>NW_020897703.1:17319754-17653048 GCF_003984885.1 Neopelma chrysocephalum
TCTTTTTTCTTTTTTCTTTTTTCTTTTTCTTTTTTCTTTTTTCTTTTCCTTTTTCTTTTTCTTTTTTCTTTTTCTTTTTCTTTTCCTTTTTCTTTTCCTTTTCCTTTTTCTTCTTTAATGTATCCTGACTGCAAATTTTGTGATTATGTCTTCCTACATCACAGGAAGTATAAATAGCCAAAAGAGTAAACTATTCCCATTTACTTCAGCAAGTGCTGACACAGAGACTAGAGGTGAAATTTAAATGTCATTGTTCATTCAAGTACATATTGCAAAAAAGAGTAAATATGCAGAGAACTACGCAAAAGCTAAAGATCACCCTAGATTAAAACAAAGAGAACACCAGGTTTGTGAGCCTGAATATTGATTAATCTTATTCAATCACATTAAGCTAACTCACATGAGCTCTGACTGAAAAATACAGCCAATACTGATTACTAACACAAAAATACAGACAAGTCCATTGTGAGCATTAATTTTGAGTAACTTTTTAATATCATCTAATATGTCACACACACGAAGGGGCATAGTGTGTTGTTTTCCTGAAGGACAAAGCAGGTTGCCAGATTTACGGAAATAGAGTTGAATAGAAATTAACTAATAAAACCCAGTATTTATTACTGCAATTGTCTTTGGTGGAGTAGGTTTTTCACATTCCAGAATAAAATTTTGAAGAATTTGCACTATATACCAACCTGCAACAGTGCCAAAATGGCTTTGCATTCAAGTTACCATAAAGTGCATACAGACACAAGATTTGTCAAAACATTTTGAAATCTACAATGATGTCTTTAATGCATGTCAAAGACATACTGAACCACGACAAATGAAGTTAAAAAACCTGAGCTCTGTTTGATGTGCTAAAATGATGCATACATGTCTAAATAGATCTTTCTATTAAGCTCATTATCTGCAAGACTGTCACAACTAAATATAATGTAAATAGCAACTATAAAATTATCTTTTAAAAAAAATCAGAATGATGGGATTTAAAAATATCTTCTCTTTTTCTTCAGTCATAAAAATTTCCCATTTAACCACAATAAAAATTGTGGTTTACAGAGCTAATGTGGAAACTCAGGGCACCATCTTTATTATTTTATTTTATATTTATTTATTATTTATATATTATAATATTTTATATTTATATATTTTTATATTTTATATTTATGTAAAATATTTATTATCTTATATTTCATCCTTATTATTTAACATTTCCCTACTCACAGTGTTGTCTTGTGACAAGATATGGTAACAGTATCTGAATGCCTTGTCATTTGCATCCAATCTTGAGACACATTACAAATAATATTCTATGTCTATTTTTAAAATATGCATTTGTCATGTGTAACTAATCTTTTTCATTCTCTTTTCTGGTCAGAAAGGTCATCATTGTGTAATTATGTCTTTTTTCTACCATCAAGATCGAATGCAGTTGGAAGAACTACAGATTTTATTTTTTTCTGGGACTAAAAAAGTGCATCCAATGGCAAATTATTTCTTTCTATGATGAAGAATTTAGACTGTTTACTATATTCAAACAGTGAATCAAGAATATTAATACATTAAATAGAAGAAAAAAGTCTATATTTTATCTAATAGTTGAAGAAAATTCGAAGTCTATAGGGAATCAAAGTCCTTGAGGATAGATTTCTAATTTCTCAATGGAAAAAGCAGAAAAAGAAAATTTGACTCAGGACTGACTTGCATATGAAGACTAATGGTCAGAATAGGAATATATTTATAAACTGACATAAAAATATTCCGGAGTCAAGAGCTGAATACCTACAGGAACATACTGAGGTTATATTCCAAAAGAAATCCTCCAGGAGAAATTGTATCTCTGCCCTAATATGACAAAAACATGATACAAACTATTATTTTCCTGAAGATAATGACTCTTGCTGTGAATATACTGGGCTAGATTGAACTGTGGACTGTTGTTTTATAACTATTTCATACTATTTTCCTCATGTTCTCTTTCTATATCTCTCTTATATGCATCCTGGTACAGTATTGCATCATGAGTTCTTGGGGGCAGTCCTCAGCCGTGTAATGTTTTCTTAGCTCTTGTAGTTGGCGGGAAGTAAATCATATTAGCAGGGAAGCTATAGCTTTCCTCTTGTACAAGAAATTCTTGAGTATCATGAAAGCCAGGTGAATACTCAGCCTACATGAATTCAAAATAAAATGCATTAATATACCATGAACAATGTAACTGATTGCACATTTGACTTTCAACACACAGCT
Source organism: Neopelma chrysocephalum (assembly GCF_003984885.1). Taxonomy (NCBI): domain Eukaryota; kingdom Metazoa; phylum Chordata; class Aves; order Passeriformes; family Pipridae; genus Neopelma; species Neopelma chrysocephalum. The sequence goes on from NW_020897703.1 coordinate 17,322,005, forward strand.
GTTTTTCCATACTACTTTGTACATGTGGTATCCATATACTGATTAGGTCTGTATTACCTATTACAGATATGATCAGCTGAATCAAGATGAGAAACAATGTTTTGAAATTCAAAGTAAAAATTTAATTCTGAATGTATCATTCGTACCAGGGTGTTGCTAATGCAACACTGCACTGAATTTCTTACTTGTAGTTCATTTTGAATCACTTCACTGAGGCAGGATTTTATAGATAAGAGACACAACATTTCTTAATAACTGTTGGCGTGAAAATTTATCATTTAAGAAAACCCCAATTCAAAATTTCATTTCATTCTACTTTTCAATTAATTTTATTCACATTACATTATATTTTACATTACTAAATCACTAAATATTTGCTTCGTATATACTCATCAATTTTTCAAGGACTACCAGTATAGAAGGCATTTAGTACTGGGTATTTTTTAATTCTACCACTTTATCCAGAAAGAAGAGAATGATATCAGAGACCAAGATGAAATAAAAAAAATATATAAAAAAGCCTAGCAGAAGTGCAAAGAGAAATCTGGTCCCAGTTAGAAAAGCATCAAAATGTCTACTTACCCGAATGAAATAGGAATTTCATATTTTCTATCTTGCCTACTCTATTTTTTACTTTTTTGGTCAACTAAATAGAAAGCATGCCTGGTTCTCTATTAATGTCTTATCAAAGTATGAATGGGAATACAAGAGGTAGTAGAAATAGATTTTAAATTCCAGAAAAGTTAGACATCATATTCCTTAAGGAACAAGACCTACTGTACCTTTCTGGGATAAATATTTTCTTAGTAATTTGGATTGATTTTGAATAATATGAATCAGAATTATTAATAACTTGGGCAGAATTATTTGCTCAAGCTTGTCTACAACTTTGCTGGAGAACCTGTAACTAAAACAAGGATGTCTCCTGTAATATCCTTGAAATATCCTCTGGGAATATTGAAAGACTTTAATACAAATTTCATTTTTTAAATGAGATTCTTTAGGGGATGGTGTAACAGAATGTTCTTATTATCAATTAGAAGAACAGTCAGATTTATCTCTATTGTTGATCTTCAGGAAACAGACATTTCTGATTAAGATATTGCTGCCTCTTGGAGGAGCTGAGGCCTGGATCCAGCCACAAAATCTGTTTCTATGTTAGTCCAGTTGCTTAAATAGTACTTTCATATATATTAATATTAGTCTGCCACGAAACTTTCAAGATGATGAGACAGAAATTTCTCTGAAAACAAATCTGCATGCAGTTAGATCATAAAAACATTTAATCACCTCTAAGTGTTTTCATTTCAAACTGTGCTTGAATCTGGCCATAACTGTTACATGATTCTCCTTAAGGTATAATTGGAACTCTGTACTGAAGCTGACTGAAACCATTTGAGAACCACTGTAAATTATTAACAAAGGAAGGAGCTGCCAAAGAGCACACAAACCAGGTTGGCCATAAAGGCAAATCCTCAGGCTTTGAAGATGGCCATGCTTGTCAGCTGAGTCCAACAAGTTATATATTTTTAATGGAACTGTAAAATTCTTTTGTGTACAGGGTCAGGAAGGTGCAGTGTCTGCCCATCTTATTTTCAAGTAATATCTTTCTCTAAAAGATGTTTTTCTTTGACAAGAGAAGCATTTTCAGGAGACAGAACAAATCTTTTTAGTAGGCAAGTCTGTAGTTTCTGTTTCCTAATGTTCTCCACATGTGAATATATGTAAGCAATTGCATCTATCTGTGTACTCTAAATATGGTTTTAGTCTTATAAAATATCCAATCACAACAAAATTCAGATTTTAATGTTTTTTGGAGCTTTTGAAAGATAACAAGAGTTTAATTTATAATAAATTAAATAGTCTTTTATTTTATTTTGTCTAAATTAATAAATTCTGGGTCCAGACCCTGGCTCAAGACTATCTTCAACTTCTTCTCTGTCACTAATTACAGTCAAAATGCTAGGTGAAAGAGCAATGATATTTTGCAATACTTTTAAACCAAGTATAATCTGTATTGGGTCACTTTTAAAAGTTTTAAAGACTGTCACAAAATTATAACTGCATGATGAAGCTACTGATAGAAAAGGAGTAGTCACACAGGGCTTTGTTTTTATTTCTTCTAAAATTTTAAACGTTTATGGAGATATGACACATTTGCAGCAAGCAAGCTTGGCACAAAGGTCAAGTCAGCCCTAGAGGCAAGTTCATGTTGCTGCTTATGATATACTAAATCTATAAAAGTGAACATGTTTGGAGCCTTTTTGATGCTTCTTGCCTTTCTCAATTAGAACAATGCTGCATAGTTGAAGGAGAGTAGGAATAAGATATATCAGGAGAGAAGGAGCAGCAACAGAAGTACAGCCAGATACAAGCTGCGTTTCACTTACTGTAGACAGAATATATAAAAAAGTATACACCCAAGAAGACATATACCATTTTGAGAGAACAAACAAAATAGGCACTTATATGAAGATGCCTTCTTCCTAAATCAAAAAAATGTGTGGAGTATGAGATGAGGAATTGATTCCTTTTAGAATGATATTTACCACATCTACTTGCAAGCAAAGTATGCTTTTCCATAACTGCAACCTTTTACTTCGATGAGCAGAATAGGGAGACCAAGGACCTGGAGCTCTTTTATGAAGGCATGTCTAGTAAAATACTATATATAGGTCTGATTATTGAGGAGTAAAGGTCAGGCTTTGAACTACCTTCTGGCTTTTCTCCCAGAGCTAAAAATACAAGCAACCCCAAGTGACAGGACAGATTTTCAATCATGATACTCATTTATTTCTTCTGAGCCTGTGATATTTTCTTCAAATCAATAAATCTATATTTAGTATCCTAACAGTAGAGAACAAAATGTGTGTTTACTGGAAAATAGTGATGTTCAAATGTTCAGATAAAAGTGGCAATCTCATACATTCAAACTAACATAAAGATAACACATATACAGGAACATGAGCCTATTTCTGTGCAGAACGACCTCACTAGTTTCGCTTAACATTACAGGTAATTTACAATATGGCAGTATGACTCTAATGACATATAGGTACTGTTACAGTTCTTGACAAATTTCCAATATAGAGGACAGCTAACAGTTAATGATTGTCTTAATGACTGTTTACCCCTTGTCCAGTAGAAACTTCTGCTAGCAAATATTCCTAACGTATAATGCAAAATGCTGAGGAAACATCTTTTTTTTTTTAATTTGGCAGTATGGTTTGTGACAGATTTGTTAATAATTTAGACTGCAGAAGTTCTCAAGTATGGTATTACCCACTTGTTTACAGATAATTTTTTTAAATATTTCCATATTCCATACATATGGTTGTCTGAGAGAAATCATTTATTAACTAAAAAGAGCACTTCAGATATTCTTAAAATGTGACTAGCAATCCAAAATATACTATTCTGAGGAAAGCGAGATCTAAAAAAAATACCTCAATTTTCCATATTTCAAAATTTCTAAGCATATCAGCTTTAGTGATTCCACAAATTGGGAGCTTCGTACCATGGTGTCTTACAGTCCCACAGACTGAGAGTTCACTCCAGGCTTCAAGAAGAAAATGTGCAATACCTTGCTGTGCATCAAAGGAATTAATTGACCTATTCTGATTCAGGAGCAGCTCACTTCTATTTATTCCCTTCCAAATGGTGCCATGGTTTTAGCTACTCTTATGTCGCTATTTGTAGAAAGGGAATCTGTGGACTTAGAGAGGCTACCCTTCTAATCTTATATAACCTGTAGCTTCTGAACAATGGCAGATTTTCCATGGCACTCCCAAAGATGACAGACATGGAAAGAAATTTCTTCTCAATTTTTCTATTTTCATTTTTTTTAGTCAAATTGTTGCAGCAGGAAGGAATACTCCAGTCTGAAGAGCAATGATAGTGTGTAATGCAATGCAGACACATTTAATCATCATTGAAACACCGATGAGGAGGTAGATGGAAATAACCATTAACTTGCTATTAATATCATAGCAAAGGATAAAAATAATCCCTTGAGTTTAGAAAAAGTATCTGAAGAGATGGGAAAGCTGACTGAAAAGCAGATTTAAAAAGGTAATCCAGTTGCAACAGGAATGTTAAGGTTTGAAAGAACTTTGATACCACTAGTGACAGGACTCGAGAAAACAGCATGAAGCTGAGTCAGGGCAGGTTTAGGTTGGACATCAGGAGAAGGTTTTTCACCCAAGAGGGTGGTTGAGCACTCGAACAGGCTCCCCAGGGAAGTTGTCACAGCACCAAACCTGTCTGAGTTCAAGAAGCATTCTGACACTGCTCTCAAGAACATGATGTGATTCTTACAGTGTCCTGTGCAGGCCCAGGAGTTAGACTCAATGATCCTGATGGGTCCCTTCCAACTCAGCATATTCTATGATTCTATGAAGTCCAACCTGCTTCTATTGCAGAGAATCACACCAAATAACCTGGCTACAAAACTTATATAATTCCAACTTAAACAAAACTTGGGTATTTAACCAACTACTTGAAAGGCTGTTTCAGAATTTGATTATTGCTATGATTATATACCTTTATTTAATTTTCAGCTACAGTGTGTATCTGAGCCATTAATAACCATTTCTTTTGCTGCTGATGTTGATTTTGGCTCAAATATTTATTACCTCATCCCACTGTGTTTCCATATAGGACTTATCTCTTAGGCTTCCTTTGTAAAGCTACATGACATCTCTTCTTAGCAAGATAAGCATCTCATTCTCTTAGCTACTTTCTCTGCACCTATGCTGATTTCTGTTTAATTTTCTAGAACAAGAATGTCCAGGATGGTACTTAACATTTCAGATGAAGTGTCAACAGTGTCTTTTAAATGAAATGCATTTTAGGATCTCACTTGTCTTTTATACATCGTTTCCTAGATAGCTGCCAGATTTGAGTATCACCATCTTTGGTTTCGTTGGAAGATATTACTCATTCCAGAGGACCTGAGCATAGCTACTTTATGGAATAAAAAGTTGTTCCAAGGTCACAAAATCATTTCCAAATACTACTTACTCCATAGATTAGTATTGCACCAGTATACATTTGTGAATAGTTCTCCAGTGCCATTTAGATACCTACTTAGCTGAGGTTTTAGTAGTCATAGCACTCCTCTTTACACTGTCATATCTACTTCATTGATCAATGCGGGAAGCTTCATAAATGTAGATAAGGTATTTTCCAGACATTTTGTAATTAGCATTGCAAGATGAGCTATCATAATTGCTTGCCTGACAGTAGTTTCTCATAATTTATAAGGTCTTGATATATAATGCATATCCTGTAATGCATTTCAACTAATCTGTAACTATTACAGTCAATCATCTTGAAACAGTGTCACGGCGCGAGCTGCTTTTATGTCTATAATAAGTATTCTTTTAAAAAAAATTCGTTGTATTACAGTAGGTAGCATTGTTTTGCAACCAGGATGGCATAAACCCTACAGGCATTAATGAAAGCAATCAAAGACTAATTCAAAATTTACACTTTTCTCCTGTTAGTGGAATATCACTGATGTCAACAACCATTACAAAATGAAAGTTTTACATTTACCTAGAAAGCAGTTGAGTTCAGGTTTTTAGCTGAAACTTTCTGACACCTGTTAATATTATCATTTAAGGAATAATCCACACACCCTTCACAAACAACAGATACTCACATTGTAGGCACAACTGATACACACAGCTAAATTTAAGGCAAAATTTAAGCTGGACTTTCTGATATTGGCAAAGAAAGGCCCAATGCTAGCAAAAGAAATTGGCCCTGTACAATCTATTTAATAAGGTAATTAGGCCTAGCTGTTTCTGAAAATGAATCTGTAACCATAAACAGCTTGTCATTGATGCTGAGAGAGTCTTGTACTCTTCTTGTACTCTTGTCTGCTTTAAATGCTTATTTTTGACCCTATGTTACCCACTTACACAATGGGATGTGTGTCTCTCTAGTGATCTGGAACAGGGCAGAGAATTAAGTTAGTATTAGTCAGCCAAAAACCAGTTTAAGTTCAGTTTGTTATGGCTTCACAGTCACCAAGCATCTGTACTTGCACAAGGGAAGGGGTTGAATGAAGTGGAAATTTGCAGCCCAAGACAGGCCCAGACTGCTTCTGTTTGCAGAAACATTGGCTTATGTTGATGTAAAGTTTCTGCAAAATTTAGCCTTTAGCAGCACTGCCTCAAACTTCTATTCATGTGGATAGTGACAGCTCTTTGAAATTGTTAACACTGCAAAGTAGACAAAAAAATATTTATGGCAAATATTTTAGTAAAGAAGATACTTCTAAAGATGAGAAACTATTAACTACTAGTAAGGTACTCACACATGATTGTATGCATCTGAGAGTGAATTTGGCAACTGGGTATTCGTATGCTTTGTCAGTATATATGAATGGCTTGTGCACACAGGCAACCTGAAGCTTCTCTCCTCTTTCTCTCACTGTCGCCAGTCTGCCTACTCTTGAATGGCTGCAGTTTGTAGTGGCTGACCCTGGCTACTGGTTTCATCCATCTGTATCTAGAATCCTTCCTTCACTTTTAAATGTAACAGAGACAAACAGGGTATCTAAGAATGGTCCTGGAGCTTTGTAGTACAAAATTAAGGTCAAAAGGTAAAGAAAGCAAAAATGACATGATGGAAAAAATGCAAGCCTAGGCTAAGGTATGGTGGCAATTTCATGAGATAAAAGTCTTAGCTTTGGGATAAAAGTCTCAGTTTATGTATGTCTGTTTGTCTTACAAACAGACCCCTTTCTCCCTCTTAGCCCTGCAGTATCCGTTTCATCAGTGGCTCCCTCAATCATCATTTTTTCTCAGAAAATTCCCACCAACCATCAAGCTGGTGCAGCAATGGTAGCCATGGGGTTTCTCATTTTGCTATACAGAGTAGTTCTGAGCACTAAGATAAATCTCGGTGATAAGATGCAGGCTGATGCTCTTCAATAGCATCTCGTTGATGGAGCTGCTCCAGCATTAGAGCAAAGGTTAAACAGTTAGAAAAAAAATAAGAGAAATATCTTTCTCCCAACTATGTGGTTTGGATTATTTTGAGGTTTTGGCAGAAAAATCCTTCATGTTCATTCCACTGTACTTCATCTTACTGTACTTCATATTAAAACAACAACAAAAAATTAAGTTTCAGGGACTTTAGTGACATTTTTCTTTCTTGCACAATATCCACTGTGATTATTTGAAATAAATATTAATTTATTTGAATTGGGTAGTTATTTTTCATTATCCTTCATTTTTTGAGAAAATAATTGCTCTTACCCTGTTTTTGTACAACACTGAAATAAAATAAAGTCCACTTACATTAGTTTTCCTGTGGCAAACTACCTCATTCCTTTGTTCAGTGTTATGCTAGATTTTGTAAGCCTCCTTCTATGAAGCATCTCCTTAACTGCTTTCTGTTGAAAATATTTTTAGTTTTATTTGAAGCTGTTGTAACCAATAGTCTGTACATAGAGTTAAGTAATCTTGTGGTTAATAATACCTTGTTACAATAGCCTTTTTAGCATCAGTATATATTAGAAGAAACCTAGTGCATTTAACTTGTTAGCCCGATTGAGTTGGAAAGAGTTACTGAACAAGTATACCAATAGGCAGGAAAAGCTATAAATCATAGTAATCTTCTTCAACTTCTGTAGCAAAATAATTGAGAATCAGATACCTAATTACCATGTTAGTAATTTAATTCCTCCTCCAATAAGCTTTGGAGTTGTATTTAGATATCAGGGTAGGTGTGACGGTTGACAGTAAATGGTAGATGTGAAATTGGGATTGTTGGATTTTCTTCTGTCATTCACCATCAATTGTTTCTAAAGTGTTTATATGGACAGACTAAAAGGATTATAAATGCCGTTTAATTTACTAACACTACTAGACTAGGATTTTTAAAATCTTCTAGTGTTGCTCTCTTTCTGCACAGGCTTTTAAAGATAATGAATATGTACGCTGAGTCAGATTAGTCATAAAAAATGCAAAGTATTTTTTAAAAGCAGCTGCAAGCAACTGATGATGGCATTTTTTCTGTTGAAAAAAAAAAATCTGTTTCTCTATGTCATCCATGATCAGTACTTTAGGGGCTAAAGGTGATTTCTTTGGTGAAAGCTATTTGTGTATTTTAACCATATTACAAAACTATTATTTAGCAGGTACTTAATACGTCCTCAAATATTATAATCAAAACAAGCTAATGCAAAGATATAGTTACAGGAAAACATACATTGGAAGCTAATTCCTCTATGTACAAAACTGAACACAAAAGATTGTTATGTATGCCCTATGAAGTCATTGCATAATGCAAGTCTTCCAGAGAGTTACTGCAAGCCTGAGCTGTTGCAGGTGTAGACAGAACAAATACCAGTGGATCTTTTTCCACATAAAACTATATTTTTCTTTTATTCTACACTATATATATGTATACTGCACTAGAAGCTATTTAAATTCAGGTCCCAATTGAGGCAGACAATCAGGGCACTACCATTGATGGGTCAAAAGCAGTGTAGTCTCTTTCTCAATCTATGGAAGCCAAAGCATTGGTAAGGAGGTAGGACACAACTACTGCACATCTGTGTCTCATCCCAAAATACAGGAATAGGCTTCAATTTCAGAAATTCTTTCAAGCCAAGTTCTGACATGGCTTACATGCCTAAAGTTCAAGGAGAGAAGACAAATTGCACTTTCCACTTCACACTGTAGCTAAAGAGAGACAGTTCTATGGTAAGTTATGGTGAGCCTGCACCATGACTCACATTGCATGAGAAGGGTTGCTGTGGGGCACCCCAACCACTGAAGGCAGGCACCCCACCACAAGGCTGGCAGACAACTCCTTCTAGCCATGCCAGTATCTTTTGGATATATGTTCTTATTTCTGTTGCATACTTCTGTGCTATCAGCATAGCTCATATAAATCATGACTGTGTTTCTGAAATTTTAAATAATCACCTGAGACATGAAACAATTTCAAAATCATCCAATATAAGTATTTTGATAAGAAGAATGTAGAGCTACATAAAATGACTCAGCAAAAAAAAAAAATTGCTAGTTTATCAACAACCAGAACAGTAAGCTTCTCTGTTATTGCATAAAGCAGAAATAAAAAATAATAACAAAGTGGGACAGAATCCTAAAAATTAATGAAACTGTGGTTTGTAGTAGTGTCTGGAAACGTTGCCTCACAAACTACATGCTTTTACCAAACCATACTTTCCCATGTCTGTCTGCTATTAAACACAGTGGAGCCGTAAGCAGCTAGAACCAAAACAGACTTTCATATCTACTGACCAGTTAGGCAAATTATTCTTAGCTATCACAATAATATAAAAAAATCCCTCAAGCAGGAAAAATATTCATGTTTTCACAGTCTAAATTTCTTCCTATTTCCAAATCAGACTGTTAAATGGCAAAGGCAAAGCGCTGCTGAAGGGTTAAACAGAACCAAAATATGGCAACATACAGTCGCATATGATTTTGTGTATTCGGATCAAACCATCTGCTGTTCATATGTGGAAGCTGGTAAATATGATATTGCATCAGAGCAGAAGTACTTGGGGGCAGGATAATGACTGCTCAAGATCAACCTGTTAGAAGAGGACCAAGCTGTATGACAAATAAGGCAAAAATAATCCACAGCATATTTAGCAGTTTAAGACAACAGAAGGATACAAGAGGAGTTCAGTGATTTGACCAGTTAACTTCCAGTCACTGAATTGTCATTACTTAATTGTAATGAGATATTCAGGCAAACTCTCTACATTATTCAAGAAAATACCACTTCTAAATAATATCTGGGTACTCTGTACTCACTGTACTCTGAGTCTTTCCACTGAGTTAATAATTTTTAACTTTGAAAATAACCTATACAGGTTATTATATCCTATATCCTACACAGGGATGTAATTTTAAAGTTTTGCTAGTACCTTATACTTTGTAGCAGCATATATGGGATTTTGAGAGGATAAATACTATTATTACTTCTATTAATATTTTATTTCCTAACGTCTCTAACTTTTCTGGGAGAAGGACCAATACATAGTTTTTTTCTAAAACTCTCCTTTCAGTCAAAGTTTAGGACTTAGTCTGACAGCTGGAGGACTATAAAGGAAATTGTTTCTAACTCCATCTCATCTAACAGATGAGAAAATTTATTAGTGCAACTTATTTGCAAGATTTTCATTTCTTTGTTCAGCAGCAGGGAAAAGCTTGGAGGACAAGGTAGACTGCCTATGCCACCACTGTTGCTTTTCAAGAGCATGACCAGTTTTCTCACACTGGCAGAAAGCACAGATGTTATGCTGCCCCTTAGGGAATATCCTGTCTGTAGTAGAGGCAAAATTTCGAACTATCTTGACTGTGTAGAAGATTTTCCTCATGTTTCCTGAGGATGCAAATAAAGCTGAATATTTCTGGCAAATGAAAGTTGCAAAGGAAAAATTATAAATAATGATATATTTAATAGCACTGGACAACATAAACCAGCTGTGTGATCCAGAAAAGTAATGTAGACAGTTATTCACATTTTGTGTTTTCCTGCATGACAATCACAGATATGCAGTATTGTGCTCTAATGCAGGCACAAAAGTATGAAGAGCTCAGGAATAGAAGAAATTAGGCATAATTGAGTGTTTACTATTAAAACATAAGTTTACCCTTGTCCGCATTAAGTACCATGTTACTTCTTATAAAATTAGGTACCTGCCTAAGTCATTTAAAGGGCACATTTTGACTTCAGACCCACAGCATTCTAAGAACATAGAAAGAACTTGGCCTCTGCCATGTGAAGAGAAATACACATCAGATGATACAAGTACAAAGCATTCTAGCTGCAAATTGGAACAGAGCCCATACACTAGACTGGAGGTCTGACAGTAACACTTTATTTATAACTGATAAACAGTGATATTGACTCTTCATGTGGGTGGGAAATATAGGCAACAACAAAACAAAAATACCCTATGAATTTTGCTCCAATGGAATAGGATAGGATTAGTGATATGGAAAGAGTACAAAAGCCCTTTAGTGAAGTATTGCATTCCTGCCTTCATTTCTCCACCTTCTAGAGTGTTGCATGAAGACATAACCCGTACGATATTTCTGCAGGCAGATCTGAAGATCACAGTCTACTAAAAAATTAGTCCTCAAGTGTTCCATACTATTCTCAGCATTTCTGATAAGTTATGAATTGTTAGATAGTTATCCCTATTATAAGTTTATAAGCTATTTATAAATATTCCCTTTATTCAAATTTTTAATAGATCTTCAAAATTTGCACCAACTGTATATGCACAATTGTTACTTTAGAGTATGTATGTTAATTTAGATTGTGCAAGCAATACAGCTCCTAATGTATAGGTTTTTAAGACCAGTCTTTGGCTTCTGTCAATTTTTTTTTACAATTTAAATATTTTATGGTATCCTTTCAACTGCAAAAGTATTTCAACAGTGTAGTTTGGGTAGAAGAAAAATGGAAATAAAAATCCTTCTCCACCCACTCACCCCCTCTCCCCAATTAGTATAGCTTTAGTCAACACTTTGGACAGCATATAGTGATCTTGGTCTAATGACATACTTTGACTTCAAATGTTATATACCACTGTCATCAAAATATATAAATACACACTCTCATCAGGTCAAATAGATAAGTGAAAAGAATGAAGTTTTCTTACATGCCAGTATCTGTAGGCTTATTCTGCTCAAGGGTTTGCATAGTTCTGCTACTTAAGGCCTCCTGTTTTAGGAAGGCATTACGTGTAGAATTCAACTGTAGTTCCATGTCGCTAATATCACTGATATGAGTAGGATTTTAGTCTTTGTCAAAGCTTGGCATAGAGCCAAGCCATAGTTTGCAGAGAATAGCACTTCAGATAACACCTGTGATGGTAACAAATTAAAACAAGACATGTATTTTACATTGCAACAAAACTTATGAGAGTAACATGAACTGAGCTTTCTATATTATCAACAATGTCACCAAATGGCAGAACTTGTTAAGACTAAAATCTTCGATCTGAGTGAGGGCAACGTATGAAAATTTAATTTTATCTAATAAAAATTGAATCACTGAAGACCCAGGACAAACGATTACATCCTGAAGTCCTCTAAACTAAACAAAATCTTTATGCTTCAGATCATTACCACAAAGGTTAGTGGGCAGAAGAAAAATGGACAGATCCCTAGTATTAAGGACAATGAGTACATCCTCTCTCTCTGCCAGGGGTAAGTAGCAGTTTTCATAACCTCTTCATGATGAGCATTCTTTATAAAGTGCTACTTGCTCAATACCTACCATGCTGCTCTTCCTGAAATGTGAGCTCTGGTAAGGATGACTTCCTGAACATTATGACAGGATTTAGTTGTAGACACTTTTCCTGCAGAGGATTACATGCTTTTATATAATTATTGAGTCTTACAAGACTTACATAAATGCTTCACAGACAAATAAACAAGCTTGATTTCAATGACTTGAGTAAGACAGATTTCACCTCAGAAATCTAAGCAGTTTATACAAGACACTTTGGTAAATGTATTCTTTACTATGAAAAATAACCCAGCTGCTAAAATGACCTTCTTATTCTTCCAAAATGTATTATTACCAGGTGTGATAACTCTGAGGTGGCAAAAACAGAGTCATTCATCTTTGACTTCACTAGACACATGTAATAGGGTTTGCAGTGTCATTAAAGTTGGAACATTAAAAGTTTGCCTTCAATTTGCCTTTTGTGTGCACAAAATGCATACTTGTCCAGCTGCTCAAAACACAGACAACTCGTGCTAGATATCTGTACAGAGACGAATTTCACTTAGGATTGCTACTGATGTGGCCAACAGAATAATTTCCCCATATCTAATAATGATATTTGTATCCTTAGTAGAGAAAGTGAAGCAGAAAAACAGACAAGAGGCACTTAAAGACTTCTATTATAAGCCATCAGAACAGCTATGTAACATAGTCTAACCTGCTGATGGTTAAAAACCTGCCATTAAAATGACAATTATTATTTTAAAATACAATTTAAAAATAAGTGAATACCAGAAAGAACCTAAGTAGGAATTTTACTACGTGCATTCTAACAGGTTAAAGGAAACCCCACAGGAAAATAATATAATTTTCAGATTCTTTAGGCAGGAGTAATTGTGAAGGCATTCTTATGGTCTATTGTACCACCCTTCAAATATTTCTCTAAGAGCAGTTTAAATAAGGTAAAAAAAAAAAGCCACAAAATGTTCCATTAAATTAATATTAATTTGCAATAGCAAATTTCAGCAAAGCATAGAAATTGAGTTGGGAACACTAGCATGCTAACATGAATAATGGATGGATTAGCAGAATATATTCCTAACTGGCTCTGAACTGACTTTTTATTTTTTGTACACACTTTAATCTTGATTAATGCTTACCTTGGTTTAAGAAATAGGCTTTGGCAAGGAAGAGAGAGGCATTTCTTTTCTTTCCCACAGACTTTTACAGACATCTCAACCTGGAATTCTTGCTAGACTTCCCCTTTGAGCCTGAAATCTGCTGGCTTGCAGAGTATATAGTGTTCCTACTCTTTTTTCTCATGTGAGATTGATTACTTCTTTCATCCATCTCTTCACGTCCCCTGCAATTTATGGTTTAGTGAGGTTAGTCTCCCTGCTTTTCTTGGGTATCAAATGGCAACACAGGGTTGAGAGGGAGGTTCAGGAGTCCATTGGAGTAGCAGCACAAGATTATCCAGAACACACAACCAACTTTGAACACGGGAACACTAATATGGCACAACTTCAAAAATACATGGACAAAGTGCATCCCGTGATGTGAAATAATGTTTTTTCCAAAGGGTATGTGTACTCATTCTAGAGTTGTACTGCAGTTCAGAGTTGCTCAAGAAAAGGGAACTCAGAGGTTTACAGTGAGAGAATTTTCACCCACACCAAAACTGTTTCCCTGGTTGAGGAAGTGAATTTGGACACATTATTTACAACTATACAACACAAGTACCATTTATTAAAGTCAGTATTTTGCTGCTGGTCTCAGTACGCAAACTTGAATAAACCTGAGGGAAGACCAAACACACAGTGCAAATCCAAAATATGGTCTGTCTAAAACAAGCTAATGTAAAGCTTTTTGGAGAGGAGAAAATTAATAGAAAAATTTTACTCTTCGTAAAGATATTCCAAATTGATACATTCCTATTAAGAACAAATGAAAACAAATATTTGGATCTGTACCAAACCAATATCTATGGAATTATTTTAGTTTTCTCAGTCATTGTAAGTTTTGGGGTAAATTAGGGGTTTTTTTAAACATTTGTACAGTACTATTCCTATTCTAAGAATTAGTTACAAGGTATCCTCAGAGATGAAGCATGATCAGAGAATCCAGCAAATACAAGGAGGAGATACTGTAAATCAACCACGACTTACACCTGGCTCTATAGCAATTTACTATTTCCCACTTAAAAGACTAAGTTTTCACAAGAAAACATTTGTATTTGTTACTTTCCCTTGCTTCTTTTTCAAGAAAAAGTCAAAATTTATCCCCAGATAAGTTTACTAAAAAAAGGAAAGTATTTCTTGATATATCTTTGCCCAGGGGCACAAAGCCTGATTTGCTTCTGAGTTAAGGGAGCACTGCAGTTTCATTATATCCAGATTTTAGTGGGATATGGATAAACAAGATAAGCAAGGTGATCAGAGAAGCACACAGAGTCGTATGTCGAAATGTTCCTCTGCTGAGCTACATGATACGGTGGCATTCAGGGTGGATAGACGACGCTGACTAAGAGAGTGAGCCCCACCAGGTTGTGGTGCTGCAACAAAAAGATGGGCTTCACCCACCTTTCTTGAAGTCAATGCCCAATGTAAGTAGAAGCAAAATACAAGGAGAGAACTCCTAACTACAGTCTTTTCAAAAGTAGAAAAAAGCCCGGCCAGGAGTACAAATTTGACTTAAATTTACATGTTTGTATGGATGCATTTTTTTCCTAAATATTTTTTGAAGTCTTTGTTAATTTCTCTTACTCAGGAGAGGCTTAGTAAATATTTCACTTGTTCCACTGTCATTTCAGATATCTACCTAAAGCCTAATATTTTAACTGTTGTGAATAAATAATATAAAGGTAAATAAAGTCATATGCAAAGTACACATTAGTGACAATATTAAGCAGAACACTTAAGTCAATGGGACTTCTCACAAGCTAAAAAATTGTCATCTACTTAAATGTCTAGCTGAATCCCTGCCAATGGGCTTCATTATACTCTTTATGGGTTTTATCACTTTGACCTTTACTGCACAGTAAATTTTGCCCTTCTTGTGGTATTTATAACATGTTCTATGCCATACTTGCAAAGGAGATTACCACAGATTTATCTACTGCAATTTGAAAAGAATGAGCTTACAGTAGACTGCAGTGGTTTCACCCCACAGAAAATGCATATTGTGTATGTTAAAAAATTATCTTAAAATAAACAGACCATTTAAAAATAGTCAGAAATTATATTAATAAAATGTAATTTACACATTTTAATTTCTTGAGATACAGGTGACTCAATCAGCACATAAAATCCGTACAACTCATTAAATCTTACAAAATCTTATGAAAAGAATATGATCTCTGGTATTTAGGAGAATCCTATCTACCAATATTTAATGTTGAAATGAAGCTACAGTGGGAAGTTTTCACTGAAATTTTCTGCACTCTTATTTCTTATTATTTTACTGTTCTTAATTTTCTTCAATTGTTCAGTCTTGCATATCATGAATAAATTATTCAAGAATCCATATAGGATATTTAACTATTGCCTATTGGGAACAGTTTTCCTAAGATACATCTATAACCTGTAGAAGGGAATTCAGAAAAACTGAAGTTTTATTTCCAGTCCCTTGATATAAATGCTCTCTTGTCTTACTGTCATGAATAACTTACTGAATCTATGCAACACTGATAAAGTTAGAGCTTTGGAAGAAAATGGTCAATTTAAAAATTAAAGCTGAATAATGCAACTGTAAACAGCACAGTTTCAAAATAAAAGGTGTCAGACAATCCTGACCTTTGATTACAGTGTTTCATATATAGAACACATCTGGTCTTATATACATGCATGTGTGTGTCTGTGTGTGTGTGTTGTGTGTATGTGCAAGTTCAAGGGGACTGTACAGTGAAAAAAATAAGGCCCTTAAAATTGCCACCAATTTACATAAGTCAACTAGCTCCATGTAAGTCACACATCCCTACTTTTTAAGAAATTTCATAGAAGCAACAAATCTAAAAGAAGATGATTGGAAAATACCGGTAAGCATTTCTCAATTACTGAGGGTCATCAGTTTAGCAAGCTGAAAGATAGTCAATGCCTAGAGTTATTAAACTTCTGAATCAACAAGGACTGAATACAACAAATAGATTACTGTGAGAGAAATAAGCTTTGACTTATATTTGACAGGATCCTGCTAAAGGATATTTTCAAGGCTGGATACATGATGGGTTGGCATAAACTCTTTTTATTTTTGATTATTAACCAGGAGTTCATTGCAATTCAGCCCATACAAAAAGAACAAAATTACAAGCAGAATTCATTTCCCATACAGATACCTAAATAAGTTGTCTTAAGAACCAGTACATAGAACACACAGTTTGACAGAGTGGGCTGTGACTGTGAACACTGCATCATTTTGTATTATGAATTCCATTTTGCACTGTGCCTGGAGCAAGTAATGTCTCAAGCAAGTCACTGTAATGCATTTGAAACAGATGTCCAAAGAAGGCTGATGGACTATTACAGGAAACTGAAAGCCAAGATGGCAAATAAAAGACCTTAAACTCAAAGCCTTATTTGCTTGTTTTTCTACAGAAAGATTCATGAGTGGGGTGAGTGTGCCAGAGCCTCCCAGAAGAGCACAGTCTTTCTCTCAGCAGCAACCAAATATTCATCATCCAGGAAGCATTAGAAAACTTATTTCAGGAACAATTTTATTAATTTGCAAAAGTATTAGTTTGGTTTTTAAGAGATTTTTCCCTAGAAAATTCCCTAGAAATTCCTTTACATCCATATTTCTTCCTTTCCTGTGTTGTCCAAGTAGTAAATCGGAAGTCAAATGTGGGAAAGTTTGCTGTATAGTAACGTTTGACAAGAGATGCTAAAGTATCTACAGCCTAATAGGAGCTCTGAGGAAGCATGCATCAGTGATAGAAAGGAAAAGCAGCAGGCAGAGCATCTCATGGAGGAGAGCTTGAGTCAGTAGCTGTAGGGTTTGCAGTGACAGGACATTGGAATCACACATTTTGATTAAGTGAATTGAGTCTGGATGTCTGCTCTAAACTACATGCCACCCAGAAGCAGTCGATAAGAGAAGTACAAAGTTTTTAGCTATATAGTCAACAATTTTGTTCAGCTTGAAAAGCAAAACTGGCAAAACAAAATCATTCTAAGACTTTCAAAAAAATCCTTTAGGAAGGAGACATGAAAACTTCATTCTGGCATTCTGGGGTCTATCAATGGTCTGGCATTTCCTCCTAAGAAAAAACTGTGTTTTGATATTGAACTGTTTAGACTTAGATACTCAGCTTAGAAAATCCAACTCACTCCATGAAATTGCTTATCATTTTTCTATCAAAAACCCCCCTACCAAAAGATGTTCTGAGTTCCGTTTAGACTATTTTGCCTGAAGTAAATTAGGCAAATACCTTCCATCCTGTCCATTACAAACAGGAGGGTTACAGCACACACACACACACACACATCCACACAGACAGGAAGTCACATAAAATATTAAGTAAGTATTCAGTCCTCAGCTGTGTCCTAGGGCCAAAGTCCAGTAACTTGTGGGAGGGCACCATGCCAGCCTAACAGATGGACATACATATGGGTAGTCAGGACATCATGTGAAGCCATCAAGTATGGATACTAAGGGCATAATTCCAACCTAAGAACATGAGCTTTCTGTGAAGGTTAGGGGATGTTAAGCTGGATTTACTTTCAAAAATAAAAAATAAATTCCACTGCCATGTCCAGGAACAGTTATGCTCTTAGTTAATCAGGTGGAGTTGTTAGTAGATAAAAAGAGCTTTTTTCCTAACAAAGTAAAGTTTTAGCATTTCACAGCATTTTTGACAGATAAATATGTATTATTTGTGGGGAAATGTAGTTAATCATAATGATTTTGCACTGGCAGTGCTTTCACCCTGCATCACCATCTGGCCAAGGCCTGTCCCCTAAAGGAGACAGGAAACCGCTATTTGAGCAGCGAATGCAGCCCAGAGAGCCAAATGCATTCTCCATTACTGGGAGGGTCAGCATTGGGAACTACTGCCCTTTCCTGATGAGGAGAGAGTGAGAAAAACAGAGGCACAATATTTTCACACACATTGTCCTGGAGAGTACTGAGCTACCATTACTGATGCATCTGAGTGAAAAACAGACATGCGCATCCCACAGCCATCTGGAGAGAGGAAGAGGCTGGGAATCATGCCTTTTGAATTTAATCCCCTGCTACATCACCATAACAGAAGGATGGGCCAAAACCTACTGAAATATGATCCCATTGAATCAAGGAACATAGAATCTTAGAATATTCTAAGTTGAAAGGGACCCATCAGGATCATTGAGTCCAACTCCTAGCCCTGCGCAGGACACCCAAAGAGTCATACCATGCGCTTGAGAGAGTTGTCCAAATGCTTCTTGAACTCAGACAGGCTTGGTGCTGTGACCACTTCCCTCTGGAGCCTGTTCCTTCTGGGTGAAAAACCTTTTCCTGATGTCCAACCAAAACCTATCCTGACTCAGCTTCATGCACCTTTCTCAAGTCCTCTCACTGGTCACAAGAGTGAAGAAATTGGTACCTCTCCCTCCACTTCCCCTTGTGAGGATGTTGAAGACCACAGTGAAGTATCCCCTCAGTCTCCTCTTTTCCAGGCTGAACAAACCAAGTGACCTCAGCTGCCCCTCACACAGCTTCCTCTCAAGGCACTTCACTGCCTTCATTACCCTCCTTTGGACATTCTCCAATAACTTATATCTTTCCAATATTATAGTGCCCAAAACTGCACACAATATTCAAGGTGAGGCCGCACCAGTGCAGAACAGAGCAGGACAATCCTCTCCCTCAACTGGCTGGCGATGCTTTACCTGATGCCCCCCAGGACACGGTTGGCCCTCCTGGCTGCCAGGGCACTGCTGACTTGTATTCAACTTTCCCCCAACCAGGACCCCCCAGGTCCCTTTCCAAAGCGCTGCTTTCCAGCATCTCATTCCCCAGTCTGTACAAACATCCGGGATTGCCCCGTTCCAGGTGCAGAATCCAGCACTTTCCCTTACCGAACTTATATGCTTGGTGATTGCCCTGCCCTCTAATTTTTCAAGCTCTCTGCAGAGCCCCTCTGACCTTGATGGAGTTGACAGCTTCTTCTATTTTAGTGCTGTGGGCAAACTTACTAAGTATTCCTTCAAGTCCTGCATCAAGGTCATTAATGAAGATGTGGAAGAGAATTGAGCTGAGGATGGAGCCCCACAGAAACCCACTAGTGACTGGACACCAGTCTGATGTTACCCTGTTCACTATTACCCTTTGTGCCTGACCTGTGAACCAATTGCTCACCCATCATGTAACCTGGTTATTCAGCTGTGTGCTGGACATTTTGTCCAAAACAATGCTGTGAGAGACAGTATCAAATGCTCTGCTGAAATCCAAAGAGATTACATCTACTGCCTTTCATAGACCAAGCAGGTGGGTTACCTTGTTGTAGAAGGAAATCAGGTTTGATAAGCAGGACTTTCCTCTCATGAAGCCATGCTGGATGTGACCAATGACTGCATCGTCCTCTAGGTGTTTTTCAATACCTTCTGGAATAATCTTTCCCTTGATTTTACCAGGCACTGAAGTGAGACTGACAGGCCTGTAGTTTCCAGGGTCCTCCTTCTTGCCCTTCTTGAAAACTGGGACAGTGTTCACCAGTTTCCAGTCAGCTTACACCTCTCCAGATTCTCAAGTCTGTTCAAAAATCAAGAGAGGTTTTGCGATGACATCAGCCAGCTCTTTGGTTTGATTCTGGGATGAATCCCATCAGGACCCATAGATTTGTAGGTATCAAGGTGGAGCAGCAAATCCCGCACAAGTTCAGAGTCAACTGGGAGTTGAACATTCTCACAGTCATGGTCCTCCAGCTCAGGGCACTTAGACCTCCTTGGTCCATCATCCGTGTTGAAGACAGAGGCAAAGAAAGCATTAAACACCTCTGCCCTGTCTCCGTCCCTGTTTGGGAGGTGACCATCCTCATCCTGTAATGGGTCAATGATATTGCTATATTGCCTATTGCCATTAATGTATTTGAAAAAAACCTTTTTTGTTGTCCCCTACATTTGTGGCAGCTTCAACTTCAGTCGAGCTTTGGCCACGTGAATTTTCTCCCTACAGTGGCAAGCAGCATCTCTGTATTCTTCCTATGTCACCTGGCCTTGCTTCCACTGGGATCCCACTTCTTACTAAGGTCAGAACATCAAAATCTGACTAAATCATGAACAGCTTTTGAAATTCTACTAATTTACTAAGGAGAGCACATGAAATTTTAATCCCAAGTACGGGGAGAGTAGAGGCAGCATCTTGGTTTATGGGGCACTGTGTATTCAGAGAAAAGTTGGGACAGGAAGCAGAGGTTTCCTCCTTCAACTGAAATGAGATTTTTCAGAAGAAGCATTAGAACTTTCTGAAGATGAATAGTGCATAGGTTTTGTTGATTAAAAGGACTTTTCTGTTTCTTCCAGTCTTGATTTAAAAACATAAAGAGAGGGAGAATCACTGCTTCCTCTGATGGTTCATTCCAGAGGATACAACTTGAATTATCTCCTTTCAGCTTTCAGATGTTTAGGCTCTTTCTGCTAGAGTCAACAGCTCCTTAGTATTCAGCACTCCTTCCATGAAGTTACTGATTGCAATGCAAGTCACTTCTCAGACCACTTTTCACTAAACAACAAAGATTAACATCTTTAAGATTCAGACCATTCTGAAGAATGCTATTCCTCTGTTCATTTTTATGCCCCCTCCAATTTTTCAATGTACTTTAAGAATTCAGATGCCAGAAAATATATGCAGTAATCCAGTTTTAGTCCCCCCAGTGCTATATACATAGGGAAAGGTTGACTTCTTAATCTACTTCTTTATACAGGCTATGCTCATCATTCTTACATATTATCCTTTTATTTCTTTTGTGAGACAGTACATCCCAGGATACGGCTATAATTTTTTTCATTTCATCCTGCATGCCCTGGTTCTAAAACTGTCTGACTAAATTTACCATTTCATAATGCATTTGTTTGCATTTAATGTCCCAATTACAGAATAATTCAAATGCTTCTATTTTGACTCATTAGCATATCATTAGCCACCTCACAACTAGTTTATGAAGCATCCATGCATTTCATAGAAGTGATTTTATATTTTCTTCAGATCTTTTCAAAGCAAATTAGTGCTATTGTGGTCATTTCTGTGGACTTTCATTAGAAACTGGCACTGAATTGTCATCCTCTGCTAATGACTTTTTGGAAGCTCTCAGTCAATTTATAAACCATGTAATGAGCTTTTCATAAGTATAGTGCTATTACTTTATTGGAATATTGTATAGCAATCAGTAGAATACCTTATGAAAGCATATGCATGTAATGACTGCTTGACTGTTTTTTTATACAAAGAATATAATCATCAAATGAGATTTCTTGTGCATTAATAACATCTGTGTTACCACACTGAGGGACTTAATTATATTCCTGTCAGGTATTCGCTACTAAATTAATCTAACATCACAGGTTTCCTTGTTTTGCTTACAACTGATGTCAGGCTCACAGCCATACAATCATTTCAACCACTAGATTCCTTTTATAAATGCTGGTACAGTCATAGAGTTGTAGAAAGGCTTGAGTTGGCATGAGCCTTAAATATCACCTAGTTCCAACCCCCCTGACATGGGCAGGGACACCTTCCAATAGACCAGGTTGCTCAGAGCCCCATCCAGTCTGACCTTTAACACTCCAATGGATGGGGCATCCACAACTTCTCTGGGAAACCTATTCCAACACCTCACCACTCTCCCAGTAAAGAATTTCTTTCTATTTTTGGAGTTATTTTTTGCTTAATGTACCCACTTACTCTCATTAGACTCCTTAGTTGTCACATTCCTCTATCCACTTGAGATATTTCGTACCTCTCAGTTTGCATGGATGTGTATTTACTTTCTCCATTCTCCATTCACTACATGGCCTTTAATTTGTATTTATCACACTTACTTTTGCATTCAATGCAGATGGATTTGCAGCTAAGATTTTAAGAACCTTTGAATTGTTACTCATTACTTATTTAATTCTCATTAAGAATTCCAATTTTTCATTCATATATTTGTCTGACTTCTCTTCCCAATTATTTCTGCTTACATTTTTCTCAACCATAGAAAATTACCCATGTAGAAGAACCACTATTTTACTGCTTGGGAATGTTCTTTGTCTATGCTAATTGCAATCAGGTCATGAAAACTACCCCTAGGGCAGTCATGAACTTCTAGTCCAGTAAGTTATTCATATTTATTAGTTCTAATGAGAGCTTAAGTTAAAAATACATTATTTTGGTCATGAAGACTTTTCACTAGGAAACAGGTTTTTTCTTTTTACAAAAATTTAATATTTTACTGGTGTTTTCCACAAACTTTCAGTACATAGCTCTTCCACCACATTTATTTACATGCATTCAAAATCGTATGATTTCGTGCTACCAAGAACTCCCAAATGCCACTACTTTGCTTTTCCTGGGAGGTTACGTCTGCTTATTTTACAATCCCAGTAGCTTGAACACTCCCATCAGCTTTCAGCATTGACTTTCTCACTATTGAGGGTTTCCAGATCATTGTCTCTGTTACCAGGACCTTATGATGGCTACTTCATACAACAAGAATCTCTCATTTTCTGTCTGGCTGTTCTCCCCCTTTAGAGACATTTTGCTGGTTACGGTTAAGTACTATAATGCACAAAATGACTTTACATTGGACTCTGATGACTCTTAATTTTTTTCTTTTCTACAAGTTTGGCATTTGTGTATTTCAAGCTACTCATGATCAAATCACTTATAAAGTATCAAGAAGGGTATGTTTCCATGAGTGTGATTTTCCAAGGGTATGATTTCCATGGAAAAGGCATCTATATATAGAAAGTGGTACTCCTTCCACTTGGCCAATGGAACTGAATGCACATTGCACTTGTGAAAATTTGCAGAAATGACAGCATTTCTCTTTTGCCTCAGGGAACCTGCTGTTGATCTGTTTTTCTATATCACCCTTCATACTGTATGGCCATTTATTGCTGCCTTCTTTCTGGTATCTATTGAGAACTACATCACAAAAAACCCCAAACCTTAATCTCCCTGAAATGGCACAGTGTAAGTGCCAACAGAATCTGGATCACTTTTTTACGTCACAGTGTATTCTGGACAAATGAACAAAATGAAACAAAATACTGAAATGGAGTTCTGTCTTCATTTTTCCCCCTTTTTTTTTCTCCTTTTTTTTTGTTCCATTCTGCTTTGTAAGATTATTCAGTTAGTTCTTAAAATAGTTTATGTAGTTTAATTTGGGGAAATAAATGAGGTTACTTTTGCCAAAAAAGTCTTAATCTGCACATTTTCTGCAAGATGGGCAATATTCAATAAGCCTGAGATCCCTTTTCTCATGAACATAATAAGACATTTCTCAGCTGAATGCCCAGAGGTGCATAGCTTCTAATGAGGGTTTAGAAGAGAATATCTTGGAGGAAAAAGAGAACTAGAGAGATGGAAAGAAAGAAAGATTGAGGGGAAAAAATAAAGAAAAAAGGCATCTACAGTTTTAACAGACGTAATTAAATACTTGCTAACTCTTGGCCAAATGCCTAAAAACTAAGAAGTTAAAACCATTAATTCTCAGCTAGTTGGTTTTTAAAGATTTGTGTTTAAGGTATATTTAACTTTAAAATCATAACAATGTTTGTAAGCAGACATGAAGGTTCTGTAGTTCTTTATTTTTCTGCTAAAAAATGTGAGAGAAAAATTTTCTTACCATTGTTTTTCACCTTGAGCTATACATCTGGTATTTGTTCAGTGCAATGCTTTAAATAAGCTTAGTGAAAATATGAATGAAAATAGCTGAAGTATTTTCACAATGAAATCCAGTTGTTTTCAAACTATTCTAATCGCACATAATTTCACTGAATTAATGCAATTCCTACTTCGATGACCTTCCTTTATTAAAAATTTTCTGTCTTGAGAAAAACTGAAAAATAATTGAAAAATTACTTAAACTAATATGTAAATGCCTGTTGATACAACTGAAAACATAATGCTTCATTATTATTAATTGGGCAAAGTTATAACTTTTTTTCACCCACCTCTTCAAATTCAGGAAAGAATTTGATCTTTCATCACTGACCCTTCTCATGTGGTACTGATTTATATCCCATGACATTGGGCATTGGTAATTTTTTATTAGTCACATATTGGAATACTCTATGTTTTATGACATTACATTCTGGATTTTCTTTTGTTAATAGACAAAACTCTAGTCAAGTATATTCACATTTTATTACCTAACAAAAAACTCTTCTTTAAAAATGTCCACAGTTCAAGTGCAGCTGAGGAAACAGTGGATTTACACTTCACTGTTAATCCTGAAAAATTACTTTTTTATGTGTTTTCAGTAAAATGAGCATTTTGAAATACTATTTTTTTCTCACAGGAATGTAGTGTGCAATGTAGAAAAAATCTTGATATTGTCCTTTAAAAATAACAAAAAATTAATTTTGAAAATGTCTAAGTGAAATATTTCATTTTCTCTCTTTCTAAAATAGCACTGTTATTTGCAACATTTCCCTGATAAAAGGTTGAGTTTTGAAATTCATCAAGTGTAGTATATCCTGCATTCATTATAACTATACTGCAAGTGTCCATAAAACAAGTGTTCATGCTAAGAAAACAAGATAAGAAGCATTGGACTTGCTTCATTCGTACAGTCTGTAACATGCATAACACAAAAGCATAAAAAATCCTCTTCAGCTATTCAACAATTATTTTGCAAAGAGTTTACAGGTCTAACAATAATTTCTTTTCATAGATGTAGCCTTCTGTGCAATTTCCCCTTACCTTCCATATCTGACTGCTTAGCAACTTTACATAGGTGCAAGAAACAGGGCACAAGATGCTTAACTGAGTTTGCAGAGTCAGGAATATTCTTATAAACATGTCAGAGACATTGCTTTTCAGAAGCAACACTATTTGCTATACACCTCTGAAGAAACAGGCAACGTGTAACAGAAATTTTAGACTAAGTTTTGGGTCTAAATGATTCCAAGTAACACCCACTTTTGAACGTACCAGCTTAACAAAGTGCCAGTAATAAGAACCCATATAGAAAACAATTTCAGACCCAGCTTTCAGCCCACTATGCATGTGCAAGAGTGTATCTCTGAGAATGATCAGCTAGAGAGTGTTCAAGACTGACTGTAGGAATTGGGCCTCCTGCCTTCAGTCTGTACTCTAGATAAACCCCCTTCTACAAAATTCAAGCGTAGTTTTAAGGTGAGCTGAGACAGAAAGAAAAAAGCCTATCGTGCAATTTCTGGGCCAGCTGTGGTTTCAATAAAATGATTCTACATGCAGCCTGGAACCTAAATAAGGCTTTACCCTTCCATATACAGTTTTCACCATTTTTCATTCTATGGTCATTTATTGGTCTCTTCTTTACAGACACACATCATCACTGTTTGTTTATTTTTCATTTCATTTTTCTCTCTTTGCCAAATATTTAATTGCTCTACATCCTCTGTACATGCTTATATATGCTTAAACAACAAAGCATTAAGAAACTGTCCTCTATAAAAAATGCTGTCAGCATTACAATTAGTCACCATAGCCTAACAGTGTAGGTGTAGATATTGTACTTAGGAGGCTAGCAATAATTGTATCAACTCAGTTGCATAAGAAATGCTGGAGTGAGCAGTTGAACAGTATTTATCTACCAATTTAATTATTTTATAAATGGTATTAAAGGGAGAGCAAATGAGATATTCATATACACCAGTCCAGTAAAGAACTTGTCCACAGGCTCCAGAGGGTAATTTTTTCCTTAGTTTGTTAGTACAAAAATTCTTCCCTCACCTCTCAACAGTGTAAGTTAATACCTTACAACGTCTAAAGGGTCCTATAAATCAAATCTTAGTATCAACAACCATTTCAGTGACAGAATGAATATCTACTTGCTAAAGAGGGTGGAGTAAAATGTCAAAGGAAGTAAGTTTCATTTAATCAGTGTAAGCTCCCTAATAAATATCAGCCAAATATACTCTTCTTGTTTCTACCCATCCTCCTTAAAAATAGCTATTCAACTGAAAAGGGATATAATGCATTTCAACCTGCCATCTATTTTTAGTTGTTCTCTGCAGTGAATCTTTTAGAAGAGACAGTTACACAGATACATCTGCAGCATGTTTAATAGGAAGCTTGTGAATTCCTCATCCTTGCCACTCAAGGTAGCTCATTTTCAGTCAGATGGAATTGGAAAATAGTGACACAAAGACATAGAAGATACAGGAAAAGATAAAGAGAATTGTACAACCCATTGCCCAAAGTTCTCTGTGGAAATATACAAGGCACATTTTAATACTGCTGGTCTGTTATCTGCTAATTCAATTGTGAAAATGGGATCAAGAGTTTCTTTGTGTTATCCTTAATTTCTTCATTCATTTTTGATGCTGCTTTGGTTAAAACACTTCTTTTTATGCCTCAGTCCTAACATTTTTGAAGAAAGTAAAATTTTACCCGTACACTTCAAGGGGCAGCAACAGGCAAGACTTGCAATGCAGCCTGGGATTCCTGGAATAGATGCTCTTTATGGCTACAAAGATAATCATCTTTAGTCTTAGCGTCAAGTTTCCTCCTATTCTTCATGTGTGCAGTTACACAACAAATGTGGGATGAGGAGGAAAGGAACATCCAAGGGTTATCCTTTCCTTTAGAGACAAAGTTTTGGCAAAATTTAAATAGTTTTTTTACAAATCAGATGTCTTCAAAGATCTGAATAAATGACAGAAGGAAAGAGCTGCAGGTAAAACAAAGCAGAAGTATATGTCTGATATTTCTTTCATGGTGTTGATACTGAGTTGAGCAAGTAGTTACGTGGTATCTGTCTCCAGTGATCTGTTTATACAGCATGAAGGGCTGGGAAATATTCTCAGGGCAGATTCAGTCATTCTTGAACTAATTTTTATTGTATAAACAGTAAGAACAAGCTCTGAAAATCTGTTAGTTAACAGTTTTAATTGACACAAAAATGGGTTTGCAAAGGTATTTGGAGCCCTTTAACATAATATCATGTGAAATTCTGCATGACTATTTTCAATATAGCAATACAGGGATAGAGTTCTTATTATGATTTGAGAAAGAAAGCAAACCTTTGCAGTAAGTAGACTGAAAACAATATTCTTTTTGACATACTGCATTGTTCCTGGCATGTGCTTGAATAGAAGTGCAAAGAATAGATTTTCATCCTTTGATTGGTCATGTTGAGTCCTCACATCACAATACACATCATGCTTCATTATTTGACAAACTGGTTTACTTGAATATTCATTACACATCCCCAGTGCAATTGTCCCTAAATGCCAACTAAACCTCAACTAATACACTGTTTGCTTAGAGTGGACCTCAAAGCAGAGGTAAATAGGCTTCTGAATTTTAAGCATAAATGAAAGGACTTTCTTCAGTGATAAGTCACAGAAACCACACAAGGCAAAGCAAATATTCCCTGGGTACTGTTTTTCTTCCAATTTCCTTTTTTTGTCTATAACCTTTCAAGAACAGAAGATGCTTTTCTTTATTATTAAATTACCACCAGTCATTTTCAAGTGTCATTCTTTTGCACCATTCACGGCTTGATGAAAGCATTTGTTTGCTAAAACAAGGTTTTAAACCTGTTTGTTACCAGAATCTTGACAATACATAGAAAAAAAGTTTTAGCTTACTTCCATTTCTTTTTTTAAAGTTTGGCTGAAAGTAGCTATGGAACAACAGGGAATAAGGTCACATTTCCAGATCACACATGAAGCTGTATCAAGTATGGATATTCTGCTTATCCTTAGGGCATTTCAAGAATACAGAAGTCTTAGCAACAGTGTACAACAGACAGCCTAAAGCCCACAGCCCCAGCCTTCCTGAATGTCCACAGAAAGCAGGACAGTCTTTCTCTTCCCAAGACCAGCACATATGTTTCATTTAATTAAATTCCCTTTAATTTCTGCCTGGACAGGTACTACCTTGCACCTGAATAAACAGAGGAAACAACTTTCCAAGACCTGCCTCATGCTGAAAGAAGTAGAAAGTGATGCTTTTTTTTGGCTACTAGGAAGGAAGGGAGGAAGGAAGGAAGAGAATATTGGATTTGGGAAGTTAAGGAGTTAGTAGAAAGTCATGCTTTGGCTTTTCATCCCAAAGATGAAGACTCCATGATGGACAGGCACAGCCAGAGAAGGTCTTCTGATCTTCCACATTAGTTCTCCCTCTCATTAGATCTATTTTCTTTTCCCAGGGAAGTTCTTATTAACATTGGGCAATCCCCATAAGCCATGCTATGATGAAAGGATGACTAAGGCTATAAACATGGACACAAGATACCAAATGTCATTTGTTATGTTCTTTGTATTTATGGAAGTCAACTTTTCCATAACAGAGGAATATTAAATTTCTACTTAGTATAACAGTGATCAGACTCTAATAATGTCACAGTAACTAATCAAAAATGAAACTATGAAAATGATATTTCACCTTATTACTAAGAAAATGGGAACTATGCAGACTTTTCTGTCTGCCTTTTCAGTAAAATGGCAGTAGAATTAAGACTAAGCTTAGCACACAATTGAATATGAAATACATTCAGTTGTACTTCTACTATAATTGATAGTTCTAAGTTTGTGCCTCTGAGAGAAGGCATTTTTAGCACTTGTTTTGATGACAAAATGTGAAGGGAAGTAGAGAGTAGCTCTTTCCAAAATTAAAAATACTGATTATTTAATAAAAGTGCAAAGAATGCCCAGCTTCCTTCTCTTGTCCCTGTATTATCATAAAATCTTGCAGAAGCATCTCATTAAGAGATGTCTTCAAACAGCAAGCAAGATTGCATAGATCTGGAAATGTACAGTATCTCTGCTTCCCATTTTTTAGTCTTTGGTCTTGTTCTCATAGGCAAGTTGTTGTTGGCTCTTCTTTTGTTCTGTTTTGATTTATTCTTTGTCACCTTCAATTTTAAATGAGCAGAAGCGGCTATGGCTTGTACAGCCACCTACAGTGGACTACTTGTAGATCATGGAAATAAAAAATTATCACAATCCTAGAAAACCCTTGTATGAGGTCACTGCCCAAAAATTTATATATGCACACAGAGGACATGTCCAATATTTTTCTTTCTATTGTCTTAGTTGTCTATAGCAGCTCTTGCAACAAAAAATATCTGAGAAGTCATAAATGCTTTGGCACAGGGAGCCAAGATTGGTTCCAAACTATGTTGGAACTAGTCTTAGCCCTATGAAGCCTGTCCTCAAATTTGTACTGAGTGCAGGAGTCTGAATTTTTTAATGGTGAAATGCAGATAGCAACTGTCAAACCCATTCAGGGCAAGAGGATTGCAGAACCATCCTGTAGAACCATGATGGATTTGGAAGGGTCCCTGCTGTGTGAAACACAGGACTTCTGCAGAATTAAGACAATTACCTAAATGCCAATGTCTCGTTTTTCAGAGATCCTTTCAACTTGGCATATGTAATGGCCTGTGAAGATTTTCTTCCTAGGAAGGTTGAATCAAAATAGTTGTTTGGGATGTGTCATTTTTCAAAGTTTGCTTGTCGAAGTTTTTCATATAAGAATTTGGAATGCCTTCAATGTTGTATTAATTGTATTGTCCTCTCCAAATTGCTTATAAATGGAGCTTTTACAATTCAAATAAAGGAATGCAGTTGTATCTAGAAGATGCAGTCTGATAAAAATCTGTCCCAAAATCTTCTATAGAAAATCACTGGAAGTCTAAATAGCTTTTATGAACCAGATTAATTGGTTTTATGTGCCTGCTTTGTACTCCTGAAGCAAGTCAACTTTAAACACTGTGCAGACAGATATTTAGATAGGCTTTCCTTCATCAGAATTGCACAAATGGTGTAATATATCCTTATATAACCCTAATATGCCCTAAATCTTTATTTCTTAAATATTTATTGTCACTTATGTATACATTTTGACAGTTATTTCTTTCACACCAGTCTGTCTGGTCTTGTGAAATCATACTGTTGAATACATAACCACACAGCAAATAGGGGAGTGAAATCTGTTCTTTCCATGTGGATATTTTGCCACTAATTTAATTAGATGAAGCAGTCGGCTTAACAATGGCCTAAATAAAAGGAAACAAGTCCTTATATCCATGGAATTCAAGCTGACAAGAAAATACCCAGCTTTTCCTCTATCACCTCCAACCATTATAACGAGAGAGCAAAACAGGTATATTTCATGGTTACTCCTCAGTGGTAATCTTGAGAAAATCCTAATATATTGCTGGATATTTAATCTATTAATTACAAAGATATAATTTTCTTAATTGTTCTGATTAAATCATCCACTTGTCCTGTGCTGTTAGATGAGAAATGCAAATGTCAAAAACTTCATTACCATTTTTATTGCTCATCAGAAGCACTTCTTACTTTCAAAATATTCAGTATAGAGACAAAACAGGGAAAATATGCTGAGTGCAATGAAGAGCAATAGGATGCCAGAGTGCAAATACTGAATAAGATTGTTTATAAACAATCTACTTCTTTTTATTTCTTTATTGCCATCACCTCTACAAGTCAAAGCTTTTTGAATTTGCCAATATTCTTTCTTCATTTTCAATCACACTAGAATATTCCTTGCTGTTTTGAATTTTTTATTTCTTTATTGTCATTTTAATAGAGATAGATACTGATAAGTGCATAGCAGATAACAGCTTCTGTGCTAAAGACAAACACTGACAGTGACTGTAACTGTTGTTACAGGACAGGATTCCACTTACAGTCATGCACACAAAGTACATATTCTCTGCCTCTTAAAAAGCCCAGGTTTCTTGGAAAAACTTCAGACTAATGAACTACAGTGGACTTAGTAGCCTGTGGTGCATTTTGTCTTCAAGGGAACCAGATGAACCTTTCCCATTTTTTATTCCCCGAATATTTTTACATACAGTTTAAAGTTTTAACCCTAGCTCTTTTTGCCATGTTCTTAAGCTGTGGACTGTTAAACAGCTTCTGCATCTCCCCTGAGATGTGAATCCCTAGCTCCAGTGCAAATGAGGTTTGTAAATACTTGAGGGTGGAATGTTCTACATAAATGGGAGATAGTGTTATTAGCACTGTGGGAAGCATTTCAAAAGCTGAAACATCCTTGCCTTCAAAAGCAGGATAGTTTTTAAAGGAGTCTGAGACTCCTCATCATCCTCCTTTTCAAAAACTGATAGCCATTTGACCTACTGAAGTTCAGTTTTCTTCAAAGCCATGCGTACCTCAGCCCAGCCTCATTCCCAGATATTGGGTATATCCGCTCAGCCTGTAAACCTGCATGTCAAAACATAGTCTATATAAATTCCTTCCAAGCATATCAATAAATGTAATTTTGACTGTTTAAACTAAATATGTATTAGTATTAGTTAGCCAAACCCACAAAGATTATTCTAAATACTCTTCAGAGCCTCTGTTTAACAAGTCTATGTTACAATGGTTGGCCTGCAGCACTTCTATTTTTAGCTCTAATGGAACAGTCTTAAATTGCTTATTTTCTGTTTACTAAAGACTTTGAGCTTGTAACCATGGAAACAGTGGCAAGTGCCACAGCTTAACTGTTTTATTAAATGGTTGGAAGGTACAGCTGCAAAACTTGAAAGGCCAGCATGTCAATTTTATACACAACTCAAATTGCCACGTATACCACATTATAGCAAGTACTACATTAAATATAAGGAGTCAGAATCTGGTCTTGGTTATAGTGATATAAATCTTCCTATGTCTCTCCTTATTCTCCCTATTCTCCTTATTCTTGTGCAACCCAGATCAGGGTCTGTTTTTGTCAAATTGCACAGCCTGTCAAGTTTCAGTGATTACTGCATTTGAGTGCATGAACTGCAGATGATGTACACTAAACTAGCACCTAGTTAACGTGGAAAGACACCATCTCACAGTTGTGTTTGCATGAAGCTTTTAGCCCATATTGTATTGCTTACAGCGATAACATTGTTTTTGGAACCACTATGTTCTGTAACATTAATAGAAGGAATTAAATAAAAACTAATGACCTTGTCAAATGAAACTCTTGAAGTTGTAGCGGAAGAATTAACATGAAGAATCCTTTACATTTGTAATTAGGCTTTTACACAAGAACACCCTGAGCACCGGAGGTATTGAAAAATTTTACCCTCTGTTAGTTTCAGCATAAGCTGAGTGTGCTCCATATATGTGAAAACTAGGGTATTCTTAAATTCATACTTAAAAGTGTGTATAACAGTTAAATCAAATACTTCTGAAAATTATTGAAAATTATTAGCACAGTTTAGAAGAATTTTGTGATGGAGTATAAAACCCCATAGGATCAGATAACAAATATCATTTTTAACACAAACCTTATCATTTTACAACCCCCAAAAGATCAAGAGCTAAAACAAGAAGAGTGGTATATTTACATCCATAAATACTTAATGCATGACTCATCCTGTGTAATAGAACCAAAAGCCTGAAAAACGTTTGACATTTAGAAGAATCAGGTTCTGCTTTCTTCACAAGTATTGTGCTTGGAACAGTGTTCACATTGCTACTTTTGGTGTTAAATGTCTCCATATTGCAAGTGTGTCTATAAAGGCACTTCCAGTGAACAAAAACCCAAAAAGTAAAATTGACATTTCAAAGGAGAAACATTTTAGAAAAGATAAGGCTCCAATAAATTATCAACAGTGGTATTTCTTTTTATGAAAAAATTCTTCGTTAAATTAAAGAATATTATATTTGGTGTTCAATTATTAAATTCAAAGAAATATTCTTCACTGTCTTTTGGTGTAACTAGAATTACTGCAGTGAAAAAAAAATGAAGTTTCCTTTCATTTATGTATTTCTTCCTTTTTTTTTCTTTTTAATCCATCTGCAGGATCTACTTTCATTTGCAACACCCACATAATTCCAGTGAAAAATCAAGAAGGAGTAGCAATGATGTTTATTATTAACTTTGAGTATGTAACAGATGAAGAGAATGTGGCATCTCCTGAGAAGTCCAAGCCTATATTACCATCTAAACTTGTAAATCGTAAGTTACTTATTAAAAGTTCTCTGCTTACCTCTACTCTTATCTGGGAAAGTAATTAACATGGACAATAGGGTTACCAAAGGATGCAATTTCATTGACTGACTCACTTCAAACGAAATCCAAAACAGCAAGTTAAATGTAGCAAACCTACTGCAATAGGTTGGTAAAATAATCTAGCAGATCTTTTGTAGTACTAACAGCATGGATCTTGTGAGTAGTGCTAGGACGTATAAATTCATTCAAGCTGAAACATTTCAGATAAGTACATTACTATTGACAAAAGTCAATTATGAATGGAAAACTGATGAAAAGCATTATGACATAGCCCAAATATTTCATCTTAGCCTACTCAAAATTGAATATTATTATTTTACTTTCCCAGTAAAATATAATGGTGGTTTGATTAATAATTGCTGAAATGTCATTAAATTAGACTAGAAAATATAAAACCTTAAAAGAAAAACAAAAAACAGTTAAAACGTAACTAAACATCCTGGTTTTATCAAATTGAACTATTGACTTGAAGAATATATAGGAAATGCTTTTGTTTTCATTCCACTCTGGAATGTAAGTATTGTCAAAATTAGAATACTCAACATAAAATTCCACTTCTCATACAGCTACACTGTGCAGCTTTCTGTCCCACTATCTGCAGAATGTGTGTTCTTTTGGTGACCTTCACTCTGTGCAGCAACAGCACATGATCCTTCTGCTTTGCATCTGCACTCACATAATCTGCTCTTACTACAAGATTTCCCAGAACTCATCCCATTTGTACAAGCTCTTAGTAAAGCACAGCATGCTCTAATAGTGAGCATTAACACTTACCCCTGGCTGGCTCAGCACCAGTTGGAAAATACCTTTTCACAGTGAGATAATCTTTAATGCTAGTACGATAAAGGGACCTGGAATCTGAGTATTTTGATTGTTAAATCAACACTTCAGCTTTTTCTAGATAGGAAACAAAGACTGGTACAATCTTCGCTGTGAGAAGCAAGGGGAAAACTTTCCTGATGTAAGCACTACACAGTACCTGAATAACCCTACAATGACAGTTGATATTAAACTGTGGCAAAGAAAATTCCCATGACTGGAAGATTGCAGTCTGCAAAAAATATCACATTTTTTTAAAGCCCTTGTAAATATTCTTTAAGATACATATTTAAAATATTGTTTTTTTATACTTCCTTTTCTTATTTTTTTTTACAGCAGGTTTTTTTTAATAATCAATACAGCAGTTGGCTTTTTACTGGAGATATCAAAAAAACATTTTTTCTAGTAATGATATGGTTAAAATCCCATTAAGGGGTATCGTGAAAAATAATGAAATTGCATCAGAAGAAAAATTATAAAAAGTACATCAAGTAAACCTCCTTATATTCTGTTTTTATTTTAGTATGCTATGATTTTGTGAATTTGGAACATCTTACTTCCTCAATTTAAAAAGTAATTTTATAACATAAATAAAATTGTTCAACTTGTCTGTGCTTAATGTGGTTGTGTTGACAAAATAGAAGGTAAAATACTAGTTGAGGGAAAAAAAGCCAGAGCCTCATGTCTTGAAAAAGAGCATTTTGTTCTGCTATCTGTGACATATCACTGTACATTTTCAAGTGTTATCACTTGGTGTATTTTAAAGTAAAAAGCTAAAGAGGGAATACGAAAAAAACTCCACTTTGTCAAAACATCCTTTTCTTGTTTTACAGTATTTACACCTGACATACGCGAGGGATTTCCTTGCTGAAAGTTCTTGAAAAATGAATAGGTGGGCCTCCAAGCTCAGTACATAATGGAGAAACATCAAGGTTCAAAAGGGGGCAAAGAAAGGTGACAAACCATTTTCCAGCTAGTGGGGACAGCCAGATGCCAGAAACTGGCAGAAACTAGAGCAGGCACATGGTTGCTCCTATTTCCACCTAGTTGCTTATGGTTTCAGAGCAGACTGTTATGTGGGCAGGATGGGAAGAATGGTGATACAAAATAAGCTACATAGCCAAAAATTCCTCCCGGCAGGGACATTTCTCAAGAAAGAGGCCAAACTATGCAAAACATCCTGAAATAACTGCAAGATGTTTTGTATAGTCCAATGATCATTTTAAATTAAAACAGACAAACAAAAGCTTGAAATCTAGAAAAGGCAGAGAGAAACCAATAAGCTAGAAAAGAAGGCAAAAAAAGGTGGATGGTTTACCAGTAAAAACATATTTTTTAAGTTATGTTCCCATGATAAGAAAGGCAAACGGCAGATTCTCCCAGAGGCAGTTAGTTTTTTATTATCTTACTCTGTTTAGAACAGGTAAAGCAGGTGATCTCTTTTCACTGGATCACACAAAATGAACAGTAATGGGTATTGGTTCAGAAAAAAAAAAAAGGCAGCGATGAAAAAAATCCCTTCAAATCCAGCAACCAATTTAAAGAACGTAAATAGAGAGGGAACCAGACACATAACAAGTGCAATACATCTCTGACAAACAACCAAGATAAGCAATGGCTAATGACAAAAGACAAAAGATTTCAGATTACATTAACATCTACTACCCAGAAGCACACAGATCATGAGAGATTTCTTTCCAGAGCTCCTTAAATTGAGTTTTCTCATATTAGAATGCCTTTTCAACATGAGAGCAAATAAAAATGACTGAGTCAGGTTGCAGGAGAGAACTAAAAGTGATTAGGAAACAAATAGATTGCAGTTATTTTCCTGACCCTAGAAAACAAGATAACTCTTCCATACTACCACTCTTCCTCTAATTGATTTATCAAGAGTTGATATAAAAAGTATCAAGTATAGCTTTGAAAAACCTTTCCTTTTTTCTATAAGCATCTATCCCACAAGTTGCAGCCAACAGTTTTGAACACTACTGCCTACCACAGGGCTCTAATACAAAGTAAGAAAAAAGCAGTTCATGCTGTGGAGAAAAGACAGATTCCAGTCTGTTAAAGGGCCCTTTGAAAAAATTAAATACCTATGGAAGGCAACTGACACTTGCTAGGTTGAGCTCAGAAACTGCATTTAGCTCTGAATAGGAAGAAAATTAAAAATCTACCAGATGATTACTGATATTTTAAAGAGCCTTTGTAAGCTCTCTAGGACAAGGATTCTGAATTTGGTTACATGCCATGATGATAGCTAACACAATTAGGTTCTGATTCAGCATTGGGCTTGGCAGATTATTAAAAAAAGGTATATTGTCAGGATTTTGATGACCATGTTTGAGTATAAATAGAATTCATTCTAATCCGGTACTCAAGAGCTCCTATCTTATATGCAGCAAGGGGATGGATAGGCAGTAGTGTGAAAAGTGAAGATAGTGGCTTCACAACAGCAGCGTAGAAGTCCTTTTAGCTGATCCTTCTCTTCCCTTTATTCTTTCTTGCAAGAATTTATCACCAGTTCTCAATGGCAGTCAGAACAGTGTATAATCAAATAGAGAAATTTTGGAAGATAGCAGCATGCACTAAGTCTGTAAAGAACTACCAAATCACAGACAACTCTTTTTTCACTCCTTTCTGTTTCATTGCTTTTGTAGTTTGCAACAATTCTATTTTCCAATATATGCCAGTTCATTAGTAAAACAAATGAAGTCTTTGCTCATATATAACTCTTTCCTTTGGGGGTAAAAAGGTACAGCCCAAAATATTTGTCATATCTTTTTGTTTAAACTTCTAATCAAGTTTATTTAATACTACATCTGTCCCTTCCTTATATTCAGAGAGATGTGAAAGTTTCTTCTGTACATACTTATTCCAGGCCTGGGTAACAACCTCTAGTGAGAATACATTTGTACAATGTGCAGTTAAAGTGAGACTTTAAAAAACTATTTTCTGCTATAGATGTCCATTCATCATCCAATCTTTCTAAATTTTGTCTCATTTCCAGATAGGAGAATTCTACTTATTGTTACATCAAGTCTTTTCTAATAAGTTTGTTTTCTTTTTGCATTGCCTTTTGTTAGATCATGTAAATGTTTCGTAATTCTAGAAATTAACATCTATACTGAAAGATAAAAACACTTAATAACTTCACCTCACCTCACTTGATCTGTGAAATGCTTGAAGACACAAATACCTGCTTTGTAAGTGAAAGGATATTTGTGTAGCATATTGAAGAGTTAAGATTGATAGTTTTGAGCTACATAAGCCCTAAAAATGGATTTTACTAACCTGTAACCTGGACTCTTCTATCTTATATCTGATAAGACAGCAACATTTGCTTGGTTGTCACTATAACAATAAAAAAATATTCCCATGAATTTTCATGATTCTAACCATTTGCCAACTTGAACTGAAATAATGCATAAATAATGTGTATTTGGCAAGATACTTTTAGTAAAAGATAACTCCTTCCCTTTAGACTCACTGTAAAAGAAAAAAACAGAGCTTTTTGTAGACTTTCTACAATGAACTAAATTAAGAAGAGATGTGATTTTATACCACGTTAGCGAAAAATCCTCTGTGAACACTAATAAATTATCATTTTAATTTGTCTATTTGTAACAGTTGTTAACCAGAATAAT
The DNA here is from genome assembly GCF_003984885.1 of Neopelma chrysocephalum. Taxonomy (NCBI): domain Eukaryota; kingdom Metazoa; phylum Chordata; class Aves; order Passeriformes; family Pipridae; genus Neopelma; species Neopelma chrysocephalum. The sequence continues at coordinate 17,359,864 of NW_020897703.1, forward strand.
TCAGTGTGCTTTACAGACTTCACTAAACAGTTTATATTATAAACTGTTAAGCTATAACTTCTGTGTGCAAATATGGCTTTTAAATCACCTGTTGAGGAAACGGACCCTAAGTGTCCAATTTCATTCCCAAATCTAACAAATGTTCAAATCTAGTATATTCATCCACTCCACTATTTTGTGAGGAATTTTTACAGCAATTTAGAGAACTAGCAACATACTAGAAGTACCAGCATATAAGCTAATACTGGTTCCCAAACACAGTATTCATTACCTCATGCGAGAAAGCCCAGAAAGCTATTTGATTAAATGTATAATTGCATTCTGCTGAAGAGGGATATTTGAGGATTGTCTTATCATTTTATCGCTTCAAAATCTATAAGCCTATTAAAGACACCCTGAAATAATTTCTTGTGTTTCTTCCTGCAAAGAAAATGAGAGGATCCGTTATGCATCCAATAAATGGGTACTTTTTGGATAAAGTTCAAATAAAATGAAGAGGCTAAAACCATAATCAGAAAACCTTTCAAGCACCTTCTTCGAGGTGCTTGCTTTTCATCAAGTTTACCTCTCTCCTGGTCATAGCAATGGAGTTACATCTCAGAAGCAGAGATCACTGCATATGCTGATGTTACAAATAAAACAAGCACAACTGAAATTTAAGTCATGCCTTCCTTTCAGTCGAAGAGCTAGCTCAAAAAAATGCTATTTGCTTTTCTCTGTACAGAGCACATTCCTATATAAATAAGCATAGGAGCTTAGTGAAAGATAGCATATAACATCTTCCTAAAAATTTTAGGACAACAACGTTGTCATGAAATACTGAATACTGTTTGATGCATACAATTTTGCCTCATAGAACATGGCATATATAAGTAATAGTAACCTCCTGACTTTGCCCAAAATGTAATGAATAATTTGTCCAGGTCTTATTTTTAGCTGCACCACTGGGAACGAATTCATCTCAAGTGAGGGCTAGTCAAGAAAAATTGCGTCGAGGAGGACAAAGGTTTCTATCTAGCCAACCAGCTACATAGTTCTGACACCCCAGTGTCAATTATGCGTATTTGTCTCCAAGGTAAATTACAGTAAATGTTAGCTAAACTGGAACAGTGTTACCTCTTAGCAAAGGAATACGGCCAAACACCAATCACCAGTAAAAGATAGAATCTCTGCTACTATCACCTTCAGTGCTCCACAAACACCTAACAGCCCAAATTAACAGAACAGCCATTGAGATAAACAATTTTACTTAGAGAATTACAAGTGGGGTGGCTGTACTTCTGTTTCCTCATTATGGTTACTATTGGGGTTCAGCTTAGAAAGGAAGCCTCCCTGGATTAGCTGTTTGCATTACAGCCTCAGCCAGCTACAGTCACACCTATTGTGCTATATCTTGTAAAAACATTCAGTAAAAAAGATAATCTCTGCTTAAAGAGATTGCAAACAAAAAAGAGAGAATGACACAGCTTTCAGTAGCTTTCATTGGAGGTGACTTGTGCCTACCAGACAGGTCTTCCAGTCCTATATTTTTAACAGTATCCCATCTATCTGTTCCTTTCAGGACATTTGAAATGGGGGTTCTGTGAGGTAACTTGAAGGCTAGGATAATGATTTTGCTAAGTCATCCCACAGTATAATACATACCCTCAGGGAAGTATAAAGGTAGTGAATTTTGCTTCATCCTCTGATGGAAGAGAGAGACATGTCTCTCTATTATTCATAATAAGAATTAGCACAGAGAACTTAACACATCTGTGCACTTGCTAAATTGAATTACAGATTTTTAACCTTGAAGAGGAAAAAATCAAAACTATCAGGGTATCTCAAGCTTACACAAAGTTGACTCTACCAGAAAGCAGAAAAAAATTTCCAATGGATTTCAGAAACTTTCAGGTGGACACTGGTCACCAGAAATGCATGTGTGGGGGTTATATTATTCAACATGGAATACATATTGTTTTAGGATAAAATAATCATTAAGATAAAATAGATCATTAGGTAAAAATAAGAGAATTTAACACCACCATGTCTTGTTTCTCAGGCATAGAATCCTATCATTATTACTTGGCTATTCAAAGCACCCAGGCAAGCTGGCCATTTCAAAGACCTGAAAGCAACTGGCAAGGACACGTAGTCTGGGGAGTTCTCACCATGAAGACATGAAATAAGTGAACCCTATCAGAAATATGAAACTAATGCCATATTCTAAACAAATGTCAATGAATAAAGACTATTCTTCCTAAAGAAATTATGAATTCTTCAACTTTTCAATAAGTCTCATCCAAACAAAATTGGCATTGCCTAGCAAAAAATGTATCACTAATTAGAATTCCATTTAATGGGAAATATCATGTTAATCCACATGCATCTACTTTAGTTTTCTGTCTGAAACATCAGCCAACTTTAAAACTTGATGATTGGAAACATATATTGATCTATGTGAAAAAATTTAGTCATTATCAAAATACCTCTTAACTGAATAGTTCTCAAATTTTCCAAATAAAAAGGCAATGTACTTTCAGAACAATTCTTCAGCATATTACATATATTGTATATGAATTCAAGCTATCTGAATTTACTTTTAGAATGTGTGGAAATTTGATATTCTACCTACTTTTTTTAATAGTCTGTTTATTTTTTTAATCTGTTTCAAGCTAAAGCTTTTTGTAAATTTAGTTTAATTGTATTTCAGATGGTAACAACCTTTCAAGTGGCTCTTCTTCAGGTAAATCTATCTTCTAAAATTCTATCTACTAAAGTCCTTTTATTGCTTTTTTCTCGTTCTATTATTTCAAGATCTCATTACATTTTATATATTTCTAGAATAGTAAAAGTCATAATATGGCTCTTGCTCTCACTCTGAATATTTATTGCTGCAAAACTATAGATATAACAGCTAAACTATTAAATGTAGTATAATTATATGACATATAAAATCCAAATTTAATGATACTTTTCATCTTATTATCACTGAAAGTTGTTGCATGCAGAACATAAAAAAAATCTTCAATCAATATATGAGACAAAACACACTGTGGAACTAAATAGTGGTATATGAATTTGGTGTTCAAACATAAAGAAACCATCTTCAGACTTTCTGTCTCGACAAAAGCAATATTTTTTATCCTATGAAGTCTGGCAACCAAGGTGATGAAGGGTTGAGAACTTTATCGAGCTACCAAAAAACCCACCATATTCTCACCAAGACAGCAAAATATTATGCTAGGTGACCAATTCTTTACATGTACTATTTTTTGCAATGCTGTCTATTCTATTTCATTGCAGTTATTTACTCTTTTCTTCTTTTCTATTTCTAAATATGTTCAAGAAATAGAAATTCAAGAAGTAAAATCTCTTTCTGAGAGGACAAAAATTGTTTGTCATGTGGCTTTTTTCCAGAAACATTGCAAATCCTATAATTTTAACATAATGAATAAGATATATTAAAATGACATCTCTACAACAAGTGGGAAGAAAAACATATATTGAGTCATATTAACATTCAAGGATATAATCATTCTATCTTTTGAGGGAGACCGTGATAGCATTTTTCAGACTCAATTCACAAGCCGACCACGCACAGCATAGCCCTACAAGTAACCGGAGTCTCCATTCTCTTCCTTTCATACTCTGACAGAGTTCTATGTGTAATCCTCACCAACACTCAGTTAAAACTCTCTCACTTACAAGGGAATGTAACAAAGATTGCTGGTGTTAATACTGGTAAAACTCATGTGCAACCTTAAATTTTAGAGAAAACTAAAAGAAGTAGTGCAAAAATTAAATGAGACCATACCAGAGGATAAAAAAAAATAAGACACATATGCAGTGTTTGAAAATTATGAGTTCAAGTTTCTAAAGTTAATAATTGCATACACCTTCCTTTTCCTTCCTGAAAATAAACTAAGATTATTTAATGAACAGGGCAAGAAAATTATCCAACTATGTGTGCTTCCCTACATTTTCGGGGAAAAGAACAGAAAAAAAACATAATTGGCTCTTGCTGTAATTCTCTGTCCTATGGTCTGCTGTGCCAGCCAGAAAATAAGGCATCATCACATGCTTCAGTGTTTCCATAGAGTACATTCAAGTATTTGCTGCTATTTTAGACTGTCAGTGTTTAGGGATTCCATTTCTGAAAAGCAATTGTTTCCTTTAGTCTGTTGCATGAGTTATTAGATGGTATTTATTAGCCTGTGAGCAGCAATTCAATAATTTTCTGTGTCTGTTTTTCTGATAACCTAGATCTTGAAATTCCATGACAGTAGATATTTAATTATGAGAAAATCTTTCATCAAAGAGCTGACTTGTGTTACTTTTGTGAAAATAATTTTACTGATTATTTGGGAAAGTTTCAGAACAAAGGTATTGTTGAATTAGCCCATGCTCTGGAGGATAGTCTGTCATAATTGACCTATCATACCTACCCTTGTCAAGGAAATCTCTGTTTAGAATAGTTTGATCTTTTCGGATATGTATGTTGTATTCTTTAATCTTATATGTTCAAAAAGTCACATATGTTTCATATTGTAGCCAGGCCAGTCAATCACCATGATAAAACTTGATATTCAAGACTTGATTTTCTTCAACACCCTACCACAGTTAACAGGTTGTACTGGAACATAAGCAGCTCAATGTGGTTTAGCTCCTCAGTGTGGTTTAGCTCTCAGCCCAGGAGAAGTGATATGTTAGACCAGGAAAAAAAGATCTGACAGTTTCTACACCTAACTTGTGCGAACTCTTTGTGCATTTGAGCTCCTTTGATTTGATTTTGGAAAGTCTAAATCTGGAAAAGGTTGAGATAAATAGACTAGATCTAGCTCCCAGTTGGGGAGCCTGACGCCAGGCTTTGAAATCTTGGTTTCTGAATAATTATTTCTCTGCATCAGCTTGAAAATAACAATGCTTAAAAAACTGGCTGGGCAATTCTTTGAGGAGCCATCACGACTTCCCAGCTACCGTGTCTTAGGACTACTCTTCTGCAAGATTTGAGATAGTATTGCAGGAATCCCATGTGCATTGACATGGGCTAAACGGACTTTGGGATAGCACACAGCGTCTACCACTATCCAGAGACCACTAAAGAAATTGCAGTGAAAGTAAAACTCTCTTAATTGCAGGCATTTCTCTGGCTTTGCCACTGTGCCTTGTGCCTAATATACGTTTCATGACACAGAATTAAAAAAGGCTTTCAGAAGGCAAGAAAAGTACATTTGAATTTGGGATTTTGGACATAGCTCCATCTGCAAACAGTTTAGAGGAGTCCTTTCTTATCTACAGTGTATTTTTGGACTAAGTTCTACTGTTTAGAAATTCTAACAGTTAGCTGAAATGACACAGAGAATAAATGTAACCAAGAGATTAACTCATTTGCAAATTACTTATTCAGTAAAGCAAGGTTTGAAATGAGGAGGTGGAATGTAAGTCTGGAATTGTGACTCAGACTCAACTGCTTTCCTCAACTGCTCTTAGCAAGCCACAGTCATACAAATCTCTGACTCAGCACTAAGAACTTGGCAATCTAGTCTTCAATAAAACATAAAGATTTTAATGTAACATTATTTGTATATTTATAGTAAATAGATAGTTGCATCTCAAACATGTTTTAATATTGTAAGCCAAGATAAATCTGCTTCTGACATCATACCTACACAAAGCATCCATCATCAAACAAAAAATTTTACCCCATACACAGTATGCCAGGAAAGCTTCCACTGACACTTTTAGTCTATACTGGGACGGGGGGCCTGGGGCCATGAATTTTGCTTCATGACAAATTGTATTATCACACTTCCTTTCCCAGCTCAATAATGCTAACTACACAAAATGTGAATGGGCCTCTTGATAACTTCAGCTGCAGGAGAGAGGTGAACGTCCAACACACAATGTAGGTCATTAACTGCATTGTAGAATAGCAATACACCTTAAGACTATTCTATTTAAAAAAACCAAGGTAAAACAAAAACCAACAAAATCAGAAAATAGGCTTTTAACTTCAAGATTTATTACGATTTATAGAAGAATAGCAAAAAGCTAATAATTTAAGTTTTCTATTTCATGCCCAAAAGTCTTAACAAGAAGCAAAATTCTCACTGAGTATTCTTTCCAGATGAACTGCAGTTAGACAGCTAAATCAGTAATGCGGTATAACATGGTCATATTAACTTGGTGAGGCAGAAAAGACCATCTGCATCACCATGAATATGACTAAAATAGGGTGCCAACAAAAAGTCTTTAACAGTGTCAAATGCCAGAAACCCTTATGAATGGTATTTTTTAAAATTTCAATGTAATTGATTAAAAAGAGATTTTTTTTTAAAAGTCTAATCTTTTAAAAGGTTAGTTTCATTTTGGAAGCAATAAGCTTTCAATATTTATGTATAAGCTGCTTTACAGCTCAATTCTACACATTATTTAAAAAAATAAAATAATTCTTTACATACTTCACTAATTTCAACTGTAAGCAGTTTGTATAAGTATACTTAGTAAGTTAGAAGAAATACGCATGTTCCCAAGGTGCACTGTGCTGAATATCACTGTGTAGACTGAAAATTGGCACCTCTAGTTGCTGTTTTAAACATGTATGACTCTGGTTTATGTAACAAAGTTTTCTGTCTATTTTACTGTAGTGTGTGTATATGCATCAGAGTAATAGATTCAATGGAATTCAATTTGGAATTCAACAACCTGTTCCAAAAATTGTCAAGGACAAAAAAAGGGAGATCATTACATGGATCTATATTTTAAAGTAGGGAAAAAAAGTTGAAAATAAATCACCAGATTTCCAAATACTGGGATGTTATTAGTAGACTCTGATAGGTTCTTTATTTTATAATATATTTTCAAGTCCTTGAATAAAAAAGGTGCAAACAATGAGGTCAGAACGTTTGTATAAGTCACAAAATTATTCAGACTATTAGACGAGATTCACAGACTTATGCTAGGATACTGAGTGGCCAAGTGATAAAACAGCAAATTAAATTTTTACAGACATAATAGTAGAGACTAAATTATCTATTACCAGTCAACAAAGAAATCTTTCAGCTGCTGTAAAAATATCTTACACTAGCACAGCTAGGAAAATAACTCACAAAGGCAATGAAATATTGGCAATTGTAAGGAAGGGAACTACGATCAAAACAAAAAGCCATTATGTCACTTCATTGATCTCTAAGTCTGGGAATAGCTCAGGCCATTGTTAAAAATTATTCCATTAGACATAAAAAGTAACTGAGAAGAGTGAAAAGGATGATAAGAGCTACACAATGGAGTCACACTAGCATTCTTCAACTTGCAAAAGAGGTATACAAAGAAGAATGCAGCAGATGTATGAAAAGGAAGTTATCAGCTATTTTTCATAGCACCCTCCCCACAGCCACAAGTTAGGGGAAGTACTTATATACTTACATAGCAAGTAAGGGGAAGTACTTTTTCATATATGTGTGCTAAAATTACAGAACTGTTTCCTATAGGATGCTTTGCTTTTAAAAGCACTGAGACAAATTCTTGGAAGAAAGGTACACCAAACATTCGATTTGTGGTTTTAATACAATCTCTAGCTCAGAAAGTTTCAGAAATTCAGGTATCCAGAAGCTGAGTAAATTTACTGAGAGAAATAACACAACCTTAATCTCTTTCTTCACATATCCACTACTGGAAATATCAGAGGTCCAACAGTGTTCTAGATAGACCTGTGTTGTCACATAGTATAGCAACTTTAGCTCTTAGACAGATTTTCCTTTAAGAAGAGTAGGGTACGCTCACTTTCATTTATTTGGAATTCAAAATACAATTCAATATTCAATACTAAATATATAGGACACTCATTTTAAAGCATTGAGTGATTAAGCTGCATCATCAATTGCTCTACAGAATTACTGTCAGTCATAGACACCAAAGAAAAACTATTTCAAAATATTTCAGTATGGAATGATACATTTCAGTGCTAAATATTTATAAAAGTTAGATTGCTACAAATATTGCCAATTAAAACTGACTGAAAAAGAAATGAAATCTTATCCCAAACAGAATTTCTTATGCCAGTAATAGAGAATAAGAAGATATTTTGAGATGGCCTCCAAGAAATCATTAACTATTGATTCACTGTTTAAAGTACTCATGTAGGAAAGTGATGAGAGACAAGAAGTTATTTAATAAGTCAGGCTGTTTACTCAATGATATCTGATCGTTTCAATTATTCCAATTATTTTATTAAACTTTTTTAGCATTTCTTTTTCTAAACTGTTTAATATGTTTTCTGTACATCTGAAGTCCGTTTGCCTCCATCTGTGAGTTATTTTACACAAAATCTTACAATATTTGTTATTTGGGTCTTTTAGAAGGATAGTCTGTAGATTTTACAGTTCTCATATATAACTCTTTATATGCAAAATATTTTACTCTCCCTCTCAGCTACTGATATTTCTTAAAATTACACAAAGCTATTAGTTTTCCACACCCTCAGAACAGCCTAGCCTGCCATTCAGTATCCAAGTCCAACTCAGCCCAACCCATTCAAATGTAAATGATAACTGTGTTGTGTAGATGAAACTGAGGCCTGAGAGCTGTGTCGCTCCTTTTTCTTCCTCTGTGTTCCTTTCCTTTTCAGTTTAAACCATTAAATTGTCTCATCTAATTATAAATATTGGAAAGGATTTTGGCAACTTATTTTCTTTCCATAACTATTAGCACTCGTATCTTCCTGTTTAATTTGTAGTAAATAAATCCACATATCAGCAGTACACTTATAAGCACATGGAGTTTCACTAATAATAGAATCCACAAATACCTATTTCAGGATAACAGCTACCAACCAAAGTAGTTCGACATGTTCTAGCAGTCTTTTATGGACACATAGATTTTTAATTTAGAAACAACCATCAGAACAGATAACCTTATATCTTTTAAAATAGGCTGTAGAATTAATGCTGCTGTCCTTGTTCTAAGCTCAGAAACTTAGTTCTGACTGAATTATGAAATCCTTTAATATCACAACTATAACAAACTTAGAGCTGTATTATGTTTTCACATTTACATATTCAATTAATAAGCATGGTAATTTATTAGAAATAGGTGAAATAGCTATTGTCACTGTAAGTGAAAAAAGCAGATTTTCATGACAAGACATTAATGGCTAATATTTTCTTCTTTCTTGTATATTTACATGTAGGCAGACTTTTTGGGTTCCGGTTACCTGGATTGAGACTTTTAACATACAGAAAGCAGTCCTTGCCACAGGAAGACCCTGATGCAGTGATAATTGATTCCTCTAAGCACAGCGATGACTCAGTGGCAATGAAGCACTTTAAATCACCTACAAAAGAAAGCTGTAGTCCTTCAGAAGTGGATGATACAAAAGCACTGATTCAACCCAGTAAATGTTCACCTTTGGTTAATATATCAGGACCTCTTGACCATTCATCACCTAAACAACAATGGGACAGACTTTACCCTGACATGATACAGACAAGCAATCCACTAACGCATTCCAGATCAAAGGAAAGCATTTGTAGTATACGGAGAGCATCTTCAGTACACGACATAGAAGGCTTTACCGTCCATCCCAAGAACATTTTTAGGGACCGTCACGCAAGTGAAGGTACGGTGTAAAGTCAATCATTATCCTTTGATGTACTAAAAAAGGAATTATTTCAATTTTTCATAGTAATCATCATTTTGTAAAAAAAATTAAATATAATCAGCTGTTAACATTCAAAGGGGCACTGAAAATATTAAGGCCCCAAATATGCCAGGCTTATTTATACTAAATATTGCTTTTTATGTCTAAGGAGACTGATGGAATTATGGGTTTGCTTTTCTTTATAGGGATATAGCAAATTTGGGCCCAACATTCCTAAAGCTAATATTGAGATTTGAGGGGGAAAAAAATCAGATGATCAACTTATAATTGCATGTACTATTCTGTCGTATACTCACATATATTAGATTATTTTTGACTGTATGAAATCCTTCAGAGACTGATCAGTTTATTTTTCTTAAATCTGTAATGTGCACATTGTGTATTCACTGGTCTACCACCAAGACATTCTTTTTCTTTCACATTGGAGAAAATATCCTCAGCAACTCCATTGAAATGCTTTGTGTAATGATTAATGAAACATTTAGTGAAATGGTGAAATGCCTAGTGTAAAATTCATTGCAGTGTGATTTTCTCCTTGCGTTAGTATATTCTTGCAACCAGCAAAAGTTACTAAGATATTTCCCCGTCTTTTTTTTCTACTGTCTCTCCTAAATCCATGGAGTGCAGTCCATGATTTCTTCTTGAAGACAGGGAGTTTGAGAAACTTGAGAAAGAGCTTAGCAAATAGAGATTTGAAAGCCTGGTGAATTGAGAGGTCCCTTGAACAGTCACTTTCAAAGAAAAGTGTCAGGTATACAGTGCTTTCACAGCTACTGGTGGTCTAATGACTTGAATTGCACATCTTTTTATTCAAGCTAGATGACAAGAAATGTATGGGAAATATTTTAAGATTTCAAAAACATGTACAAAGGAAGACTGTGTAAAGATTCATAAATTAGCAGGAAAATGAATTTTCATTTTCAGTGATGGCTTGTTTTTCTGTTATTCATTGACCACAAGTGTAAAATCTCTTACAGTTCTCCTGCCTTATGGAAGGCCCACATCAGGAATGCTTTGCTTCTGTACACCTCCTAAAATATAAGTCTGAATGTTTCTCTGACACCCAGTTTAACTTGTAGAATAGCAGAACTAATTATTCCTTCCAGTTACTCTTCCTGTATTACATATACTTATATAAGTACTTCCTTTCTCATTTCTGTTCCTTTTGGACTATGATTTTTTTTTTCACTTCAAATGAACTTGAAAATTCAATGAAATCCATACTAAACCAAGCCATTTTGTTTATTTCATGTTCATTTTAAGAAAAGATTTCAAAATCAGGATGTGGGGCAAAAATCTCCAATACTGAACTTCAGCATGTCCTTTCAACCTATTTCATAAGCCTCATTTCTGTTTCAACTTCCCCACATGTTTAAATTCACCTTTCAAACAAAACACATTTAAAAATATCTTTTTTGGCAATTTCTGTTTTCAGAACGTTAAAGTACTTCCCAGTTGGTTGTTCTTCATGTAGTTATAAGATGAAAATGTGTAAAAATCAATTTCACTCTTAAGTGTCTTTGATTACAGTGGTAGAAAGTTCATGCAGAAATCACCACGTAATTTAATACTTGCAGCATGGAAGAGCAAAAATTTCTATCTCCATTTCACCAAATAACAGTTTTCAAACATTAAATACAAAGGAAAATAAATTTTACTATGAGAAGTCAATAATCCAGTTGAATTCCTATGACCTCTCACATAATGTGATCATTTACAATGCAAGTAGATAAAGGGACCCCTGGTGGCCTAGTGGTTAGCATGCGGGATTCTCACCGCTGCAACCCAGGTTCAATTCCCATTCCCCCGGGCAGATGGTGCTCGTTAGCCCTGTAAGGCCATCCATCTATGAGAAGGTCACTCTAAACAAACCTACGTCCTGAGGACCTCACTACCATTGACCAAGCTTGCTTGGTCCCGGCAGATGAACCTTAGGATTAAAGGGTGGGCTCAGTTCAGCGCATGCTGTGTCTTACCTAAAAAAATCCATTGCGCAGGCTTGAAAGGTAAAAGACCTTTCCCAAAATCTTCGTTCGCGAAGACTGGCCATTATATGTAGATAAAACACTTTCACTCTGTTTTCACTCTGCATAACCTACAAAATAGTAATCTGGCCCTAAGTTTAGGTCATATGTGTGCGTTCTAGAAAAACACAGCAGAATAGAGGATGGTTCTCAGATTTGCATTAGAATTAGTAACCATTCTTGATGCCATCTGCTTACAAGCATCTTAGAATTGGATACCTTATGCTGAAAAGATGCTTAAATTTGTCCAACGAGTCCTGATTGCCTTACTCAACTGTGAGCAATAAAACCCTATTATTGCTAAAAAATTATCCATGCAAGTTAGGCAGTCAGGATTCACCTATCTTCTCTGAGCTCGCATATTCTGATCAGGGAGAATGTAAAGCCCTAAGTACAACAAGTAAAAGTAAACCACAGTCACAGAATCACAGAATCTTAGAGTATACTGAGTTGGAAGGGACCCATAAGGATCCTCAAGTCCAAATCCTGGCCCCGCACAGGACCATCCCCAACAGTCACACCATGTGCCTGAGAGTATCATCCAAATGCTTCTTGAATTTTTCAGGCTTGGTGCTGTGACCACTTCCCTGGGGACCCTGTTCCAGTGCCCAACCACCCTCTGGGGGAAGAATCTCTTTCTAATATCCAACCTAAACCTCCTGTGACACAACTTCAGGCCACTCCCTCAGGTCCTGTCACTGGTCACCAGAGAGAAGAGATCAGTGCCTGCCCCCTCTCTTCCCCCCACAAGGAAGTTGTAACTGCAATGAGGTCTCCCCTCAGTCTCCTCTTCTCCAGGCTGAACAAACCAAGTGACCTCAGCCGCTCCTCACACAGCTTCCTCTCAAGGCCCTTCACTACCTTTGTTGCCCTCCTTTGGACACTCTAATGACTTAATATCATTCCTATATTGTGGTGCCCAAAACTGCCACATTATTCAAGGTGAGGCCACACCAGTGCAGAGCAGAGAGGGACAATCCCCTCCCTTGACCAGTTGGCGATGCTTTACCTGATGCCCCCCAGGACATAGTTGGCTCTCCTGGCTGCCAGGGCACTGCTGACTCATATTCAACTTGCCATCGATCAGAATCCCCAGGCCCCTTTCTGCAACACAGCTTTCCAGCGTCTCATTCCCCAGTCTATATGTTCATCCAGGGTTGCACCATTCCAGGTGCAGAATCTAGCACTTTCCCTTATTGAACTTCATATGCTTGGTGATTACCCAGTCCTCTAATTTGTAAACTATTAACCAAGGAAGCATAGGTTTAATATATTTCCCATTCCATTTTTATTTTGTTTATTGATCCTAATAATTCTGATTTTCCCAAAACATTTGAAAACTACTAGTCTATCTGAAAATGCAATTCAGGATTCAATTTTTCCTGCCTTTTCCAGTTCAAATGATATTGAATCAGTATAACACAATTCTGAAAGAAGAGAATAGAATTATTTAGCTTAATGCTAACTATAGCAATTTACCCCTAGTCAAATTTTAAGATAATGCAACTGAGAATATGAATGATTTCATGTGTTAAATTAATTTATGTAGCCTAGTTGCCTATCACTTTAAAATTATCATCACTGTGGCCGTTATATGCCAAAAGGTATTACAATAAAAATGACAGTTTAGAATTTTAAATGCATTTGAGTGTACTTGATTGAATTCCATTCTAAATTTGCCTATATCACAGCAAAAGGAACAGGGCTGGAACTGTGTCTTCCACTCACCACCCAAACTGCAGCCAAGCCCATCTCACCTGAAACACCAGGAATCCAGATTTTGCACAGGTTCACAGAGACTCTTCAGAAATTTTACTGTCTTCAGCAAGTGACCTCAGTAAGATCCTTTCAGCCTTCTGAAGCAGCAGCAGACTGTTGTGCAATCCTGCTACAGATGCCTGGCACAGGAAGGCATTGGGCTGAGAGGAACTAAACACTCTTCCACACCCCTGGTCTGGAGGGCCCAGCTCAATGTCCTATGGTCCCCAGTCCTTGGGAGGTTGAGGAAAAGCCGGAGAGGTAGCAGGTGTGATGCCACCTTTGATGCCCCCTCAGCAGCAGGCCACGGCCTTTCTCCGGAGCAGGGCTGAATGTGCTCTCCTCAGGGACAGGGCTGCTGCGAGGCAGCTGGGACACAGACACCTCAGCCTGTCAGCCTGGGACAGTGCAGGCGACCATTCATGAGAGCCCAAGGCACCTCTGAAAGCTGGTAACCTGGTCACAGCAGCTGGCAGGGGTCATGACACAAGGGGAGAGCAGCCTGCGGGTCATATTGTTATCACATGAACTGGAGTGACATCCACCTATCCACCTGTGTGGCTTCTTTAAAATAATGATAACAACAGTAATAATAATATTCTTCCAGAAAAAGTTTGATCTCATGAGAGGATTCAGGGGCAGGTGTGCCAGTGAGAAAGCTTTGCCACTGTTTCCTTGCAGAAAGGCACCTAAGAACCGAAGAAAGCATCAAGGAGTATCTTTCTCCAGCACTTAGAAGGGCACGGCTTAGCTTGCTGCCATGGTAAAAACTTTACCTCCTGTGAGTCTAGATGGGCATGGGGCCTGGGGGTCAGTGCTGGGCCACCTGCACAGCCCAGTTCCCCATGCAGCCAAGCCAGCCTGCATCACTGCCGTGGGTACCTCAGCTTCATTTAATTACTCGGGACTAATTACCTCTTCTTGGGTTGGCACTTCTGACCTCCAACCCACTGCTAGACTTACGGAGAAATGATTTTACCATGTTACTGTGAAGACAAGCTAGCTAAAGCCAGTCCTATTGCCTGATGATCTACTCCCAACACTTTTACAGATTATCTCTCAATTGTCAAAGTGACTTCATCTTGACTAAAAGTTGATGTAATATAATCAAGGAGATGCAACAATATTTCAATGCAAACTGTACACACTCTGAAGCAATATTTTCTGCTTTTCTGGTGTAGATTTTAGTTGTCTTTTTTTTTCTCTTTTTTCTTCACTTTTATTTGCTGAAAACCAGACAATGGTCGCAATGTCAAAGGTAAAGTATACATCTAGACTGTACCTTCCAGTGTTTCAATCAGCCACACTTTTTGGCATGTTACTTTGCCTGCTGTATGAAATGTTCAAACGCAACATTCTCATGCCAGTCTCTCTAGGGCCAGGTGCATTACTTAAATTATATTTGTTAAACATGTCTCAAAGCACTATCAATCATTGGAAAAAGTGAAGGCATAGTTAAATGGCCCTTTGACTTAACTGTGTGTGAGTTCAAAAAAGGAAGGGAGGGAGGTAGAACATATCATGGTTACTTAACTCAGTGCTATTGTCTTCAAGTAGGCAAAACTTCTATTGAAGCTACCAGGGGTTTTACCTGGATGAAAAGGAAGTATGGGGACATTACCAAATAAGCTGTTGTTAGAAGGTGCTTAGTTATCAGCTAACTATTGTAAAAATTACATAATTGGTAGTCAGGACCCTTGTGGAA
Organism: Neopelma chrysocephalum; assembly: GCF_003984885.1. Taxonomy (NCBI): domain Eukaryota; kingdom Metazoa; phylum Chordata; class Aves; order Passeriformes; family Pipridae; genus Neopelma; species Neopelma chrysocephalum. Next base: position 17,374,991 of record NW_020897703.1, read on the forward strand.
ATATCTTCACTTATTCCTCTTTTGTCTCTTTAAAACTAGTTTCACGTTCCTGGATGGCAGGGGGTATGGTTTCAAGCTTCCTGTAGCATTAAAATGTGCATGCATGAACTTCATTGCCAATTCCATGTTTAAATAATATTTGACACAGTTACAAAACTGTTTCTTTTCACCAGCACTGAGCTACATCTTTTAGAAGCAATTTTAACATAATTCATAAGTGACTTCCTCCATTTCTGACAACACGTACTAAAGTGTTCAGTTTAATTGTCATATTTGTAGCTATGTCGGAGAACTGGTTTGTGACTTCATGCATGATGCAAAAAGTGTGTGTACCTGGTAAAATCTCTCTAAACTGCATGCAGTGCATGGCCTAGATTCTGTAAAGTGATTTGTGGACTACAAAATCATTGCATTTGCTTCATGTGTATGTTGGCAAAATCTTGGGAGAAAAAACATGCAGTTTTTGTTCTATACAATAACTTTTATAAATGTATTTACTGCTGGTGAAAGATGATGGATTGGCAGCTCAGGAGAGTGAAATCATTTCTCAATGCATTGTGTAAGCAGGGACAATGGAATTCTACAATAAAAATGGGGAGCTCAGACTTAACCTGAAAGATTCTCCTTTGTAGGGTAGGCAGAAGCACATCATTCACCCTGCTTATTCAACTCTTGGCCTCTCTGTTGAAACTGTCAATCAGGGTGCCAATTAGTGTCATTTGTGATTGTGATTTGTTATGGCCCTCTTTTTCTTCCTCCTGCTATAAGAGTATAGCAACGTTCCACTAGTTGTCAAGTATCAGCTCAATTGCTGTCAGTCCGGGCTGTACTTAACTTAATACAGTCTTTCAATTAATTAACATTATCAATAAGGTGCATTATACATTTTGCCACTTTCTAAAGAGAAAGAAGGAGAGGGAAAAAAAGCAAGGTTTTATTCTCATGTGCAATTAACTTAAGTCTAATATCATGCTCTAGGGCATGAGTATTAGGTAGGAAAGGGAGAATAATCCCCTTTTGAATAGAAGCAATAAAAGATGTAAATCCCACAAAACAAAAGTTCAATGAAATTTAGGCATCTATAAAGTTGCTAATAAAATAAAATCTCATCTACTACCTAATCATGGATTTGCCTAAGCTATCTCAGTTTCCTCTTACCTTTGGAATTCCTAAGGTACCAAGAAACTTGTTCATCTGACAAATGACTCCAACTTGATACCCTGCTTATGTCTTAACCTACTAAATACTCAGAAACTACTGCTAAAATAGGAAAGTAGAGCTGAAAATTTGCAGTCTGACCATATATATGTAGCACACACCAGCCAGATTAGTCACCTCATGGATTTTTGAGAAGATTGTGAGCCCTGATATATTTTAAACACTACTTTTTAATTGAGTCATATAGATTATGTGAAAGATAGAAAAAAACCTCAAAGTCTGATTCTTCAGGAAGAACTCAAAGCCAGATGTGATGAAAAGCCAGCCCTGATTTAAAGAATTTTACCAAAAAAAACAGAAATCAGCACAGCCTGAAGTGTTTTCCCCCAGCTATCTCCAGGCAGCTGGTTGCTTCGAATTTCATTCATTCACACATTGCAAATACAAATCAACTGATCCACTGTTGACTTTGCAATTTACCCCATAGGCCTAATCCTATCCCACTGACTGTTCCTGATTCATCATACATATTCTTGTTTTCCTCACAGGAAGTAAAAAAAAAAAAAAAAACTCAAAAGCAATAGAAGAGATAAGCATTGCATTGTTGCCCATGATAGAATTAAGATGCAATAAGGTTCTCATGTGGATCTGAGAAATGCCCTTCAATCCCACACTTTAGGTACATTGCACAAAACCTGGATTTTTTCTTAAATCCCTAACTTTATGTAGCTCTCACTGTCTAAACATCTTTATAGTTCTTTTTTCCAATATTATTCTCAAAAGCAAATTTTACTTGCAATGAATACTTTTGACTTCCTGACCAGCCTTCTGACAACAGTACAAAAGAAGTATACTGATATATTGCTTCCTGTTACAAAGAATTCTGTCCAATATGAAAGAATAATGATAAAGGATATGTGTCTCATGAAGTATGCAAATTCCTTAATTTTTATCTATCATGATGCACTAAAATAGTATATAGAGTTTATATATAGTCCATTAATATTCTAAACAAGCATCCCTATAGTTTTTAACATTTTGTTAGCAATGACAATTGAAGAAACTTATTTTGTGAGTCCACTCAATTTTCCAGTTCCTTTGTGCTCATGTGAGCACAAGCAAGGTACAGATGTGATAATAGAGCCTTTACTAATTCCAGGCACTCTTACATAATCATGTGTCCTATTTCCGCTCTTATAAACAAATGAGAATATAGTTCTTGTATTCAGTCAGAATTACAGTAAGAGCACACCAGCATTTTGAGTAATGTGAAAACAAGTAAGGATTGGTGCATGTACTTTGCAATTCATGTACCTTATAAAAAAATATTGAGGGCTATATGTGAAGGAAATGTCATATTTATAGCCAGTACTAGATTGGAATTTCATTAGCAATAGAGTTATTTTTAAAATGTAGATTTTTTTTTTACTATTAACAAGTACTATAAAAAAATATATTTTTAACTACCCTCTTAACATACCGCACTGAAACATTAATGACAATTTATTTTTCTGCATTTATCAAATTCTAAATATGTGTTCTGATTTTTCAGGGCCTTTCAATCATATCAAGTCCAGTCTGTTGGGATCCACATCAGATTCAAATCTCAACAAATACAGTACAATCAACAAAATTCCTCAACTCACACTGAACTTTTCAGATATCAAAAGTGAAAAAAAATCTTCATCTCCTCCTTCTTCGGAGAAAGCAATTATTGCACCTAAGGTGAAAGACCGAACGCACAACGTAACAGAGAAGGTTACCCAGGTAAGGTAATACACATTATTTTAGTTCATTTTCAATTTTGTGGAGCTCATAATCAACCTATTCAATAGATTGTTACTATTTCCATGAATGATTTTACTATCTCCAAGATAATTTGAAGGCTACGAGCCATTAATTAATTTACCTTCAATTTGCTTGCACAAGGTAGTTTACAGAATTAGATGATACTGCTAACAAACAAAACTTTTCAGCTCTCTATTTTTTATTGGAAAAGAAAACATGGTATACACCAAGTGCCCCAAATAATTCCATTAATTTCAGTGATTACTGTCATTCATAAATTTTAGTTTCATTCTTAATTTTTCTCAGCATTATGAATTGCTCATTAGTGTAAGGCACAACAAAAAATGGTAAGTGATTGTGCCACTGGTCTAAGCATCATAATTACATCTTGCAATTTATCATCTAGTTCTTTGGCTTTTCATAATGCTTTTCCTTGTGGGTGTCTTTTCCATACCTGTACATCAAAAAGGCTGTCAAAATGAAAAGCAGATACCTTTGGACTGGATGTATGATATATTCTGTCAGGCTTGTGAATGAGGCTTAAAATTGAAACAAAGCTGAAAATAATTCAAGATAGCATATTCCTTCACTGTAAGACAAATAGTGCTTGACTTCAGTGCCCTCTGAAGTAAACAGAATTTTTCAGCTAAATTCAGTATAATTATTACACTTGTGTTATAGTCTCATTTGGAGATTGACTAGGACAGGCTACCAATGTGCAACATACTGAAAAAAAAAATCAAGAGATGTTAGTATCCCAAATAACTTTTACAATGTTAGTAAGCAGAGAGTTGGCCCTTAAATGCCCATACACTGACAGAGGTTAGAAGTGCTTTGTATCAGAACGCCAATACATATTCCATAAGGAAGACCTTACCAAGAGTAACTTTTTACTTAGAATCATAGAATGATAGAATTGTTTAGGTTGGAAAAGACCTTTAAGATCCTCGAGTTCGACCACTAACCCAGCACTGAGAAGTCCACCCCTAAACCAGTCCCTAACTGCAGACCTGCCTTCTATAGACCAGACTGCAGCTTCTCTACATTGGTGCTGTGCCAGATATTGTCCATTCTCCTACTCCCTTTGACAGATATATAAAGAAATGTATTGTACACTCTCCTAGAGAAATAGAGATAAAGGTTCTATCAGTTCTATTTTGAGATCAGTTAGTGCCTAAAAAGTAATTGGATTTTTATCTTTCATATATTTAGTTGTTGATAGCTAACTTGAATCTGCAACCATTGTCCTTTCTTCTCTGGTCAGTTGTGAAAGATTTAATCTCTTCTGGATCTTTTTTGATATGTTTTAAATTATTCATAGTAGTTATACATAGAAATCTTTTCACAGCTAATATAGCAAAAAAAGTCAAGTTATATAAAAATGACCAATTTTTATGAGTTATGTAAGCATGAGGCAAGCTAGATTTTTTTTATTTTTTTTTAAATTCTGACTGGCTAATTAGTGCCAGGGTGCTGAGTTTCTGTGTACTAGTGACACTGTTATGGGGGGTGAGGCAGGAATTTTAAAAAAAAATATGTGCTTATTCTCCAAATAATTTAGATGTTGTGAAAAGTCCCATGGAAATGGCTTGGATCAGCTAAACTTTCCAGGAAAATTGATAGCAACTAAACACAAAATTAAATTTGAAGTGCTCTATAAAATCTTAATACTTTGCAAAAGCCTTCCAATTTAATTTGACATTGGTTTATGTCCTTTTCTAGAATGATCTCAACTGATTTGCAGAGGACAATTTGCATAGCAAAGTTTGATGACATACCACTCATTATAATTGGAAATAATTCCCTGCAGCTGGTGCTTTTTCTCTTATTACATTCACTTATCAAAGTTTTTAGTTTCTGCTGCATCCTAAACTCTAGAGTTAGGTACAGAGAGAAACTCCTGGGAGGTATAAGTAAATGTAGGTCTATAATATTACTCTGGTAAAAGATCTAGTTAACTAGTTATTCAAGAATTAGATTAGAAATAGACAGTTAGACAATTAAAGCGGCTAGTTTTAGTCTTATGTTTCTAATCCCAGTGATTCAGTATGTTTCATACGAGTGAGCACTTTGAAGGTTCCACTGCATGTCTGCCTATAAATTTCTTTGCAAATCTTTTCATAGGCCAGAGATCCATTTTGTATCTGCAGAATAGTGCAAAAGGGGTTTTGGAAGGTTTGAGCGTAGTGATGAGATAGAATATGGTGGAATCATTAGATGAGATAGGGATATGCTCATGTGTATAAAACGGCCATGGTAAGTTTAAAGATCACCCTTAATCAGTCGTGACATTCTGAAACAGTCCTCTAATAAAAGAAGTTAGGACAGGAATTCTAAATGTTGTTAAAAAGAGCCTGAATAAAATGTCGTAATGGGATAGATAACATGTTGTACGTTTCTGGGATTGCAGAATTTGATGACAAGGAAGGCTACTTCCAGATGTATATTGCACCATTCAGACATACATCTGTCCATCTCTCCCTTTGTAATCCTTATTATCTTTCTCCCTTTCCTCAGTCTTGCTGAGAAACTTGGTCCTGCTGTTATAACCTGACATTTTCACTATGGTGGCTCCTCACTGTGCTACTAAAAATACAGGGATGTGGATTCTATTTTCACCATACTAAGGTATCAGAGAGCTTCCCTGTTGGATCACTGCACTCTGGATTCTCTCTCATGCATCAATAATATCAAACCAAGTATCAGTATCACAAGATACAACAAGTTCTTTCCAGAGATAACACCTGTATGACTTCTATAATATCCACAAGCTGAAGAGGTAATTCAGGTCATGAAGACAGTGAAAAAGGAAGGAAGGGATAACACATAGCTACCTTCAGAGGGTAGAGGAAGAACAATGAATAAAGTAAATAAAAGAGTCATGGCCACTGTGTTTAGAGGCAGTTATGCATTTTAAGAAAGCATTGAAAGAGGAGTGAAATACTTTAGTAGAAATATTTTAGTGGAATAAATTAGTAGAAGACAGAAGAATAAAGTTTAGAAAATAATTTGAGGAGGAAAAGATGTTGTGGGACAGTGGTTTATACTTTGAGTGAAAAATTTAAACTTTGAAATTCAGGTGGAAAAATAAGATTTCAGTACAAAAATTAATAAATAGATACATAAAATCCATAACATCTTACCTTTTAAATAATACAAATAAATTAATCTCTTCAAGAAGAGCTGTGTTATAAATTCTACTGCAAAGAACCTTTCAATACTGTCTTACTACTTAGCAAGCATGTCCAGGACATCATGTAGAGATGAAAATTGCCTTAAAATATAGCTTGCAGTGAAGTGCTGAGCATGTGATGGTCCTGAATAAGTAGATTCTCTGATTGCTTTGCCTGGTTTTTCACCTGGGGCTTCACTAATCAAAACTCCTTGTATAATGCAGAGTAGCATAACATCTTCTGGATGCCTGTTTCTGCATAAGATTGACTTTTACTTAGAGAAATAGCTCAGCAGTAGCTTCAGATAGTCCTTATTGATAAGTTGGCATTGTTATATTCCACTGCATATATTTGTCACTAAATTAAATTTACATTTCCATTCCACTTTACTAAAAATTTTGGGTTCTTAATGTTTCTCATCATAATTTCCAGATGTGCTAAAGTCACTCTCTTCCAGAGGAGTCTCACTTTGCTTTTTTCCGTTATTCTTTTTTTTTTTGGACAGTCTGTTCAGGGGTGCAGTCCGATTTCTGCACTCTTTTGCACTGACAGGTTCAGTTGGGGTCCTGGCACTGATTGTTAGAAAGAGACAAGTCTTCCTAGAGGCACAAAAAGTAGACTTTTATTAAAGAAAGCAGTAGGGCAAAAATTTGACATCTGTCTTTTAGCATTTTTTATGAATTCATAAAGGTGACGTCTGGTCTTAAAATTGCAGTGTGCAAAGGCGCAACAGTAACTGATTTTATCTTTTGTTTGAATACTGATTTATTGCAAAGCTTCTTACACATCCAGTTCCCACTGATGTATGGCTCCAAAGTTGTGAGCAGCATGAAGACTAGAGTAGTCAGTATCTATGCTTGTTTTTAAAGAAAAGAGAGAATTCCTGAATTCCTATAACCTAACACTGTCAACAAACAATAACTGTCCTAGTTAATAAAAGGGTAAATTACTCCTCTCTTTACTGTGTTGTTTAAGAAAAACTGTTTTGTTTCTCTTGATCACTAGTGTCCAGAGATTTATTCATACCCTTGAAATTCATCAGTCTGACAGGATATAGCATGTGGTTGAAAGACCTAATATGTATCTGTTATTTATGATTTGTCTCAATAACTGAATTACAGGAAGGTAAAACTCTCTGATCTTTAAACTTCTTGCAAATAATACTGTTCAAAACAGTTTCATTATCTACCCACCTGGAGGAAACATATACACCCAAACTGGTCATATGGCTGATGAAATAATAAGTATGTACCTTGACAGGATACACAGAAGAGTATGATCTGTTTTGCAGACATACTGAACACCCACAAATCTTCTGAAAATAGAGCTGTCAGTGAAGGAGGGGCTGGGGGGGGGTCACGTATGAAGCAATAGACCTTGCAGTGTCACTGTATGTTTTTGTAATCTGGCCACACTCCATTCAATTCCCCAAAAGATTAAGAAATAAGTAACAGTATCCCCACAAGGCCAATAAAGCTGTTGATATAAAAAGAACTATTGTATGATCATGACTTCAAACTGACCTTCAGGTTTTCAGGCTGAAAGATGACTAGCAGCATTGACAACAGAGAGGGGCAATATAAGACCTAAAAATAAACTAGGTTATTGATCTATACGTTTTCAGCAGTCTGATTCAGCTGACACACTGCACTGTTTACATCATGCAATAACTCACATACACACAACATTTCAAGGCTGTTCATTTTGGAACACAAGCTGACATGAAGCAGAAAATTCTGAATTAAGGGAAAACAATTTTGATGTCTTCTAATTACACAGTAAGGCATTGCATATAATAATGAAATTGTGGGTAAGCAGAACCAACATTTCCTTGTTATTGTATGGAAAGTTCAAATTTCCTCTGTAGTGACAATCTTCTTTTTCCTATTATTTGTAAATTGACAGTTTATTCAGGAATTATTCCTTTTCTCTACAATAATACTTAGCAGCCTAATGCAATAAAATTTCATCTTTAATTGTCATTATATAATTAGACCTTGTAATTAATATAGATGTAATATAGAAATAGTATGAATGTGTTTAGTTTCATTGTCATTTAGAAGTTGTGGCACACTGTGTGTGAAAAGAAGAAAAACAGAGAAATCATGGTAAAACTAATAAAAATACCCTGGTCTCATGGTAGCTATTTAAACCTGTGCAAAGTGTCACCAAAACTGGAGAGTAGTACCTTTTGCGCCAGAGCAAGTAACTATACAAAGTGCATGGAAGCAGAAAATAAAGCCCACTGTTTTGTTCAGTTTCAGAAGAAAACATAGTATTTTCTTTGTAATTACTTCTGTTGCACCAAGTAATAAGTTTCACAACAACTGCAAAAGACAAAATATTCCTTCCTTAGAGTAGAGTCTCTTCTTTTTGTGACAGCTGAATGGGCTAAGGCATCTGAACTGCTGCAGTGTTTTGAGAAGATTTCACAACATATGGTAGAAACGGAGCAGTCGGAAAGCCCAGCTGCTTTGAAGCATGTAACCTGGATGCATCCTTAATTAGTCCATGTCCTTCCCCCAAGATCTACTCTTCTGAAAAACAGATTACCTGATTTTGCTGAGTTGGGAAAAAGTATCCAGTATCTTCTATGAATTACATTTTTGAGTAATCAATGTTTTGTGTGATCTCTTTGTTGTTACTACCTTGATGCTAACATGAAATGGAGGATATGACTCTTGTTAATAATAGATCGTTAACCAAAGCAACATTCCTCTTTTGATGCTAATAAGTGGGGGAAAATAGACAGACACAGGCTTTCAGACTGCATTGTAATTTTTTCTGCAAATAATTTGTTAAAAGTGTTGAGGGTGTAAGAACTGATGCCCTACAATGCAAGTAAAGCTGATTGAAACCAAGGTGTTGGCAGCGTTCGAATAAGTCTCATTTCTCTAGACTAGAGCTATAAACCCCCAAACTCCTACTTCCTGGTGAATTGACCTTGGAATTTTCTAAACTTAGTAGGTTACTGTGCTGAAACCAATAGTGTCGACACCTACCAGAACAGTCTCACCATGAACTGCAAGAAGCCAAGCCCCACCGAGATCCAGAGAACTATGGGAATCCTCTGATTCATTTGATATGTGCAGTCTGAAATAATACCTTTCCCACATATAGTTACAGTTGCCTTAAAACAGCTACAAAAGAAGTCACAGTCCCTCTTTCGAGTAACCTTAGAACCATACAAAAATATAATGTGAAAGAGACCTCTAGAGGCCATCTAGCCCAACCTCCTACGTAAAACAGCACAACTTCAAAGTTACATCAGTCTGGTGGTTACCATGTTAACTCAGGAAACAGTTCCTATGTTTAGGTCAGCATAAGGATATGTTTTCCCAGAGAAAATCACCCAGCAATAGACAGCAATATCGACTGGTATGTGGAAAGAGGGAGGGAAGAGGGCAAAAATTCAGGATGTCATGGGTCACAAAGAGCTGCCCTTTTTCAAGACCACTGCTGGTGTAGCTAACATTTAGGACAATCATTTAGAAAGAGGTGGTCCTGTGTTGTAATTCCAGAGTGTTTTGCCTGTTACTTATCTTATATAAATGATCATCTGTTAAAAAATCCACAAATATAACCCTGGGCACCATGGATTTGGTCTCAAGACTACCTTCCTCCCTGTCTAGTGCCCTTACCCTCATATGGTCTGGATTCTGAACTCAGTTCTACTGTCAGGCACCTCACATGTACATACTGTAGTACCAATGTTGGATTCAGCCACAAAATGCCATAAGCTGGACAGCCAATGTTTAGCATTTACCTGAAATTATATATTCACACCTATTAAGAGTCATTTTCATCAGAAAAAAAAGGCAGGTATGTTCAGCTAACAATTTAATAATCTTTTACCTTTTAATGTAATACTAGCAAATACACAAATTGAGAAACTGGTGGGTAATTTGAAAGATGAACGTTTTCAAGGAAATTTGTACGTTCCTACACATCACTAATGAGAAAAGTTAATGAATAAACTAAATTTTAAAGAGTAAAAAGTTCCTGCAATTCACAGGTAGTATGGGGGTGACTATAAAACAGTTATCTTCTAATACTTAAGGTGGTCTTAAGCATATGAAAGAGAAATAGCTGCAAGGCTGTTTTCTTTTGACTTGGGCAGGGGGGAAGACAAAAGCACGTGAATTGGTTGGTTTTGATGTGTTGGCAGGTAAGGAAAATATTTTCTGGTTAGTGTTTGATAGGATTTAAGATTTTTTTCATAGTAGCAGAAATAGTAAGAAATAGCAAAGACCATCAACTCCAGTCAGCATAGTGTGTTGTTTGATGAATTCTGAATGCCCTCAAAATTAATAAGATAAATGAGAAGGTCATTGTCCTTATCTATTACCTGTCACATGTTAGAACTTGGATGATGCTTTCAACTTGTAACTGGTAATGGAATCAACAGAGAAGGGCAAACCCAGAATAGTTTAGAGATAAAGATTTGGAAAAAAAAATAGGAGGAACACTCCTTAAATTGTATTGAAATATCAATAAAATCACAGTAAGGGAAAAATCAGGAACCAGATGTATGAATCAAAAACCAATCGGTCATTGAATTACAAATACTTTGTTTATGACAGAGAGTGTTAATAAGTGTGGGGACATGAATTTTCAAAGCATTTATTGAGCTTTATGGGTGGTATGGCAGTTACTGAACATAAAATTAACGAGCGTAGCACAACAAAATCTCTAGGAGGTATTTACTAAAAGTGGCTAGTTCAGGCCATCTAAAGTGTAGAAATATACTATAAAATAAAAATCTGTCTGTAATAAAGTGCCTAAATTGTATGACTATTTAGTTGATATTTATAGTACATAGAAAGCTCAGAGTTTCTTCTTCTTGATATCAGAGTGGACTTGTATTAGATTTATCTTAGGTAAGTCTAGTTTTCCTTGACAATTGAATAAATCTTTTACTGTAGCACATGGTGAAATTGTCTTTAAGGTACTTTGGGTGTATTTTCAGGCATAAGTTTTTTTATTTAAAGAATTGCCAATTTAACATTAAGGCAGTATCTTTTTAATTATGGAAATTGCAGTAACTACTTCTCATTTAACATCTTAGAAGCTGGCATAAGAAGGCATTGTTCAGCTTCAGACAGCCTGGTGAGTATACCCCAGCTGGCAACTAAGTTCTATACAGCAGCTTGCTCAGGTCCCTCCTGTCCTCTCAGTGGGATGACAGGGAGAATCAGGAGAAAAAAAAAGTAAAACTTGTAGGTCAAGATAAGAACAGCTTCATAACTGAAACAAAATAAAATAATATAATAGTAATAATAATAGTGATACTAATAGCAATTGTAATTAAAAAGAGAGGGAGAGGGAGAGGGAGAGGGAGAGGGAGAGGGAGAGGGAGAGAAATTGAGCAAAAGAGAGAGAGAGAAGACCCAAGAAAAATAAGTATTTTACAATACAATTGCTTGCTGACTGATGCCAAGCCTGTTCCTGAGCTGCGATCACTCCCTCTTCATAGTAATGCCCCTCAGTTTATATAGTGGACATGACATTCTATGCTATGGAATATCCCTTCATCCAGATCATGTCAGCTCTCCTGGCCATACTCCCTTGCAGCTTTTTGTGCTCCTACTCATTAGCAGAGCATGGGAAACTGAAAAGTCCAGTACTTAGGGTGAGCACCACTTAGCAACCAACACATCTGTGTGTTGTCAACATTATCCTCATACTAAATCCAAAACAGAGCACTGTGCCAGTTACTAAGAAGAAAATTAAGTCTCCCCCAGCCAGAACCATGACACTGATTAAATCCTTAAATAAAACATCCTGTTGTCTCCTAAGCATGAGCTATATCTCACATAATACAGGCAAGGTAGAGCTCCCAATGAGTTAGTTTTGTCTCACTGCTTCTGTGCTATTTTTGTTTTGTTAGAGTACCAGAGTAGGTAGTGCAGAATCACCATGAAGGTCGTACCATCTTGCCACAATTCCTCAAAACCTAAATATGTTTTTACATCATAAAAAAGTGTCTAATGTAAGATCCAGCTACTGGCTGAGGACAGGCAAGTCTGTCTGTCCGTTCCCTATAGTCACAACTCCACTCTTTTCCTCTGCCTAATGAGTAAGAATTGAATGGATGGCCCTAGAAATCTGGATCATGTTTTTATAGGTTGATTTTGCTAATGAAATTTAATTTGTATCATCACATTATGTGTACGTGTGTGTAATCTGTTCCATCTACCTTTGCCAAATGGCTTTTTGGTTAAAATATTGCTGACCAGATTTGATAGAAGTTTGGGTAATGCACCAAACTTTCCTACAAGCGATGTTGAGAGAGGAACCTGGGAAACCTGGGCAGAACACTAAGACTAAATGTCTAGTTTAAGTGAATCAGGTTGGAATATGCTCAGTAGGCACAAACACAGAGAGCCATAAGGGAGATGGACATTTCTAAAGTAAGCTTTTCCCCATCTACCTAAGCAGTTTCAATTGCAGTTCACATGTTTTTAAACACTAAGGGGTCTAATTTTCTAATTTTCTAGAAACTAAAGTTTGTTTATTTTGCTTATTATGGAAAAAATATTTACCATGAAACTGAAGGTTAAACTTCAATATGAATATGTGCATAAGGATCTTTTCTTCCTTTCTTCTTTACTCCTGACAATTATGTTAGTAAGTACCATAATCATAGAATGAAACTATGGATGTAGCTGCTTCATTTTCACTCCACGCACTTCAGAAATTCTTACAGCTTTTATGCTTTTCTTTATCTGCATCAAAATATTTGACAGCTACCAAACCAGTCTAAATAGATAATGATGAAAGATACCTTTTTCATAAATATTGTGAGGAAGATGAGATAACATCAAGCACAAACTATACTGGTTTTGTTGCCGTGCCATGAACAGATAACAGAAAATATCTTTTAGGTGACTAAAAACTACACAATAACCTAAGACCTTATTACAAATGTAACCCTTGATGTTTTGTTATCATGCATATAAATGTTTGTTAGCAGCTAAGTGTTGCCAGAAGTGCATTCACCAGAATTTTGAAAGATAACATTTTCTCTCTTCTGAAAAACATCTCTTAGTGCATATTAAAGAAAAGGGTTACATAACTTTTAATACATATTCTTTCATTAATGTTTGCTAAAAAAGTCAGTTTTTAATGTCTTCTTTGATAAACTTTATATCACTAAGTTGAGATTTAAGGTTTAGTAAAGCACTGTCAGTAAATCTATATGCTTCTAAGTGTTACTCTGATGGTGCATTACCCACAAATATGAAAGTGGTTATATACTGACTGGCAGGAAGAGTCTCCTGAGGTTTAAGATCTGTACACCATTTCCTAATATTTTAATGGAAAATAATGAATGGAAAATGAAAATATAAACATGTTTTCTCTTTTTTAACTTCTAGATTAATGAAAAAAACAAATTATAGATAGTGAGTTTTCTAAATTATTGCATACATTCAAGTTTGGTGAAACGGTTTTGTTTGATGGTAATATCTAATAAATACTATTTCCATGAAATCTGCACAACTTTACTGAACAAATATGAGAAAAAAGTTGTTCTACTGCTTTAATTTCAGGACATACATAAATTTCCTTAACAATTTGAAGATTTTGGGTTACTTTGTAAGTAAATATGTTTAGCTGAATAGATTTATATAATTATTTGATAACTTTATAAAAGTTTGGCACTTCATGGCCTCAGTCCTGTAAGGCTCTCAGCAGTCCCTGGAAGTCCCATTGCTCTCAAACAAGCTTCATCTAGTGACAGACTGACATCTGGAAAAGAAAAATTAAAATACGCTCAAATAAGCTTAAAATATGGTCAGATAAGCTTTGACTTTTTCAGGCTCTGCCATTAAAAACAAAATTTCAGTTTCAATGTCTACCTAAAATAAAAAAAAAGTAAAAAACAACAACAACAACAACAAAAATGCATTGTGCTGTTTCTGACCCTGCAAAAAAAGAAATATTGAGCCCATTGTTTAAATAAGAAGTTGATATCCTCTTCTCTCTGAAGTTCCAAATGGGAAACATATAGGACAGGCAAGGACAAGTCATATTTTCACACGGCAGCAAATTTTCTGTAACAAAAAATTATCTTAAAAAATATGGAGGTCATTAAGACACTGTGTTATAAAACCTCGTTGTTATACTTCAAACAGTCTCATAGAGAATGTTTTAGCATTCAGCATTATATACAGTCATACTACGTTATTTTAAAGCACTTAATAAAGACAAAAGAATAAAACAAGTATTAACGTTCCTATTCAGAAGATGTTCCTGAATAGCTGTCTTTGAAAGACACGTAAAAATATTTTCTACATGGAAAAATGCCCTTTAATGCTGATATATGAAAGCAGTATATAATGTTGTGTTTGCAAGGTGCACTAAATCAAAAGCACTTCAACTTTCTTTCAGTACTGGTGTAATCTTGTTAGTTGTTCATGTCTGCATAAGGAAGACAATCATCAAGATGACTGAAATATGAGTCTATTATAGTCTTTCAGGGAATTAGGTAATGCCTACTATCAGAAAGCCAATGTTGGTTTAATTTCCATTTGTTCACTAGTATTCGTGTAATATTTATTTTTGATTCTTTCTAGATTCAGAGATCTCCTCTGTAGAGGTCTCATGGTAACAGTACGAATAGAGAAGAAAAGGGAAGAGATGTACTTGCTAGTTATAGCTTAGCAGCTTCAATAGAACTAATACACAGGAGAAAAGAGTGCCAGGAGATGTTATATCCAGGGAAAAGAGTTCTACAAAATCTATTAAAATAATTTTAAAGTTGAAGTAACACTGCCTCATTTTTTGAGCATGCTGTCATTCATATCTAAGGTTTATGGTCATGACAAAAAGAGTTAATTATTACAGAAATATGGCTTTAGCTTCTGTATCTGATTCATGTTTCTCATTTTGTTTTCCAAGTTTTTCCTTTTCAATATTGTTATTGGTCTTATTGATAAAGATCTGAAAATTAGTTCAAAATTGCCAGTTAAAAGGAAGAGACTGTACTCTTGGGATGGCAGTGTTTATTCTGCACCATGAGTTGTATCAAAGAGTAAACAGGAATAGTAACTTAGCTTTACTTGCACCTGGGAGATTCTACCTTCCTAGATTTCCTAGTCAACAACAACAAACTTGTTTAACTCCTGTACAGAGTTAAAAATCCTGTTGGAAAAAAAAATATTAAACTAAATAGCTTTTCATGTTTTGTGAAAATACCTACAGCTCATTGAGATTAACCTAGCCTAATAATCAATAGAAACCACCTATAAAAATTAGAAGGATATGAACGTTCTCATATTACCACTTGTCTATGTTCTTTGAGTAAACACAACATCTTTACAGTTCATTAATGTAGTCACCTTCCACTTTTACAATCAGATAACAAGTATGGATGATTTTTTGCTTTCTGAATCAACCTTGAAGTGTATTTGGATTAGAAGATCAGAAAAGTCAAATGTTCTGACAAATTCATTCCCTTATTTTTCACTGTCTACAATAATGTCCATAATATAATCATCCTGGTTCTGTTTCTTTTTCATGTGAATTTCATGTCTTGGTGCTGAATACACTTTACACAATCAGAAATTTTAAAGTTTCTTCAATCACATGATAAAGATATTCAAGTCTCTTAGCATACACAGAGCTGATTTGTTTCTAGATTTGCTGCAGCTTTCCTGACTTAAAGACGCAGGAATGATTATCCACTCACCTCTCAGGGCTGTGCACCTGACATGGGACTGAGTCCAGCAAGATATTGGCAAAATAATATTTTTTCATGTCATATACTATTTCCCATAAATAAATATTTCAACATTGTATTTGGACTGGTAGCATCTTCCATAGTTTTACACAGGATGTTTTATAGGTGAGATAAATGTTTATTTTAAAGTCCCCAAGTATTTTGGTACTATATTTATAGCTTGAACTTTATTAAATGTTTATGAAATTCTCTTAACATGAAAGGTGCTATGCAAGAGCTAACCTTGTTAGTACAAGCTTCACTTCAGTTCATCAGTTGCAGAAGTAGCAGTATTTAGTACTGAATATAACTACATCATTTAAATATACAGTTCATATGAGGCACACTTGCTCATGAGAAATAGCAAAGTACCTTTCTGAAAATCTAATTTATTAAGCTTTGCACCCACCAAACTTCCACATCTACTTTTCACAAAGATATACTCAGTATCCACCTATCTTGATTCTACAATGATCTGTGATCTATCATATGATTCTATGATCTTAAAACTATTGGGTTTTCCCCAAGCCTATATACCTCTTTTGGTATTTTGTCACCTGTAAACACTGCTCTTTGTTCAAATTTTCTGGATGTGCAGTGGTTCTGTCTATGATGAAAGGTGTCAACTAGATTGTGAATATGTTACATATTGGGTTTGTGAGTGTACAATAGTCACCTATCTGCTCTCTGTTTGAAAATATACAGGACAAATATATTATGAATTCTGAGCAGAAGTGAAAAAGTTCAAACATTTTCTGAATTACTTGCATATAGAATTTGGTCCATACAATCACAATATGCTCATGGAATGAGTTCAGTGCTTCTTGAATGCATGAGGCACGCTTTCTGGTTGTTTTCCATGTCCGTGTGCTCAATAGTCACTAGAAGAGCCATGGTCCAGCATATGATAACCCTACCCCACACTTGCTCTCATAGAGTGCTAGAATAGCCAGGAAACCATACTCTAAATCCATGCAGTGGTTTGACAGAAACACTTCTTTAACAATTCATGGTGGCATTCATCATTTATGATTTCTCTTATGATTTATTAATACACTATTATGCATCTTTGGTTTTTACTGTGTGTATTTGCATTCTTTAATAAATTGAGACTGAAAATGCCTCAGAACAAAAATTATGAATATACATGTGATACATAGCAGTATGAGTCTCCCAGAGTCTCTTGAAACTGTACAGTTTCAATAGCAGAATCACAGAATGATAGAACGGTTTGGGTTGGAAGGGACCCTAAAGATCATCTCATTCCAATCTCTCTGGCATGGACCAGGCTACCTTCCACTAGATAAGGTTGCTCAGTGCCCCATCCAACCTGGCCTTGAACATTCTGACAGGGATGAGGCTTCCACAACTTCTTTGGGCAACCAGTTCCAGTGTCTTACCACCCTCACAAAGAATTACATCCTAATATTTGATCTAAACCTGCCCTCTCTCAGTTTAAAGCCATTACCCCTCGTCCTCTTGTAAAAAGCCTCTCTCTGACTTTCTTTAGGCCCTTTGTAGGTACTGGAAGGTGCTTATAAGGTCTCCCTGGAGCCTTCCCTTCTCCAGGCTGAACAACCCTAACTCAGCCCGTGTTCATTAAGAGAGGTACTCCAGCCCCCTGATCATCTTTGTGGCCTCCTTTGGACTCACCCCAACAGGTCCACGTCCTTCTTATGCAGGCGGCCCCACAGCTGGATGCAGACTCCAGGTAGGGTCTCATGAAAGTGGAGTAGAGAGGAAAAAATCACCTCTCTCGACCTGCTGGTCACACTTCATTTGGTGCAGGAGAAGAGGACAAATATTTGTGTGAATTAATCCTAAAAAAAAAATCAACTAAATTTAGAGAAGTAAGAATTATGATAGTCCATTGCTCTTGAACAGCTTTTATAAATGTTTTCTGCTCATTCTCCTTTGCAGGATACTGTCAGCTTAGTAGGTAAATATTATTCTCTCTACTTGACAGAAGTTGGGTTAAACATCAGCTTGCCTAAGATGTCTGAGAAACTCAATAGCAGACACCAGAGTAGAATTCCCAGATCATCCCACGTCTTGTCTAACATTTTGCCTGTATATTCCATTTTATTTAAGAACTTGTACAGGGAAGAAGAGTCAAATGCTGTTGCTGCCTCTGATGTCACAAAGTATGTAACAAGAGTCCCCTTCACAATCCAGCTACCTAGTGAAGCATCTTGCCAATGTGTTGCAAAGCACATCAGTCTAGTTTGGCTCTTTGACACTTCACCGAGAAATACTGTGCAAAACAAGGCCTTTAAATACAGCACAGAACAGAAATTATACCTGGTACCAGGGAGGTTTTCTTAAAGGGGAAAGATGTTAGAACTGCCCAGAAAAAAATAACACTACAAACAGTGTAATACAATTTAAAGTGATAAAGGCTTACTGAATTTTTTTTTTTATTAACTATCACATGAGAGTAACTCTGGTGTTCCTCTGGTACATGTCCTTCCTTTCTCCTCTTGCTTAACAGAACGTAGGCCAATAAAAAATTTTCATTCTTCTTAAATATATTTTCTTTAAATTTCAATGAACTACTGTTATCTTTGAGAAACTGAAAGCTACCAGACACTTCAGAAAGATAAATCTGTCTAAAACCTGTGAATTTATGACAGTTATTTTGATCTCACTCCATATTTTTCTGGATATCTGATTGCAGCCCTTCTATAATAAATGCTACCTTGAACTTTTGATCTTAGGAAATGAACACATGAACCTAAAAAGAGTTAAAGGTGTTCACCAGCCCTGTCTGTGATTCTCAAACACCTTAAGCAAGATTCTCAGAATGAAAAATGTGTTTTAATGAAGTCTTCTCACTTGCAGCAGCGCTGATTTAACAGTGAATGGGATAAACAGGAACAGAGGAAAAGATGAATTTTATATCAGAGTTCTTTACTCAAAAGGCAAAATACAGCACAGTTTATGTAACCTTGAGATGTTCTCATTATAAAGAGATTGAATTTTATCATCTAATACTGCCTGTAAAACACACCAGTTAAAAATACATTATTGTTTTCACCAGGAAAGCCACAGCGAGATAGTATTTCATCAAGGTTGAATACCTCTAATTTTTCTTAAGAGAAACCCATTGCAGCTACTATGACTTTTGTGATTTAAGCATTATAGTCTTCTTTTAAGTAAGATGCAAGAAAGCTTGGCTTTCTCATCATGTCTTATCCCAAGGTTCAAAGACTTTTTAACTCTGCAATATTTCACTCTTGTCCCAGTCACACTGCTTAAAAATGTTTCATTCCCTAAGCTACCTCTTTTACAATCCAAGCTATGAGAGTTTCATTGCCCAGAAGAGAATAAATTTCCCAGAGTTAATAAATCGTCTTTTTACTAACAGTGAATTTGTCAACATCTATTTTAATCAAGTGGAAATATTAAAGGTCTTTTGAGTGGATTTCTAAGTAAACTGAAGTCTTCTATCTAGCCAAGATGGCCAAGATTAGCCAACACCAGTACACAAGCCTTGCAAGGATGTTACAGAACAGCAAAAGGACAAATTCATCTCATATTCAATTAGTCTTTATGGAAACCGCCAATATGAAACTAAATACTGTTTTCTCATTTCTGTGTATGTGCAACTGTGATTCTTTTTTATTTCAGAAATGAAGCCCCATCTTCTTTCTTAAGATACAGCAAACAAAAATAGTTACATGAGTGTTTGTTTTCACTTCTCATTGCATGCGAGTAAGCAATGCAGAAACAAAAAGTTCTGTATCACATTATGAATATGAAACTCACAACCGTCAGTCAGTCTCTCCTGTGTGTGTCCACGAAACTAAAACAAAAAAAGTTGGATCCATTTCTGCTACGATCACTTTTATACTGCTGTACCCTCATTTTGTCCAATTGGCTTTTTTTTTTAACTCTTCAGTTTCACCTAATTCAGTCTAAATCAACCTAGGAATGTAACTAAATGTAACTAAAATGAGACTAGGAGTCAGATTTCAGGGGAATAAGTCAAATTTACATTATGTGTTGCTCTGAAGTGAAGCACACTGCCAGGAATTTTCAAGCAACTGCAAGAAACTTGTGAAGTAAGCTGTATTGTTCTTTTTGTCTAATCCATTTCCTTCATTGTCTGTAAATCCAGCAGGAGAACAGTGATACAAATTTTATAAATAGCAATTCCCCTGTCACACGTACTCACTGCTCTCAAATACTAGGAAAACATTCTTGTCAACTCACCAGGTGGGGGTCTGAAAATATTAAGACTGCTTAAAAGACTAAGCAATGCTTCAGCTTGCTGCCAGCTAATGTGTTTGATGCATAAAAAATTAGCTAGCACCATTAGTTAAGTGCAAGACCTAGTTACAATACAAAAAATTGATGAACAACCTCTACCACCGGATCAGCACAGTGCTTAATGGTTGCTTAAAGCTACCATATAATCTTTTGGATGGTTTAATTGTTTCTACCTTCACAGTTTAAAGAAGAGTGATTATTAACCCTTGTGTTCTCACAACATTTTCAGAGTAGAACTTGACTTAATAAGAAGTCCCACTAGATTACTAAGGATAGGATCCTTATACAACACTTGCTGTTGGAATGTTAAACATAAAGAAGTGTGCTGACCCTTACAATTTTATAAGATTGGGTTTGAGGAGCATGAACTTCCTCCATCTTGAACAAGCTGAAATCTCAAATCCCAAACTAGTTACTGTAAAAAAAAAAAAGGCAAATAAAAGCAGACAATGTTGCAGATAAGGTATTACTTCTTCCAATCATTATTTCATTTGAGTAGAATTATTCATTTTAATAACCTTGGAAATATATGATTTTCTAAATATAATTGTTTTTAATTAGCATGGAAATAACGAATAAGTAGAAGGAAAAAGGGTATAAGATTTCTCGAATATGAATATTGCCACAACGGGTAGTAACTAAAGATTGTCACCATCTGATGTTTGTTCAGTGGTCTGTGCAAAATGAAGTGGTGATCTGAGCCCCGTAGGATTTGGAGATCACTTGCAGCACAGAAGGCAATAATTAGCACCATTGCTGACAGTCTCTATAACTGCAACAAACATTGAATAGGGGCAAAAACATAATTTACCTTCTTATCCTTAAAGGTTTTGTTCCTTCTTGTCAGAGTTCAGTCATACTGGAGCAGCAGCCAAAGTAAATTTGTTTTATCTGGTGCCTACACTATGCTTGTTCTTTGCAACAAAGCAAACATTTCAGCTTCCAGAGCCAGCAAATTAAGCAATGCTTACAAACATAATCCTTCCAAATAAAATTGAAATCCAACTTAGATAACACCAGCAGATAACAAATCCATACTTCTAAAGGAATAATAACAAGCTTTAGGCATTGAAAATAGTAGAAGTGGAGCAAAAAGCAATACTCCTGTGGTATCCTTCTTTGTCACAGCTTTAGCTGAACTAGAATTATAGCTTCAGTGAAATCTATCTGCGCATGAAAGTTTTCTACACACAGGATTCAAATTGGAGATAGCTGTTAAAGACACTGACAGACCTTTCTGTAATGTTTTTTTATTTCTGGTTGATACAATTTCTAATGAAAGCAGACTCTTTTTAGTGAATTTAAGCCAATGACAAAAGATTTGCTTTGGGAGAAAAACCCTACATCACTGCAAGGAAAGTCATTCACTGGCCGTGAACAGGCTGGCAAGGTTATCATGTGGTGGATAAATGAATTTGATGACATGCTTAATTATGCAGATTTTATGTACTAGATATGCCACTTAAGGGTTGCTACAGGGGACAAGAATCAACCTAACGTGAAAAATTGTCAGTGAATTTATTGGACCTGGCAGAGATTATGAATTTCACAAAAGTTTAGTTTGCCAAAACACCAATTGAAGCTTAATCCTCAAAACTACAGTGAAATACTTTTAAAGTTTGTCCTGTATTTTCTAAGTTTACTGAAAGTTTCAATAGATACACTGCCTGTTTATTGACATGGTATATTTCTTATTGTAGGTTCTATCCTTGGGGGCTGATGTTCTACCAGAATATAAACTCCAGACACCTCGCATCAACAAGTTTACTATATTGCACTATAGTCCTTTCAAAGCTGTCTGGGACTGGCTCATTTTGTTGCTGGTAATATACACGGCCATATTCACCCCTTACTCTGCTGCCTTCCTTCTGAATGATAGTGAGGATCGGAAGAGGAGAGAGTGTGGATATTCCTGCAGCCCACTGAATGTTGTAGATTTAATTGTGGATATTATGTTTATCATTGACATTCTAATAAACTTCAGAACAACATATGTAAACCAGAATGAAGAAGTGGTAAGTGACCCAGCAAAAATAGCAATTCACTACTTCAAAGGCTGGTTCCTAATTGACATGGTTGCTGCAATACCTTTTGACCTGCTGATTTTTGGCTCTGGCTCTGAAGAGGTAAGCTTAAATGAATATGAAATCTTAAATCTTAATTTTTTACTTTAACCACAATATTCTGTGTGCCCTAAAGTATCTTTCGCTTGTCAGTTACAGGTTGTTTAGTAATTCCACCACATCTTTTAAAGTTAAACTTAAATTAAGTCTTCCGTTTTAGAATGATGTACAATATTAGCTTTCATTAACAAGAGAAAACACTGAATGATTCAGCTAGTATTTTTCACTTATACCATATTTGATACTGTCTTGACAAATAATGAAAGAAATATATTGCTTATGAAGGACTTTTTCAAATGCTTTTGTATAAGAACTGCTCTTTTGATTGCTGCTTGCTTTGTAAAAACTGCAAAAATGCATATAATGCTGTGTTGGCATTGAAGCATCAAAATAAAATTTCTCTGTTCAAAATCTTTAGATCAGATGTTTACTTAGCATAAAACAGATTAGTTGAAGTGGAAACTATACCAGTTACCAAAAAGATTTGACTGTTGTCTGTTTTATCAAGAATATGGACTATCAAAAGAAAGAAAAAAGATTAGTTGGGATTACCCTTGTTAGACAAGATTTACATCCTCACCCTGTGTATACAGTAGAGTGAAAAAGGGTTCAATATATGCATTCAAAATGGCCCACAGGTGTATAAAATATATGCTATATTCTGGATTACTGACCTAACTCTTCCTCCATCCAAAGAATTTTATTTAGTTTAAGGAGGGCTAAAATTATAGAATATTTTTTGATGGAAAGTGAACTGACAAGTAGTCAGTCGGTTTGGATTTTTGTGATGCACAGAATGCAGCAGTTCTTTTAAAAAAAGCAGCAAACCAAGCAAAAGGTAAATGAGGATTGTAGAGAAACATGTAGATAATACCATGCAGTAGAAATTAATTCTGTTAAGGGAAAGCAATAAGAAGAGAAAGAGTAACATAAAGAACAGAGGGAACATATTAATAGTTCTCTTATCAGAAGAGAGCTTTACTATTCAGAAGGTGACTAAAAAGCTTAGAGTTTTAAGAGAAAATTTGATCACCTTTTGCATTCATTGTTTGTGGCACCTCTCAGTCTCTGCAGATATTTTTTTCCGTGGTTTTGACAGCACAAACGTTCTGATAATGGCATTACTTCTAACTCTGACCACAACAGTCCCCTTCAGATGTGGTCTGCATCCATTTCTTATCACTGAGCACTCATCATTGCCAAAAATTGTTTTCAGCAATTAGAAGTGTGGAACGTAAAGAATTACAACAGGGACCAATTGCAAAGTTCACTGATGAAGTACTCTTTGAATTTGCCCCTGAACATCATTCTTCTACCTCCCCTGTTACAGATGTACTTAAGAGCAAAGTGCCAGGTGTTAGTGATGCTAAAGGGATAATTTTAACATAAGATAATGTACGGATTAGTAAGAAACAAGTGCATTCTTGCAGATCAGTATACAAATACAAAACCATGGAACTTGAAACAGAAATTATTGGATCATGTAATGACTTTTTCAGTATTGCAAATATAAGTGAATTGATTATTCCCTCAAAACCTAGTAATTGAAAAGTTTCACTGTCTGGAAAAACTGGTTTGTTTAACTAAGCAACAATGAGATTATATAGACTATGTCCCGTTCCCCATGCCATCATGGCTTCACTCTCTCATTCATGATATTGAATATGTCAATCACTTTTTCTAAGCTGCTACTTACTGCAGTTTTATTTTCTACATTGCTAACTATAATATTTCCCCAATGATCCATTTTTGATAGTTTGGCAAGAAGAAGCAAATGTAAAACTGTCAGAATGGAACATTTTTCATTTAATAGATTTTTTTTTTCTCAGTCATAAGGGTTATCTATTTTATGAAATAGCTCTTTTTTGTTATCTAGAGATTCTTCAAATAAGATTCCCTATGAACAGTTGTATTGAATAGTCTTTTTATTAAACAACATAAGCTCTATAGAGAGCTTCATGTGTGCTCATCCAGCTTTAAAACACCTTGATATCAAACAGAGTCTTGAAAGGGCAGGAGATAATAATCCAAATACCACATGCAGCACTATCTGAATGCTTCTATTTGAGTTGTACTTTGTCAACCATAGGAAAGCAACAGAGTTAGACAGTTAACTTACAATTTCAAAAATAGGGAACTAATATAATTTTAATTTTTTTCTGCTTAAAGTGACTAAGAAAAAAATTATTATGACTGGTAGTATATAATACTCTTTTTTTGTGTGTCTGTGTTGTAAAAGTTAAGTGACATCCCTGATATGTGGGAAGATAAAAATAAAGAGTAGATAGACTTTTTACTTTCTAGTATTTTGGAAGTTTATTTTTAATCATTCTTTCGGGTGACAAGTCTGAGTTGGATTTTAAACAAATAACAGTTGCAGTACTCAGCTCCTTGAAAGACACATAGATGAAGTGCACGTACAAGGGGAATCCTGCTTAAGATTACTAGATGTTTTAGATATATGCATCTAAAATAATGCCTGTTTTAATGCTTATCAACTTTTCATTTCAAAAATAGGTAGATTGTAGGGAAAATTCAGACTGATATATAGATAACTAGACCTTCTTTCATTTCATCTAGAACCTATGGCAATATACAAACAGTGCAGCTTCAGCAAGAGAATTTTCATATTTATGGGGGTTTTTTAATTGAGGACAGAGAGAACACAACTGGAATATGCAGAAAAGCATGAAGGCTTTTACTGTTTGTACAAATGAGAGTGATCAGAACTATTTTAAAGAACATTATTAAAAATTCTATCAACAGGAAAAATACTGCCTTAGAAAATAAAAATAAGTACATCATTATCTACATATCCAGCATATTCATAAAATGTAAATGTTTCTTCTAGTTGTAGTAACAAATCAAGAAAATAGATAGGGTTTGGCTAAAATGACACATTAATCAAAGTACTCTTGTTCTCTTAGTTTTGGAATCTTCATTCACTCCATTACACAGTGTATCTGTCAAAGCAAAATGAAAAGAGGAATCTCACTTTTTTCTAGAATTGAGATTGAACCTCATCGTCCTGATTGCATCTCCACTGATAGAATCAGTACTTTGCCCCTTTCCAAATTAGAATATATTTGAAAATCAAGCTCAGAAAACATCTCGGGAAAAGTAATAAGT
Organism: Neopelma chrysocephalum; assembly: GCF_003984885.1. Classification (NCBI taxonomy): domain Eukaryota; kingdom Metazoa; phylum Chordata; class Aves; order Passeriformes; family Pipridae; genus Neopelma; species Neopelma chrysocephalum. Next base: position 17,400,358 of record NW_020897703.1, read on the forward strand.
TTTCTGTGCTCAGATTAGCAACTTACTTTGAAAACATATTCCAATGAATTTCAAGTATTTTACACAGAAGACTGCTTGTCTGATCATACAGCAGTCTGCCTTCGTATTAGTAACTCTGTAGACTGAGTACAGGCTAGGATGGTGAAGCATTAGGTTAGAGTCTCTGGAAGCTTATTTATTTAGGTGGCTGGCTAATGTCAGAGAGGCATTTAATATCAGCTTTTCTTCCCTTGTTTTTCAAGGGAGGCAAAGAGGAAACTCGTTACTGCTTGAGCAAGCAGTTACCTGCAGGACCATTTTGGCTGTCCTCTGTCAAATTATCAAAGGCAGTTGAAGTACCAGTATGCTTCTATAAATAAGAACTTTTGGTTAGTTGGAATATTTTTGTTTAATTGCTGTGTGTACTAACATTTTCAGCATCATTATGCATACAGCATAAAAATCTTCAACAGTGGCACAGTGCTCATAAGAGACTGTTGAGGTAATGGAGCATAGGCTGAAAGGCCAAATTCTGGCATTTATTTGAGATTTTTTTTCAGGAGACAGAAAAGAGTTAATTATGTTTGATGCTATAGTACTCATATTCAACAGGTTTATTTACAGGCTGCAAAAAAGGTAGAAGGTTAATGATGGTTTTAACATAAAATGTGTGAGGCAGGAAATTATTGAGAAACTGAGGACTTTACAATGCCAAAAATGGCAAAGGGCCCTGTAGCAAATGAAATACAGGTTAAGCAAGAGCATGTTAATGCACATTGGAAGACAGTTTGAGTTACTCACACACATCAGTGGGTCATTTGGTTTAAGAAAGAGACAGTTACGAGATGATATTTTAGCTTTACATTCAGTGCGTACTGGAAGAAGAACTCATGGAGAAGAGAAGGACTTGAGAGTTCCAGTTGACAAAAAGCTGGGCATGAACCAACTGTGTGTGCTCGCAGCCCAGAAGGCCAACAGCATGCTGGGCTGCAGCAAAAGAGGAATGGCCAGCAGGTCAAGGGAGGTGATTCTGCCTCTCTAACTCTGCCCTCCACCTGAAGGACTGCATCAAGCTGGGAGCCCTCTGCACAGGAAAGACATGGACCTGTTAGAGCAGAGGGGCCACAAAGATGACCAGATGGATGGAAAAACTCTCCTATGAAAACAAGCTGAGAGAGCTGGGCTTGTTCAGCCTGAAGAAGAGAAGACTCCAAGCAGACCTTATTGTAGCTTCCCAGTACCTAAAGGGAGCCTATAACAGAAAAGCCTTTTAGCAGGGCCTGTTGGTATACAACGAGGGGTAACGGTTTTGAACAAAGAGAGGGTCTGGATATAAGAAAAATTTAGACTGGGTATAAGAAAGAAATTTTTTACAGTGAGAGTGTTGAAACCCTGAAACAGGTTGCCCAGAGAGGTGATGGGTGCTTCATCCGTGGAAACATTCAAGACCAGGTTGGATGGGGCTCTGAGACCTGATCTTGTTGAAGATGTCCCTACTTATTGCCAGGGGTTTGGACTAGATGACCTTTACAGGTCCCTTCAATCTAAACTTTCCATGACTCTACTTAGCTCATGGAGAGAATCATGTAGGCATGAAGGAACCATTGCAGGCATAATGTAGCCTTTATATTTTGTGCTACTACTACAGTCAAAACAGAAAAAAGCTCAACAATACTTGTTGAGCTCACAAACCTTTTTTATGTGGTAATGAGACATTCACCCTGAAATAATTCTTTGGGATGTTAAATTGAACAGTGTTCCCTACATGCTCTTGCTCATCTACTCATAAAATATGAACAATATATTGAGTTGTTCACTGAGAAATGCAGCCAAGAAAGACTTATTTTGTTCCAAAGGCTTTGGAATTTTACTCAGAAACATGGTAGATACAAGGATTTAATAAAACATAAAAACTAGTGTAGTACCTGTTGCAAGAAAGCTTTAATGTGACGCATACTACTGTCAGAGTGTTTTGTGAGGCTTGGAAAACTTTTCCAGTGTCATGTAATATACATGCATGTTAAAAAAAGAAGTGGGAAAAATGTATTCAGTCTTGGCATTTACTGAATACTTTAATATATGTTCAGACTTAATGCAGAGAAAATGTTAGCTGAGTTATTTTTGAAATCAAGTAGTTCCTATTTACAGTGTTTTCCATCTCTTTTACAAGGAATAAACAAGTATGAAAATTATTTACTAATTAACGTTTACAAACTTATATTAATAACTTTTAGTTTCCTTTAAAAAGATCCAAGCCTCAAAAACCCTGCAATGAATAACAGTGCAGGTCTGCATTAGAAAACTTGGAATATATTCCTGGTTTATAACTGCCTCAATTTGTTTTTTTTAATGGTACAGTACTTTTTTACTAGCTTCTACCACGACACATACAAGATGCAAAAAGATTCATCTGGAGTCTAGCAACAGTAATTTTTCCATGATTTTCTGTTCACACTGCTTCATCTTCTTTTACCTGTATAGAGTATTTTTACCGTTACAAACAGGAAGAATATTTGTAGGTCACAGAATCATAGAACATGGCAAGTTGGAAGGGATCCACAAGGATCATTGAGTTTAACCCTTAGCTCTGCACAGGATTATCCCAGAGAGTCACACCATGTGCCTGAGAGCATTCTCCAAATGCTTCTCAAACTCTGCCAGGCTTGGTGCTGTGATCACTTCCCTGGGGAGCCCAGAGGGGTGTCCAGTCACCGTCTGGGTGAAGAAACTTTGGCAAATTTCTCCCCTATTACTTCTCTCTTCTAGAATATGTGTGCTCAGAGCATTGCAAGGAGTTTTTAAGTTAGGATCGCATATAGTTACAGAGCCTTGTTCAAAAATACTTATTACCTACATGGCCTACAAATTATGAGTAGTTCCAATAACTTACAGAATTAATCATGTCAAAAAAATCATTAATCTAATGGATCATTTAAGTCCATTACAGTTCTTTGAAGAGTCCAGAACAAGTAAAATATTCAAAGTGAAAAAAATATTGAGCAGATAATGACAACTTCAATATATCTTAATTTTAAACATGCATTTCTTATTTTCTTCACTGTTCTTATAATGAAATTGATAGTTTAAAGAAAATGAAATTAAGATTACATTGAAATGGGGGGGAATTTGCAGTGGTTTACTCATCATTACTATTCAGGACAATACATTTGCTAACAGAGAAATTTCTTCTTATTTTTACAGACAACTACATTAATAGGTCTTCTGAAGACAGCTAGACTGCTGCGTTTGGTGAGGGTAGCACGGAAATTGGACAGATATTCCGAATATGGTGCTGCAGTTCTGATGCTCCTCATGTGCATATTTGCACTAATTGCACATTGGCTTGCTTGCATTTGGTATGCCATTGGAAATGTAGAAAGACCTTACTTGGCTCACAAGATTGGCTGGTTGGATTCTTTAGGAGAACAACTAGGAAAGCATTATAATAAGAGTGATGCAAGCTCTGGACCATCCATCAAGGACAAATATGTTACAGCACTTTATTTTACCTTCAGCAGTCTAACAAGTGTAGGATTTGGAAATGTGTCTCCAAACACCAACTCAGAGAAAATCTTTTCCATCTGTGTCATGTTGATTGGCTGTAAGTAATTTTATCGTGGTTTTTTTAATCTTATTTTTTTCTCAGTGTTTGAGCAAATGGCTTAACATTCTAAGCTAATAAGATTATAAGCATGCAGCCGGAAGGGCAAATTCCCAGGGAAAGCAACGTTGTATGCAAAAATATGTTGTGACTCATTTGGTGTCAGGAAGTAGTCAAATTCCTTGACTACTCAAAATCTGTTATCCAAACTGTCAGAAGTTTTGTGTTGCATATAATTTGTGTAAGCAAATCCTATATGGGGTAGGAAGCTGAGTTTTGAGTGGATTTAGGAAACTATGGCCCATCATATTTGGATAATCATAATTATATTTTATTTTTCATTTAAACCCTGAACGTATAAATGTGTGCATAGCTTTTTAACTCTGCCCTTTGTTCTTAGCTTGAACTTAGCCTTAGTTCCTTGGTTTTAATTCTACAAAAGTCTCTAAAATTAGGTGAACCCAACTTACAATACTAAACTCAGGTCTACAAATCTCCCAAGATAAAAATTACCAACTTGATTATGATTTAGTGTTTAAGCCTCATCTGCTAACTGAGTAGGTACTCATACAATCAAATCAATAAAAAGCCTCAGGTAAACCAATTCTACATCTCTGAAAATGTAAATACTGTCATTTGAGCTGTTTTACATGCAAAGTACATTGTAAGAACTGTTGCATCATCTGCAAAACCCGTTGTTATGACTTAAGTAAGTTTTGTTTCTATTTAATCCAGCATTAATGTACGCTAGCATTTTCGGAAATGTATCTGCAATAATCCAAAGACTCTACTCGGGAACTGCACGGTATCACATGCAGATGCTGCGAGTGAAGGAGTTTATACGCTTTCATCAAATTCCAAACCCTCTGCGGCAGCGACTTGAGGAATACTTCCAGCATGCATGGACATACACCAATGGCATTGACATGAACATGGTATGTTGTTCTGTTTTTCAGGCAGCAATGCCGAGGAATAGATAAATGCATGAGAATTTAGAGATTGTAAATGTTTATTATTTAAAAGCTGTAAAAGTACAAACCTGAGAAGGTGGATATACAGCAATTATTGAGAACCAAGCCAATATAAGTTTGGCATCCAAAAACTTACCTGCCTAGGTTATCACAAGCTATATCAGTAATCTGAATTATCACTGAGAATTCCAGATGACAATTATAAGCTTAAATAGAGAAAAAAAATTCGTAGCTTTCTTATTTCAGCCATACCTGTTTCAGAATTTATTTGTTCTTTGGCCTGATTTTCCACTTCCAGTATCAAACAAGATTACATGTGTTGGTATCTATAGAGTTACTGTTCTATAAAACCTGTGGAGATCAATTCTTTTTCAAAATCCTACTGTGTAATCTAGAACAGGTATATTGGGAGTGGGTTGAAGAGGCAGGTTTAGCTGCTCTTTTCAAAGTGAAATATTTGAATTACATGATAATCTGAACAGTAGTTCACTTGCATTCACAACCACATAATTCTGCACTGAAAATCAACACAGTGCTACTAACCATTTAGCCATCCAACAGAAATTCATTTCTAGGAAGTAAAAAGGCACAATACTCACATTTTCTGTTCTTGACTTTAAAAAACCTGTAAACTCTCCTTATAGAAATATATATTATGTGGCCAACTGAAAAGGAATGAATAAAAGTAAGCATCTCTATTTCTGGCTTATTTTCTGAAAACAGCAACATTTTTTTCTGAAAAGTTGACATCGATTTGAAGACACTGAGAGCATTGTGCATCTTTAGGATCCGTGAATGTGTCTCTGGAGGGATACTTTCCTGAGCTATTCAGGGTTGGAGATTAAAGACTTTGCAGAGCTCTCCATAAAGCTGTCAAGAACAAGAATACCTATACATTTTTGTTAAAGTTTAACTAGAAATCAACCTCCAAAATTTTGACATAAATTCAAACACCTTCCATGTGGTATCTATACATATATTTGTGAATGACTGTCAGAGTGATACACTTTTGTGCAGTCAGCAGAAATGATGGTCTTGATTAAAAGCTTTTATAAAGCTGAATCACTAAGAGTTTGACCTTATCATTACCATTAAGTAAAGCAGATCTCAAAAATAAGACAGAAAATTAAATAATGTGGGCTTCACCTCCCACTTACTTCCATGAGTGTCCCCTCCAGAGGGATAACATAACCAGTGCAGAACAAGGATACTTGTATAAACCTCTGCTGGGGATTACTGCAGTGGAAGGCAGCATCAGTAGCTTCATCCTGTGTGGCACTGAATGGCCCTAATTCCCTCTGATAGCAGTGGGATTGTGGGGTACTCAGCACTTTGCAGGATCATGCCCTTAAGCTGCAGGTGGGTGCAGCCTAAGCCTAAAGTAGCTCATTGAATTATTTCTGAAGATATTACAAAATCATGTGTGCCTTAATTAATTCATTACCACTAATGGATGTACTAAGAACACCTGTTTCGTATGAAATAATAACTGAAAATGGATGTGTTGTCAGGTGAAATGTTGCATAATTCAGGAATTGGTGTACTGGAATTAGTCTTGGATTTGTTATTGATGTGAAATAACAACTAAATGGATTAAATTGACCATATTCTGCAATATGATTGTGAGGCAGTATGGAGGCTTTCTTTTAAATAAAATATGGAAAAAACCCAAGTTTAGTATCTTTTTTTGGTTTATTTTATTTCTTATTCTGTTCACAAATCTATCCCTCGGGTTTTGTGGAAATCACTTAATTTCCTTTAAAAGTGAGTTTGAATGTATTACACTTAGTGCAAGGATAATATAAGAATTGTGTGATTTATGTTGTACTTATGAAAGATTTATCTCTTTCCTGTCTGCTTCACACCTAAATACATGGAATAACACCACCCACTGGTAAGAGCAGGAGGTATTTATATCAAACTTAATTCCAGTATAAAGTGTGGAGAATATCCATGTTATCTGTCGGGTTTAGAGCTTGTTCAATGCTTTCTAATTTTAATTCTAACTTCTTGCATGATAAAGGGATAGATAGCAAAGGGAAATAATCCAAGTAGAATCAGATGTGGGGCAAAATGGTTACTAAAAATTAGATATTAAAAAATCTAACCACATTTATTAATCACTGTTTTACCCCACAACTCAAGTCATGCTTTGCCCAAAAAAGGTCATGTGCATATTGGTTTGCATTAGATAGTTGCTCTGTAGCAATGTCACTCTGACAAAGTTGCCATGCTGCTGATCATTCTGCATTTTCCTTTCCGTGAATGCTCTTGGTTCAAACCATATATGCATGTTAGCATAAGCACCAATGAAGTTTTCTTGATTATAAGCCATGTGCATATGAGTTGGACTTGCATGTGTTATTTACTAATTTTGCATGAAATATTTGCATTTACACAAAAAGGGCTAATACTGTCCTCAATGCCACAAATGTTTGACTCCTGCCAATATTTACTTGGAGTTTTTTTGCAAATATCTGAAGATAGAATTTCATCCAATATCTTTTTTTATTATTATTTCATGACTGAAAAGTCAAAAATGTAGTCCTCTTTCTCCTTTGAAATATGAAATGCATATTAATTTTCATTTTATATGTATATATGTACATACAACATATACACACACGTACTCATATATATATATATATAAATAAAATTGGAGAATATATTTCAAAAGATGGTTTAAATTATCTCCATTAATATATTTAAGAATTCAGGAAAAATGGAAAATAATAAATGAAATTAAACAGAAACCCTTATGAACTCAGAAGTAATACTGCACTAACACTAAACTTGATTTTCTAAACAAAATCCTACCACTTAGATAAAAAAACAGAAGATAATCCTTTATGCTCATTTGAAATGGTTAAATTCAAAATTAGCTCTAAAGACCTGCAGGTGAAATATGCTGAGAACCTTGTTTATTTGTTCATTTGCTCCCTTCTGCTTCATTTCTACATCTTTTTGATTATGTTCCATTACATAATGTATTTTGATTAAGAACAGTTCCACATAATTATGCATGGACTGGATAAACAGGATTTGGGATTTATTTTAATCTGGATAAAAATCTTGATCTATAGAATAAGCATAATTTAAATCATATTCCTATGATATACACTGGCAAAGTCAAATTATATAAAATAATCTTTACAACGCATATTGTTTCATGAAAGATGCCACCTGTCCCAAAGATTCAATCTCTTTTTATTTTTTAAACTATCCTGTTCTGTTTTTCCTAAACTCTCTTTGCCTTCTTTTTTCCCTTTCATTCCCATGTTATCAGTCCAGCACTGATAATAGCATGCCTATGATGCTTACCCTAAAAAGATTATTACATATTTAGTGTTTGAAATACTTTTTTAAGTTCTGCATGAATTTTTACAATTCTGTCCCACCCCTTCTTTCCATGGATCTTCTGTGCATCTGAAGAGCTTTATTGGTTTATTTCATATTTGAAGAGAGTTCAAAGAAGTAAATAAGTGGGACAAACTTTGAAAGGTGTTTAGCCAACTGTACACATTAGTGAAAATTTTGGATGTGGGACAGATGTTTTTTTATTTTGAGGTTTACCCAGTACCATGAAAGAAGAGAGCAAGTCAGAAATTTTATGCATAAATTTATGAATTCTCCTGCAAATATCCAAGGAAATTATTAATTTCACCTTTGTGATAAGTTGTCTTAGCCAGCAGAGCACACACCTATCTTGAACCAGCAATGCTACTGTAGCAAATAAAGGGCAGGTTCACCATTGATTTAAGGCATCTTTTGTAAGGAATTGGCCACTGGTACCTACCTGGTTGACATCATTACATTTGTTATTCTTGCTTTTCCTCCCACTGTGAGCACTTCTTACAACGAAAACAATTCTACCAATAAAACCACTGCCAGTAATATATTTGAAGCAGAGTATTATAAACGTAAATTGAATTTCAAAAATAGCAATGAGAAGTTTTTTGTACCATCAGAAGGGTAATGCAAATTAGACATGTTTGAAACAAAAATGAGTAGTAAATGGTTAAAGAGAAGTAATGTGTCATCATGGTGGAAAGGGGTACTGCTGTTTGTCTATATGTCAGAAGGAAATCATAAGACATACCAGTCAGAAAGTACCTCAGATATAATTAGCTGTAAATCTGTTCTTTCATTTTCTGTAACAAGACCATTTAAAAAACATGAATGTCTGCATTGAATTAAGTAACAGAAAAGAAGACCCTAGAGAAAAAAAAAAGATTTTCAAGAGTGTCCATCTATTGCTAAATGATCCTTTATCAGTCTCCCACTGCATTGTATTTTGTGGTCTGAAGTCTCAAAAACAAGAGGAATTATGAATTTTTCAACTATCGTATTTTTGGAAGTATACAGATCTGGTCACTTTCCAACTTCTACAGACTTTGAACTTTCCTGTTGATACAGGAGTCAACAGTTGAAGAAACTGAAATAATTTTCTGTCTTCCTCATCCAGCAATGTATCATGTCTCAGAGATCACCTTTCAGATGTACTCAGAAAGTGAAATAAGATTATAGAAAAGTGATTCACTGCAGCTCCACTGATTTCAACACAAAACATCACACATCTGTGGTGTGACAATGACTGAAAAGATTCTAATTCTTGATAAGGTTGTCAGACTTCAATCTCATTGAAAGGTGAATTAGCTCATCATCATCATCACACACTGCTTCACTTCTCTCTCAGCTGTTGTAAGGAACTCCTTCATATACTGAAAATTTAAAAAAAAAAACTCTGTATGAAGATGAGGCTTTTTCAGAAAAGCCTGTAATAATCTTTATTATATCTAAAACCCAAGAGCTGCTGGAGCAGAATTACTACCACCTGTGACCTTGTTCATTCTTTTCTAAATAGTGAAAGCCCTTGGAAATGTTTTGACCTTCTATTCATGGAAATAGTTCGTTTCTGTAATTAATTATCAGACAAATAGTAAAATTTAAATTTTTGCTAGAAATAAAGCTGCTGAACTACAGAAATGCTTAACCTAGATGAAGATGTTATGAAAATCTGACAGTCAAAAGTTTGTGGCAGAACTAAATCCCACACTACTCTCCATCAGAGGAAACAGCTACTGGGGGACAGAGATCCTAACTCAAGATCTATGCAGCGCAATTTGCGCAGCTAAAGAGTCTCAGATTAGCCTTAAAATTACATGGCAGAAAGATGAAAATTAAATATATCAATTATTTCATCAAATATATGAATTAATATTAATTTCACGAATTCTTACATAAGAAACTAAGAAAAATGTAAATTTTCAATACAAAATTTAAATTTTATTATTCAAGTATTTCGAGAACTTTACTTAGCATTTAGTGATGCCAATGTCAGCATACACCGAGGACTCTGTTATGCAAGCAGGAACCAAATCGAGATTAAGTATTTGTAGTCATGACACAAAGTGTATTTATTCCTGCCTCTTTGTACCTTCAACTGCTGAAATTTTTTGCTGTGTCAGTTTTTGCAAGGATCAGTTTCTTAAACCATTCCACAAGGAGAGATCAAGACAAGTCAGGAATAAACCAATAATGTGGGAAAGGGCCAGAATTCCTTTTTCAGTTTATGACATCTTAAATTGTCACATGAACTTGAGAGACTTACCTTTATCTTTCCCACCATATGCTGGATACCTGCCCCTCATAAGCATCCCACCTAATTGACCTATCTTGATACTAAAAAATAGATCCCAAAGGACTAGCTACCCTGCAACTATATGCTGGATGCCACTCATAAGCAAGTCTGACTGATTCTAGGACAGGAAAGCCTTATTCAAAACGAGTTTCAAAATACCCCAAACAGACACACAACACACAAGAGCTCTCTTGTGCTCTCTTCACTGCTTCCACCTGTTTAATGTTTTATCCCACATATATTTCAAGAGAGAAAATGTTTGACAAAAGATTATATGCAGAATTAAAGGAATACCTTTGACTGCCAGGCTGCAGGGACTGAAGCATCTCTTATGCTTGGAAAGGCTGAGAGAGCTGGGACTGTTCAGCCAGTCTGGAGAAGTAAAAGATCACAGGGGATCTCATTGATGTAAACAAATACATGAAGGGAGGGCGTAAAGAAGGTGGAATCAGGTTCTTTCAGTGGTGCTCCATGACAGGACCAGAGGAAATGGCCACACACCGAAACAGGCAGTTTCGTCCAAACATCAGAAAACACATTTTACTGTGAGGATGACTGAGCACTGGTACAAGTTGCCCAGAGAGGTTGTGGTGTCTCTGTCCTTGGAGGTATTCAAAAGCCATCTGGACATCGCCTTGGGTTACCAGCTCTAGGTAGCCCTGCTTCAGCAGGGAGTTGGACCAATCGACCTTGCCAACCAGAAGTTCTTTCCAACCTCAACGATTCTGTGATTCTGTTGGTATGGAATGTGGTATATCCATGTTTAATGACAATTATTGTAGCTAATATCCTAGTTTGCTTCAGTTTGGATACTTCCTAAATACTTTCTAAATACTTTTTTTACATCTCTCTGAATGACGTTTTCCTCTTCTCTAAGTATGCCACAGAGATAAATCAACATTATTTGACAATAAATAAGTTTTATTCCAGATAGGAAGAGATAACTGAACTTGGGCTTCATAACCATCAATGAGAGACAACTGGAGCCTATGGTCACAGCATCCTGAGTGATTCTCTTTTTTTTTTTCGGGGGGGGTGGCAGTTAAAGCTGATTTTATGTCTTGTTACGCGTCTTTTTAAAAATAACTATGTGTATCTCTTGATCTCATGAGTTCTGATGCCAAATGTGATTCTAACCATGAGAATACACGATTTTTCTCACCAGGGCCTGGTGGAATCACAACTGAAGAGATATTGAGTGTAACTGTAGAAACATGTTAGGAAAGAATGCAGCGATTGAAACTCAAACCTGTATTCAAACAATTTATTAGTTTGGGATTTTTCATCTATGATAATTTTATTAAAAAGCATTTACAGCTTCATAATTTTCAATAATTTTATTTTTTGCATTACCTAATCTTGAGTTCATATAATTTCAAGAATTTTTCTTACCACATTGGAGTGTAACTTAAACGTGTTTAAAGACTCCAAAAACACACAACAAGTGAAAAGAAGTGAAATGCAATGAGTTTTGTTATTTTTAAGTTAATCTTAAGATTTTGAAGACTACATGGATGACTTTCTAATATTTAGAGAGGGTAGTGTGTGTATACATACTGTATTGATGTTGATTCTCATTTTATAATAACATAATTTTCAATACAATTGTTTTAGTAATGAAAATCTAAAAATAAGAAATGTACATGGAGGTTTGGGTTGGCAAAGTGTTGTCTGTACTGCACAACATAAAACTTAGTTTGGAAACATCAAATTCCATATAGTGTCAGCTACTAGACTTAGATTAAATACCTCACTACATACAATGTGCATGATATGGTAAGCTCATTTTAACAATGTAGTTTATAACAATGCTTTAACAAATTTATTTTCAAATTAGCTTCTTTCTTGCATTTCCCAGCTTGTACTGATGGAATAATCTCCAAAGCTCCATTGGAAATCAATGTTATTTGGTTTTCCTTCTAAACATTTGAAAATTGTGATATTAAAGAGTAAATGTCTTTCCTCTCTGATGTATAAAACTATTTTAGAGTGTAAGCTCCATGGGGCAGGGACTTTTTAGTCACAGATACTTGAATGGAGGGTGGTGTCTTTCAGATGTTATTGGCATATAAATAACTATTAACTAATATGCAATGATTTTAGAACAGTTTCATGTTAAGTATAAATCAATTGTAAAAATAATTGTTTCTTTAAAAGGATATCCAAAGTATCTTCAGAAATATATACTAACACGCATGGTCTGCATGGTTTTTGCTTAATGGTAAAATACAATTCCTTGAGAAATGAGGTAAACGGCTGATGTGAAAAATTAATACAATTTATTCTAAGTTGTGCTTCTGAATTTCTAACAATTAAAATACCTTTTCTTGTAAGTACTTTTGAATTCAAAATACATTTCCTATTTTGCATCCTATAAAAATGGAGCTCTTATAAATTTTATTCAGATAGATGCATAGCATACTACTTAATTCTTAACAGATCTTCTATACTCACATGAGTAGAGAACAATTTCAAAATAAACACTGGCAATATTTCCCCAACTTTGTATCATTTGACAGACGTATTTGTTTATCAGTTTCTCAGTGTCATTCAGCAAATAAGTTGATACAATCTACAGCCTTTTTCTTTGAATATAATAGCATTAAAATAAAAAACATAATTGGATACTAAGATATTTCTATGGGTGTGATAGATACTGAAAACAGAGTGGCACCACAGAAGCTTTTCATGTATCATATTTTCTTTTGCTTACTGTTGTTGAATGTTGGCTTCTTCTGAGGATGTATAAATTTCATGTGGCAATGCCCTAAAGCTCATAAAAGTTTTGTATATATGTATTAAAACATTCTGTTTGTTATTTCACAGCATTGATTTCCATTAGCAATCATAGAAACATTTCAACTCAGTTCAAGGTACTAATATTTCATTTGTAAAACATAGCCTGGCTTGTGTGGACAGAAGCCTCATATCAGAAATGTGTTCATCTTCTTCGTTAGAAAGGGATATGAGTTCTGAATATCTTTGTGCAAAATGAGTGAGTGCACAGACCTTTATTGTGCTGAAGTAGAAATTAATATATCAACAAATTAATAATTTTGTATATATCTTTTTTTCTGTGCAGAAATATTTGCACGTTTATAGAAAAACAGTGCAGAGGATAAAGAGTAATGAATTAATAGACTGCTCTAATAACAAAAAGACACATCCTGTTCACATATTCATAAGACTTACAGCATGAGTACAGGTTTTGCCTTTAGAAATATGCAACAGTTGTAGCCAGTCATATCCCATTCACATCTTTGACAGCAGAAAACAGGATATAACAAAGGAAGGGTAGTGCCTGATAATGTCAGCAGGCAGCCACAAGGTGGGCAGTACTCCCATGAAGTCAGTAGCAGAAATCTTTATATATTTAAAAAGAATCAGAGGTAATATTATCCTAGACAATTTATAAAAGCTCACACATAATGAGCACATTGTAAATAGCTCACTTCTTTCCTTCTAAACAAAATTAATATGTTGCCATGGTAGCCAAGAGGAGTCCCACGGTTCTACTTCAGGCAAACTCCCATTGTTCTGAGTAAGACACAAACAAGGACCACAGCAACTACCCCTGTGGTTTGCTGAACTAATCATCTGCCTATGTAAATCTGCATTACATCTTTGTTTCAGTGGCTCCTGTTGCTTTTTCTGATAAAAATCCAAGTCCCACAAGCAGAATATATTTAACATGATAATCCTAATAAAATGACCTCCTTTTGAAAAATATCTGGTGTTGAGATAGCTCTCATTTTACAAATGTCATGGTTATTTCAGCAAAAACATCTCTTATAATAAACATATAATTAATAAAAAAAAAAGATGTTAGTCCAAATAGGTGAAATTCAGTCAAGACTCTCCCTTTAGCTGTTTTATTTGTTATTTTACTGTGGTATGTTCATTCATACATCTTGATATTCTTTCTGGCAATGAAACAAAGCTTAATAGCATATTTTGTAACCACTATATAGATTAGTATTTACATTAATACACACATTGTATAAACTTTGCAATATAGATTACGATATGCACTTGTTGAATTTTAATACTCTGACAGCTCTTAGAGCTACATCTATCTGTGTGTCACTTCTATCTTTTTGTCCAGGAAGAAAACATAAAAATTATATAAAGGAATTTTCACAGCATTCTCATTAAATCCTTATGCTTGCCTTTCCAGGTCCTCAAGGGGTTTCCAGAATGCTTACAAGCTGACATTTGTCTGCACCTCAACCAAAATTTGCTTCAGAATTGCAAAGCTTTCCGGGGAGCCAGTAAAGGCTGTCTTCGAGCTTTGGCTATGAAATTTAAGACAACACATGCTCCTCCTGGAGACACTTTAGTGCACTGTGGAGATGTTCTCACTGCTCTTTACTTTGTGTCAAGAGGCTCTATTGAAATTCTTAAGAGTGATATTGTTGTAGCCATCCTTGGTAAGTAGATTATTACAAGACATGTTAAAAGAGTCATAGATTTGGAAAGAAGTATTCATAGTTGTTCCTGGGGAAGGAAAATTGTGAATATTTTACTCACTCTTATTTAAAATCAAGTAAAGAAATGATTTAAGGAGAAAAGTTTACATTACTGTAATAATTCATGTGTACTACAGAGCCCATAATTTTGGATATCTAAAGATTTATCTTTAGACAGATACATCCCTAGGTAAATGGTAAGCTGCAAGTTGAGAGAAAGCAGATATCCATTTACTCCAGTTCTGATCATGCTGCAAGAATCAAAGTCAAGGACACCATTTTCTTGAACAGTAATGAGGGTATTGAGACACATAGACCACCTTATATGCTAACTGGAAGAATCTACTTTAGGCATTCAAAATGTCTTCTAAAGGTTTTCACAAATGTCTGTTTCTGTCCACTGGGCATATAGAAAAAGAAGAGATTAACAGATTAATCTGATCTAGATGTAATAACACCAGTATATTCTGCTATATTGTTAACATGTTCTTTTTTGCATAGCATAGTGAATTACTTGGTTTCTTTCCTAATGAAGTGGGCTCAGGGCAACACTCAGTCCATCTTGGAGTTCACCTGCAACTGGTGATAACTCTCATGTGAAACCAGTCAGACTTCATGAGCTACAGCAATTTTAAAAGTAAAATAACTAAAACCCTACCTAGAGAAGACTACAGAATTGTTTCTCCAATTTTGTATTAAATAATAAGAATGCAAAGAGTAATTGAGTAGATGAGTAATGATTTTGCTGTACAGAAGCCTAAACTAGTAATGTAATATGGAATGTCATTCATATGTTTTCTGTTTATCAGTCACTGTAGGAACTTACAGTCAGAAAAGCAGCTGAAGCAAGATGAGGACTGGTGGCAGTGTGTTGCTATTAGTCCACTTGTAACTGATTATTCTGCTAGTATCCACGGGGTCGGTATGTGAGCAGAAGAACAAAGATATGTCTAAAGCAATCCTTCCCTAGGTTTAGATAGTGTCATCAAGATAATGTGTCATCTCATGCTGTTCCATCTCATCAGCTGGGTCTGCTTTAGGCACAAGCAAACTAGGAAGCATGCAAATATAACACTCAGAGGTTTTTACTTACCTGTCTAAGTGTCCCTGATTATGAGTAGTGTGGTTCATCAAGTTCATCTCTTACATCAAAAATGTGTAAATTTCTATGGCACTCGCAATCAAGAAAAGTGACAACTTTATGAATTCATCAATTTCTTCCTGGGCCCAGGATGCAGACCGGTCAAGTTTTCACGTTAAGCACACTGGTCTAGGGCTGCAGCTGCTCTGCACTGATGAAGGTCAGGTGAAGATTTGGCAAAACTGAACAGTTAAATAGAGATGACAATTTTAACAAACAGGTAATGTGAATGTGGCAACATTAATTGAAAGGATTGTAATGGTATCAAAACAGAGGCAGCCATGTTTAGAGAGCATCTTCAAAACAACTTCTGCATCTTAGAAGTTTTGCATTCCCTCTGAAAAATATAAATGTTAAGTAATTCTCCACTAAAATGTATTTCAAGTGTGGTCAGCTCCTTCATGTAATTCTTAACAAAATGATATTACAGGCTAGATAGCTCCTGTACTGGACTGAACAGTAGAAATTGCATCTTTGTCATCGTAACAATATGATTTAAACTGCCAAATAATGTTTTTAAAGAAAGAACAAAGGAAACTGCTCTAGTCATGTTGTTTTAATGAAACTGAAGAAAAGTTATGATGAAACTAGATTTTGCTTTCACTTAGTCCAGTTATATGCCTATGCATTTTCACTTTTAATATTTAATAATTTTACTTTTTCTTTCAAAAATATAGGTTCAATGGTAATCTGATTGTATCACTTAATGTAAAATCAAGTATTCTATGCCACTATCATAAAGAAATACATCATTCAATTTAATGGTTTGTTCATGTTTAAAATAGTAATCTCCATCTAATTTTCTCTCTGCAGGGAAAAACGATATTTTTGGAGAGATGGTACATCTTTATGCAAAACCAGGAAAGTCAAATGCAGATGTGAGAGCTTTAACTTACTGTGACTTACATAAAATCCAGAGAGAAGATCTGCTAGAAGTTTTGGATATGTACCCTGAATTTTCTGATCTCTTCCTCACCAATCTAGAACTGACCTTTAATCTGAGAGATGAAACTGCAAAGGTACATATAATAAGTGGTTTGGTTTTTTTCTTCATAATGGGCCAAATCTGTCACTCTGTAACAAAACTTCAGAATGGCATTTGAATAACCAAGGTTAGAAAAATTAAAAGCTAAAATCCTGAGGCCAAATCCTATATTAAAAAAATATACTCACCTGATTTCTCCTACCGAAGTCAGTTAAACACAGCAGAAGTCAATGAAATTATTCAGATGATGTTAATCTAACAGGATTTGGTTCCATATTTAAATAGTATTAAAGCTTCACCCAGAGGGATTTTGTTAAAGCCATGGAAAATATGGCTTTTTTCAGATGACTATAGCCTAGGTCACCACAAGGGGAACTTTTGACACTAAATATAATTGTACATCCATAAAATAAGGATAAATAAGATCATCCAGATTCATTCTGTGTCTAGCAATAGAAAATATTTAATTGCCTTTCAAACATGAATTGTTAATTCTCTTATCTTGGAGTGCACTCTACCTCCTAGGAGACTAAAAATTTAGGCCTTTTCAAATTTCAGTCAGTCTTCATATTTGCAAGGATTTCTTTGTCTCTTTTCTACCACAGTGACAGTCCTAAATGTTCCCTTTTGCACAAATTGCATCTTCAGGAAAGTCAAAAAATCACCAGCGTTTCCTTATTTCAGACTGACAGGGTGAGTCTGACTTGGGAAAGAAAGTCGACATTTGGCCAAAAAGGGAGTGGGGAAAGGCAATTGCCAAGCTCGTGCTACTGAGGCTAAAGCCTTCCCTACAAGGTTGCAGGTACCACCAGACATGGACTACACTGCCCACAGAATGACTAGTTCCCACTTCATTATTTCTGAGATACTGTTATTTTGTGGTTTCCAACTATACTTTAAGGGAAAATAGAGCTTCAGTGAGAAGGAACTAACATATTCTTGCCTCAAAGGCCTTCTGAGAAACAAGGAGAAAATAGCACTAATTTTTAGGCTGTAAAAGATAGGGACATCTTTGCTAATTACATGTGGATCTTTATTTTTAAAAAAATTAAAACAAATATAACTTCTGACAAGAAGTATCACTTCTTTTTATGATGAACCCTTTTAATAAAATATCATTCTGAAAATAAAAGACCAATTATATTCTTTATTTTCAAAGTTATCCTTTTTTATGTATTGTAAAGGTCATAATTATCAATTACATCTGAAATACAATACAATAAATATATAGTCTAGTGATAAATATAAGTTAAAA
Source organism: Neopelma chrysocephalum (assembly GCF_003984885.1). Classification (NCBI taxonomy): domain Eukaryota; kingdom Metazoa; phylum Chordata; class Aves; order Passeriformes; family Pipridae; genus Neopelma; species Neopelma chrysocephalum. Next base: position 17,418,400 of record NW_020897703.1, read on the forward strand.
GTGACTATCCACATATTTGAAAAACTCTTAGAGGATAAATTCACATTAATGATTTTAGTCTGAACAATTACTTCTTGCTTACATTGTCATTAATGTTTTATTATTTTTTTCTTACATCTGAGTAAAATGAAAAAAAATCCATCTTATGTTTGTGGTGTAAAATACAAAGAAATTTCACACTGCTTATGTATCTTAGAAATTCATCAGTTATTATTTCTTACTGCTGTACCAGCCACTAAGAAAAAAATCACTGTTCTTCACAGAAACAAAGAAGGGAGGAGAGGCTCACCCATGCTTCTGAGCTTGCAAAATCATAGTTTTTAGTAATTCCACTTACTTTACATTATCTATTGCAATCCAGAAAATCATCCCCCAAAAGATGCAATGAGCACATTCTCATCTTCAAAACATCACTCAGATCTAAATTTATTATCTGAATAATAGGTGCTTATGCCTCAACTTCTGCTCCTATGCTCCTATTTGTGTAAAAGCACCTTTTTCATCCTGCAGTTATTCTACCAATGGGCCACCATTGTAAACCTCACCAGGTCTACAATGAATGTAATAGCAGAAGTGTAAATGCTTCCCACTTCTTTCCCTCTGCTCTTCTCCCACATGCCAGTTTGCTTACTTGAGTGGTATGGGAAACCTCACTAGCACAGGGAAGGGAAGTAGGTTGAAGCCAATATCATGGGTATGTACACAAAGAGCTCAACTGGTGTTATATTTGCTTATTTCTAAATTTTTCAGTTTTAAATGCATCTTGGTTTTATTAGGGAAAGAAAGCACAGCCTGTAAGATGAACAGAAAAAGGCAAGATTGGGTTCTGGTATGGAATAAGTATCTGAATGATCTAACTCTGATAGAGAGGAAGGAAGGGCCTAGAAAGACAATGAGGGATAAAGTGCCTCATGCTTGTCAGCCTTATATTTACTGTTGTAAAATTTAACCTTTATAATCATTACCATGTAGTTAAATATAATTGCAATCAGTTACCACATTACTTCTTGCAATAGTATATATTCTCTGTTAGAGGTTCTTAAACCACATCTGTGCAAGTTCATGGAAGCTGATAACACGAAAACACATGTATTTCCATGTAAACTTATTATCAGGTTAATTTTATTTCACCATGAGATGGTGACATTTTTGGTTTGAGTCAATTTGCATAAACTTTTTAATGTTAGCCTGGGGCAATACCATTAGCTGGAGATGGAGAGGTTGATGCAGACTGACTGTAATATTGCCTTTCTTAAAGCTTGAACATGATTAATAGTCAATCACCTATTACAAACCTGCTCTCCTTAGATTGGACTAATCTGTCATTTTGTTTCATATTTCATTAAACAAGTCTGACCTCATAATAAGATCGCAAACTACTAATGATACAGATGGAGATAACTGCAAACTACGAAGACGGAAATTGTCCTTCCAAAGCGAAATGGAGAAAGGTAATTAACTTCATTTCTTACGTTAGACAGCACTGCTTCATTATTCATCGGTATTTCACTTGGTAATATTGGTTACGTTAGGGTCCCATGTTGGATGTTACTGCAGCAGCCCTTGAGAATCCAGCTAGGCAGTAAAAATACTCGGTGCATTGTCCCCTATAAGCTCAAATATAACTAGAAGATAGATGTTTCACCCTTCCATGACTTCACATCTATCTGTGTAGAGCTGTTCAAACGTTAAGCTACCTTAGTGCCTTTAAAATATACATATATATACGTATATTATCTCAAACAACACTTATTTTCTGAGGCAGGATGTTTCAATCTCTTTGGCAACCTAGTCTATTGGATTATTTAATTTCCTCAGAAAAGTGCTTTGTTGAACTTAATGCTAGGTAGTGTTTCTCCCTGGAATTAAAATATTTTAAAATTTTAAATTTTAAAATATTTCAGGACACAGTAGATTCACCATAGTCCAATTTTTATTCATATGGTAATATGTAAAAGGTTGTCCTGGCAAAAGTTCAGGTAATGTTTTATGTGCTTACATTCACCTTAGTGGCTTTTGGAACTAATGAAGGAAAATTCAGTGAAATATTAAACTATTTCATCAGTATTCAGTACTGCTAAATACCAGGAACTGTAGACAGTAGCTATGGTCAAACAGCAACAGTCATGAAGACAGCTAAACTGATACTCATAGGACTTTCATGTTTATGTAGGAAAAACACAATTCCTTTAATAACGTCACACATTTATGGCTGAATGGTTTGTCTGACAAATTACTGTTTCTGGTATGCCTGTCTTTTACACTCCACAGTTAAACTTCAATCCTAAATGCAGCATAATACCAATTTATAGAGTGGCAGAGTAGCTGATAATAAATGGGAACACTTTAAACATACATAGCAAGTATAATGCTTGATGAAGAAAGGCTCTAATCCAGAGTGTGGCTATTCAGAACAATGACATTGCTGTTTGATCAGAGAAGCGTCTTTAGGGCAGGAAGCCAAGACTGACAACAAATCTGTCAGGAAAATGTCCCCATGAAATATTCAATCTGCTCTTCACAAAGAATCTGTTGAAAGAGGTGCTTTGCCTGACTAACCTTCACATTTCTTATGAGAAAACATATGCTGCTACCTAGACAAGATGGAAGTGATCTTTCATGCTGTGCGTGCTGCAGAACTACAAATAAGCTACTCAGGTGTTAATGTGGTTCCAAGACCCCTAGGCTTTTATCATTCTTGTCCAGTCAACTACACTGAACATCCTCTTTGAAACATTTATTTACATTACTTTTGAAAGAACGTAATTTCCCACTGTTTTGTCTTTGAAAAAAATACTTCCACCATTGGGGAAGAAGAGACAAGACTGACGACAAGCTCCTTAGTCCTGGCAATGATTGTATACCACCTGGTAATGTCTGAGTTAGACAGAAGTGAGGTATGTATGAAGTCCATCCAAGGAAAGGATGAAATTATAAGAGTCCTTTGCAAGAACTGCTTATTCTTTTGGTCCAGTGCCTTACTGGCCCTCTCTGGTCTCTGCTCAGAGTCCCTACATGTTCCCATAACTGCAGCAGACACCTCACAGTCATAGATCTTCAGGGTCCTTTTCTGTGGCCCATCCTACATCCTCTATGAGGCTGCAGAGTACTAGAGGTAATACTGGCTTGTAAAGTAATATTCTATTGATTTCAACCCTTTAAATGTAGGAGGGAGTGGCATCATATTTTGAACCAGCATAGTGAATCTATAGTGATAAATATTTGGGGATGATCCTGCAGAGTTTTTCAGAAGAACTGAAGTAGAAAAGACAGAGTTCCTGAACAAACAGCTGGTAAATACATTTCTGGCCACAGTATGCCAAATGATAAAAAAATATGTGTAATATCACTACTTTTAACAATCATATTTTGTTTTCAGAACTACAGTTTGAATAGGACAGAGACACCCAGCATTCTCACTTTTATATTCTGATATGTTATTTTGTATTTATTTGGGGGTGCTCATGAAATGGTCTTCTTGCTGGCATTCTTTACTTTCATCTGTTGACCTGCTAGCATATTATGCAGCTTGAAATTGTATTGTTTCCATCTTTAGTGTGATCATTAGGATTTTTCTCCATTTTAGAGTGCTAAAAATGGGATTGTGTTATCTCAGCCTTTAGTTCATGCTAGCCTGATTTAGACCTTGTTGCCATGGTAACTTCCTGCATGAGTTTTTCAGGGATTAAACCAAAATCAACACAGCTCTCTGTTATGCATCTGCAGTTAGTACCACTATTTTTCCAATTCCACACAAGACCTTCTCACTCAACATACACATATTTCCACCATTTCTTACCTGTGTCAGTGAAAATTGATCTTAGCTGCTAAGACTCTGTCATAATGTGATTTTAAAGGGTACAAGACTATTCAAGATACCGGCTTGTTCTCTGGCTTCCAGAATGGGTTGCAATACCACAAAAGGTCACCTGCAAAAATTAATATACACACTAGACAGTGGTTTGTACTTGCTCCCACCCACTACGGGTCTTTCAGAATAGGGGATGATACTTCTTGCACAGGTGCAGGTGCAGACTTAGCCAGTTGCCATAGATGCTTGACAGTTGGCCAAGAAACTCTGTGACGGCTTAAAATTAGCAGCATTCCTGCCTGGCAGTTCCAAACAAAGCTCTCAGCTGGGTTGGCAAGTTAGTCTCTTGCTGAAAACTGAGGGACAACAAGCTGCTCCATCTATATCCAGCTGTCATTTTCAGCAGCACAGAATACAATCCTTTCTTGCCCATTTCTAATTTTCCTCTAGCAGTTCTGCAGGAATTTGCTAATTTCAAGGGAAATACATTCAGGCAAGAAGTTTCTGTTGCTCTGCTAGTTCTGAATGCAGATCTACTATTCTGCGCTGAATGGGACATTACTAGAGTTGTTTATATGAATATGAAATCCAATATACAGGTGAAAAATGCAGAGTGTAAGTAGGCTCACTGAAAGCTTGAAAACTTGAGGCTTTGAAAAGACTTCTGCAGAGTTCAACCATCATCACTTCTGCTAGTATCTTTTTTAATTTTTGTTAATGTTGGCTCTAAAATCTTAATCTTCTTGGGACAGTTCCAGTGTCAACTGGCCCAGGAAACTCATAACAAGGAAATTTTAGTTCCATGGATATGAATTTAAAAGGCCACAAAAAGTTCTCACAACAAACTGGATCTTTCACTTACTCATGCTGACACAGGTTGTAACAATCAAGTGGAATATAAAATACATCTTGCAGTGTTTCAATTTTAGAATGTTGTTAACTAAGTAAACTCATGTAGTGCTTAATTTTAACTTGAAGAGTTATGTTTCCTGACCAGACTTTTCTGAAAGTGTCTACTGCTCTGTTCTCAAAGTAAGCACAGAAGCCAGAGTTCTAATAAACTTCTAAATGAATTTTGATTAGTATAACTACCTTAAGTGTGCATTGCTTGTAGGTAATGCTCAGGCTAAGAAGCCAAACCATATTAACACAGCTTTATTACACAAGGTATCCAGAGGCCATGGCTCTGGATATAGAAGAGAAGGAAACCTTTCAGGAACTGGTTCTCCTACCTAAAACTATGAAGTCGAGTGGTTCTAAGAGAATGGGAAAACACCCCCCGCCCCTGTTCTTTCCCATTCTTGTCCCCTTCCCCAACTTGTTTGTCTAAATGGTTACTTTAGAAACAGATGACTCAGCCAAGCACTGTGCCATGTCCCCAGAAAGAAAGTAGGGTAAGAATCTGGAGAAAAATTGAAGCTGTTACTTAACTGTGTTAAACTGTTAGCACTTTGCTGATGCAGTTGGCTTGGGCTTAATTAGAAAAGAGTTTCTTAATATTCAGCTATAGCGTTAGGTCCTTAAATGACCAGGAAACAGCTGTGATATTGGCAGGTAGCATATGGCTGGAAACGAGACCTCAGGTCCCCAAAATCTTACCTTAAGCATGAAACTCCTAACAGAAAAGTACCTGGTCAACAGAGAGCCCATCAGCGCAGTGTTCCATCTGCTCCTATTATTGCTGTTGTTATTGCTGTTACCACAGTGCCTAGGAGCCATCTCAGGGAGCTTCCATAGAAGAGTCTTGTTTCCAGGAGTTGTTTCCAGAGAGGCTGTTTCAAAAGGCCAAATCTGGTCAAAATGTTGTGTCCAGTCACATATACCTATAGCCATCCTTCAGAAAAAAAATTAGTAATAATAGTGCTACAGTGAAAGCTAAATTCATTGTAAAAGAGAAGAGTAATCTAAGCTTGATAGGAGAACTGCTTCAGCTTTTCATTCTGAGATGCATGATTATAGTGGTTATAATTTTCATTTCTGATTTTTTTAAGTATAGCATTATTTTCTGAAGTATAAATTAAGAATTGTCCTTCGATCATTATCTGATTAGCATTAAAGTTGATACAAAACCAGACAGCGCAAAGAAAATGCAGATAGAAGGCTGTCCCTCCATCCCTAGCATCTCATTGAACTGAAAATTGCACAAAAGAATAAATGAATTATTTCATACTCACTCCAGCTTTGAAATTCTTGGCTTTTAAAGTGTGTCTCAAATTCAGTTATTCAAAACTAGCTCCTTTTTAAGTCCATTTAAAAATAGGAACATGGATCCTTATGGAAATGTTACCCAGACTTTAGTCCATGATGGTTGGGGAAGGTTTCAGTGTCTTCTGTTGTTCCCTATTTCCAGAATCACCCAAACTTTCATAGGTCAGAGAGGAAGCACAGCAAAGGACACATTAACTTACCAAACTCTCACAAGCAGCACTGATACAGAACAGTATTCAAACAGCTGTCTCTGGTACCACTCATTTCCTCCGTCATTATCTAATCTACGGGAACCTTTCATCAAAATTGCCAGAACTTGCTATAAGGATGAAATTTCATTAGTTTATATCTGTATTTATATCTATCTATGTCTATAGTATATATATATCTATAATGCAGTCTTAGGAACTCCCAAATTATGAATGAAATTGGAATTCAATGAAGCTTCTATCATTAAAAAAAATTATAGAAAAAGAACTCTGAACCTTTTTACTACTGAGAGGAGAAAATGTTTTAGCCTTCCTAAAATACTTCCAGTAACCTACTTTTCTTAGAAATAGGGATCTTCCTGCATAGTTTCTAGACAGACAGCATTTTTCCTTGGTGTTAGTCAAATACCACACACATATCTGACAGTACATTTGTAAGTAGGGGGTCCTAAAGATAGGTGGGAAATTTGAAGGGAAACATAATGAGTAGAAGTGAGGAAGAAGGAGGAAAACAAATATGTGCTGAAGAATACAAGGATTTCAACAGCTCTGGTTTGAGGAACTATTGTAGGTCTCTGGCATTGTTTCAGATTTTGAGGTCTGACAGGTCTACAGATGTCTAATTGAAGGTGCTAAAGCAGGACTTCTAGATATACAAATTCATGTGTCTGCTAGAACTTCAGACAAATTACAGATTCACAGAATCACAGAACATGCCGAGTTTGAAGGTGGACCCACAGAGATCATTGAGCCTTAGCCCTGCATAGGACCTCCTCCAAGAGTCACACCATGTTGCCTGAGAGTGTTGTCCAAATGCTTCTTGAACTCTGTCAGGCTCCCTGGGAGCCTCTTCCAGCGTCCAACCACATTCTGGGTGAAAAAATCTTTTTTCTAATATTCAACCATGACAACAGCTTTCAGACAAATTTTCTGGTAGCAAAGGTGGAATAGTTCTCATTTCCAATTTTGCATACAAAATGAAGTCCTGAGTTTTATCTATTCCTCATCATGCATTTGTAAAGATTGTGGGGATCACATCCTTCTCCCACTGGAAAATAAATCCACTAAAGTTCCTCATACTGTTTACCATAAGACTCTTTGCAGTCTTTTATTTCTTATATGTGTATATATGTCATATAACAATTTCATTGTTTTAATAATCTATCTCAAAGGAATACAAATTACTTTAACATTTTTCTGCTATTCTTAGATAAAGGAACAATATGGCAAAAAAGGTCCACCATGTTGCTTTAACATAGCAACATTTATCTATTGAATGACCAGACACAGTTGCTTTTTATTTTCATATTTACAGGCAGTCAGCTTCCTCCTTTTTCATACTCTTCCATTAGCCAGTCTACCAGAAGGCACTCAGCTGTATTTAGAAATGTACTCCATACCAGTCGCAGTCAACTAAGTATGAAGCAAACAGCAAGAAAAAAAAAAACAGGAGCATTTTAATTAGCAGTTTAATGATCCTAAACTCCCTGACTGGCATTCTGTAGAGTAGTTTAGTCTGCATAAAACTTGAATAGACTTCTCTGGAATCACCCCTCATATACTGGTCCTGCTCCATAGTATCAGTACTTTTTGATATTCGATAAATATTATGATATTCTTACACAATTAAGTGAAAAGCAGTAATTTCAGGAACTAGGATTGCCATTTTCCCTGACTGATTTTATGCTGCTCCTCATCTATATTATGAAAAACATAGGCCTGGTTTGATCACCAGTGTTCAAATTATGCACCAAAAGCTTTTGAGCTTTTGATCTTTGAATTTTGCACTTTTTCAACCCTGCTTGTGGTATTGTATTTAAAATACTATCTGAGCTGCTTGGTCACTGACTTTTCCTTCTAAATATTTGCTGCCTGTGTTGCATGGGTGGGCACATAGGCATTTTTCTGCTCTCTGACAATGCAGTGGACATTTTTAAATTAAAGAACACATATCAAATCATCATGATGACTAGCAAATACTTTGTTCCTACATAGAAAGACAGATTGACTATCACAGGAATATTTGTGAACATCACACAAGAAGAGCTTGTAACAGTTGAATCGAAACACTTGCTGGGAATCCAAAGATCTCCAGATATTTTGAGCCATTAACCATCCTTCCATCCAAGTCACAGTGGGCATTTCTCCTTACCAAAGAATATACTTGGTGTAGTGTAAAATAATATGGTAGTTTTTTTCAAAGGAAAGGGAAGATGTCATTTCTGCTGAACAGAGTAATAGTTATGCAGATCATGTTAACGATGAGGATTGTCTGTTTTATGGTTTGGAATATAAATTGCTTTCTGTGGGAGTAAGGAAGTCATTCACCTAATTTTCTGCACAAAATTGAATTTGTCTCAGCATATTACAGGAGTTTTTATTGGATGGCTGAAAAGGGAGTAAAAATCTACCACCTTCTGAAACACTAGGCTACATAGCTGGCCTGATTAAGTATGACAAATTCCAGTTAATGAAATTACAGCAGTAATAAACCATGCTTCTCCACATGTAATAAATTACTGGCACTTTCACCAATATTGTTTGCAGCAGACTAATACATGAAGAGAAAATGTATCTAGATCATGCAGCCTGGCACTGTCTGAATAACGCAAAATTTCGATACTACAGACCATGTCACACAAAAAAACCCTGTCTGATCTCTGGTAAGCATCCCATCAAGTTGGATTTTAATGCCAGTATTTCTGTGAGTTAGTGTCATAGCTATATGATCCAGACTTGTGACAATCCCATTTCTTCCCGTCCTTTGCCAGTGCATGCGCAAAAAGCATGACACAAACCTTCTGACAATTACTTTGAAGATTTTGGAATTTCCAGACATCAAATGTCAGAGGACATTGCCTATAAACTTGGCAGGCATCCAAAACACATAACAGGCCAAAACAAGTCCCATAAAGAGTGTAAATGATGTTTGTACAGGTTTGGTAAAGCAGGAAGTTACAAAATAATCATCTTCAGTAAAACATAGTTTCTAGCAATCAGAATCAGAGAGTGAAACTTGTCTTAGTGCAAAAGGAAAGAGGAAGCACTAGAATTCGGGGTGGGGGGGAGGCAGGGTTTGATGATTACGTTTGGAAGCAGATTAGAAAGGAAAAAAGAAACCTTTTGAAACCCAGAGTCTGTATGACAGAAAGTGGACTTATCCATACATACACAGATAGAAAACTTCTCTTCTGGAAAATTCATTCCAAACCAATTACTGGATTTCATTACAAAAGGAAGGAGAAACTGGAGAAGTTCACATTTTGAATAAAGCACTACCTAGATATTATTTGTAACTTGTTTTCCACTGAGCTACAGAGGCGCTGCTAAGGTACAGAGTTTGCGTCGTCATCAGGTCCTGAAGAGTTAATTAAAAAGAGCAGTTTCTATTTTAATTCATGCTCTAGGTGCAGAGTATCACAAGATTATCCTCCAGACAGAAGAATCTTTAGCATTAAATATGAGTCTTTTAAAAAGAAAACAACTTTTGCCTCTCTGAGTGTAGCCAGATGGCTAGAATATAAAGCAATGACAGTAAAGCCAAAGATGTCTATTTTGAAATAGATCAGCTGACGAACAAATCTTCCCTGATTTCAATAGGCAGGACCCTAAATTCAACATATTTCTGCATTCCTTCTCATGCCAGTGAGTTCGTTATATTTGGGCAGCATTTGGAAAATAATGTGTTCTGTTGTTCTGATATAGATGGAGATTAAATGCAGGGATATCAACACAATAACCCTGGTTTTACAGCAGTGTAACTATAAGCAGAACCTGGCTTTATCTTTCTAGATATTTTAGTATTTTATGAATATGACAGATAAGACAGTCTGCTACACATCAGCTGCTATACAATTTTTTTCACTAGAGTCTCAATGACCTCTTCTTAAAATGAGTCCACTGATTGATTTGTATTCCACAGAGTGCTCATTACAGCTGCCGTTAGTGCACAAAATCCCATGAACATAAAGAATTACCCTAAAAATTGGCAATTTCAAGCTTTCATTAGAAGGTCTTTTTCACTGAAGTCAGTCAAACACTAAGTAATTAAGACAATTTACTGTAGCGTGACTGTATGTATTTCAGCATATATTCCCGCAAGAAACTCCATGGAAGACATCTACAATAGAATTTTCTTATGAAGATTTCTTTTGCTTTTGTACTGTTTTGGAGATGGAATTGCAGACAACATGGCACTTGACTCTCCAGCCCGAGCATCCCACAAGAGCCCCCAGTGCTGGTCCATCTGCAGTTGTGTTGACACCTTTGCAGTAATAGAGTATCATCAGTATCACTTACAGTCAGTAGTCCTGCTTAACAGAAGCCAAATAAAGACCAGGGTTGTGTTAATCACCCTGGGAGACTCTAGAGGGTAAAGGAGGCCTGCTTTGTTATTGGGTTTATTTTGTACGCCATTACCTGCCCTCACTGCTCACAAATGCAGGATGCTCTTTACAAATACTGCATTCTTTTTATGTGCAAAGAGGATTAGATGAGGCCACAGTTTCATTTCCTTACAGTGACCAGAGAAGAAACCCAGGAAATATACTAAAAGTTGTATTAGCCACTGCCGTAGGCTGTAAAGACTACAGACATTCCAGAGCTATGTTGATTAGTAATTAGCACAAAGCAGATGGGAAATCATGCTGTCTCCCCAGGAAGTTAATGCAAACTAGTTACAGTATTTATATGTTGTTGAGACTACCCTGTTAAAATGTGTTTTAAATAAATAGCAGAACTGAAATTATCTTGACATTTCAGTTAAAAATACGTAAAAGCAAATACTGAATTGGAAATTAGCTTCAAGTTTATGCCGAAAAGAGATCAAGACTTCTCTATATTCATAAATGATTGTTCTTGGGTTTAAATCCTATTTAATTTTCACAATGTGTTTTTAAAAGTATCTATTTTAATCTAGGCTTACTTGTCACTTCTTAAGAGAACTGAATCTGCTATTGCTCACTACAGGTCTTGATTGTGACTAATGAAAGATTCATTCTCAACTTGACTGGTACTCTGCTACCATATATATTACAGAATGTTGTGTACTTTTCTTATTCAAAAGATCAGATATTCAGATAATTGCAACTAATTCTGAAGGTTAAGGAATTTGGGCTGCTTTGGAAAGTTGTTTTGAGGCAATCCCGCAGTCAGACAAGGAACTCCCTTCTTTTTGTACCAACAGGGTTTCTCTCTACCCTATCACTCCTGTAAGAAGTGTGGAGAAATATGTTCTCCATTTAGGTGGGCCCAGAAATTTTGGGGATGAGTGGTAGATTAATACATTAATGCATTCCCTTCTTGGAAAAGAATAATGAGCAAAGACGCTCTCATGTGAGAGTAACTTAAGTATTTCTGATATCAAGTCTAACATACGTGACTCTTAGCCTGTCAAGACTGTGAAAAATGCCTGACAGTGAGAGAAACTGGAAGAGGGAATGAAATATTTTATTTTTTTTTAAATTTGGAATATAAGGCTTCCTCAAATCTCATCCTTACTGGGAAAAAAAAAGAGTACACAGGAGAGCCCTGTTGGATAAAACCTTTGTTGTTTTGATATAAGCAACTTTTTGGAAAATGAGTTAAGGTTTACAGACTATGAATCCTTACTACATATGTGCAAATGTCTTCTAGACTTCAAAGGAAATTTAAATCTCCTCTTATAGAATAATCAAAAAAAGGCTTTAAAGTAATTTATTCTAATAGACGATGTACTTCCTATCTGATATAATAATCATGTCCATCCTCAGACCACAATAAACTAGAGTACAATTTCATGAACTGCTTATTATTGTACACGCACATTTCTGTTTCACAGATTATTTCAAAGAGAATGATCAGAGTGATCCTGAACCCTCAGGAGACACCAGATATTATCAATCTATTAAGAAACATTTTGAGGAGAAAAAAAGTGGGTCATCATCTTTTGTGTCCTCCATTGAAGATGAGCAAAAGCCCCTGTTCTCTGGGATAGCTGATTACCCATCTGTAACAGAGAAAACCACAGAGATGGACTTTGAAGAAATGGATAATGACACAGAAGAAATTCTTATTAACAAAAGAAGCAATTCTTGCAAAGGTAATCCATCTGTTGCTATTTTGTAAAATTTGAGCAAACATCTCTTTTATTCTGATTTACCAAAATAATTTTCTGAATGGTTTAATGATGCTTTGCATAATATTTATTTTTGTGTTTCCTAAAAGCTTGAGAAAAAGCATTTTAGATAAAAAATCATTATTTTTCAAGAGCATTAATGTAGTGGCTCTGGGACTGTATTACAGAACCTCTAAAATGTCATTCAACGTTTTTTTAATAAATCATCTTGTAACTGAATTACCTTAGGAAAGTAATTTAAACAAACTCTTTAAAATTGTCCACTCTTACTGGTCTTCACTGAGTGCCCAAGGATGAAAACTGCACACAAAGTAGTAAAGAATCTCTCAAAGGGTGTTTAATGTGCCAAGATTGGATGACAGTAAAAAATTCTGAAGAGCAAGATAAACCTAGTGAGTGTTGCACATGCACCAAAAAAATGATTTCAAGTAACTAGTTTCATTCATGACATTGACAAGACACAACAAAAATTGAGTGAAAAAAAATCATAAAAGCTTGAAAGAATGCCATCCCATTTTGCTGCACATGTTGGTTACAGTGCCATTACATCACAGAGAGCAAATCCTGGCTTCCATAAGTAACACACAAGAATAAAGATTTGAGCTTTTGTATATGACAAATGATCAGAAGCTATTAAGCAACCTCAGACACTTTTACATGGAGTTAAATCACATAATTAAAATTACATCTAATATACTAAAATATTAATTTTCTCAGCAATGTGCAAAGAAATTAACAAAAAAACCTCTGGATTAATATACAATTTAAAAACTGCTGCAAGTTCATTTGTAATTTTTTCAGTCTGAAGGGAAGAATTACATATTTATTGTTTAATGCTGTTTCCTCCAGCAGTTTCCATTGAGGCAAGTTACCCATTTAACCACCATTCCATAAACTTTAGACTTTTGGACTATCATTTTAAATAAACCTAATGACTGATCAGACCAAACAATGATTTTTACATTTCAGAGGTATGAATATGTGAAGTCTGGTCTCCTCAAGTTAAGGCTCTATAAATCTACACCACATAAACTTGTTGCATACATATTGCAATTGGAAAGCTTACCTTTCCCCTACCAATAGCCAGAAATGTGTCCTTGCAGCTATAGCAACGTTTTCCAAGGCAACCTATTGCAGATTTTATTTGAGCTAAATTTAGCATATATAAAGGTTATGTATTTTGATTAAGGCCATATTCTTTTTTCCACTTTATAATTTAGCACTTCTAGTAATGTGTATGAAGGGTAATGAGCTTTCTTGAAGCTTTCATAGAAACTTCAAGGTCAATATGATTAGCTTTGACTGATATAAATTTTAAACTAAATTCTTATTCCTGCTATTAATTAGAGATTTATTATAATTTACCATAAAAGCAGTTACAAACATAGTGAAATAGTGAAATAGACTCTGCTTGTATGTGTCCTCATATATTATGGTACCTTATAAATCTTGGATATAAATTCATTTGTATAAAGCTACTCCAATTCATTACCACTGTGACTGATACATATTTAATTATGTTTTGTTTTGGTTTAAGCTTTTGTCATTAATTCAATGAATGGAAAGACTATTAATAATGTATTGTATAATGTGGGCAGAAACAGTATAAACATCTCTCTCATAATCCTAAAATAAAATATATGGCTCTTTTTTGAAGACCTGATAATTTTTCTGTAGTGGTTAGCTATATGTTAAGGAAAAATGCTATTTTTGTTTGGTCATTATTTGGGCTATAAGATTGATTCTTGAATTGTTCAAGTGAACCTAGTTATTATACATTTATTGATTTAGCTCTCAGTCTAAGATTCTTCAACCCCTGGAAGTCCATAGTAGATTACAAAGTTGCAACTGCTGCCAGGCTTTTCTGGGGTTAATTATGTATCTGGAAGTACCTGAAAAGACACTTAGATCAGTACAATATCATATTTTATAGTGTATTACCTTGCTTACAGTGCGTGATCTTATGTTGTGATTTCAGTACCAATTCATTTGCTTTGTCACAAATTGAATGTCTATTAGAATAGTCTCCAAATACATATTCTGGGACAAAAAAATAGCTGTGATTTGCCTGGGATAACCATAGCATTGAAAATCTGTGATTTTATTGAATGATTTATTGTGAAAAATAATCAACATCTTGATTTTTACAGGAAATTATAAACAGCAAAATGCTCCTGAAATTCACCGCTTATAATTCCACCAGATTTATCACATCCATTGCATCTAAACCCATTATTTGAAATTGTACCCCTGAATTTGTCATAATCTGCTTTCTTCGGTTTGCTGAGAGCTTTCCAACTTTTACTTGGACACTGTAAATTGTGCCATGTGTGCTTCCTAAAACCAAATTACATGCTTCTGTGACACCCTTTATCTCTTTCCTTCTGTTGGCTTAAGTGGCTCAGAAGCTGAACAGGTTTCTGTGTAGCCAAGATGAAATCTCTTTCCCCTTCCTTCTGCCTGGCACATAAAATCAGTTATAGGTCATGTCAGATGAAATTCAAACACTCTCTACAGCTCCAGGAAACCTGCTACCACCTGCTAACCAAAGATCAGATAATGCAACAACTACCTCTCTCTGATTAAAAAAAAATAAAAATAAAAAAAAAACGGAAGTCTCCCCTTCCACTTGGAGTCATGTAGTGAGCACTCCCCTTCCTGGTTAAATCTACTTGAAATCCTAAATCTGAGCAGGCACTTTTTTTTTTTTTTTTCATTTCTCTTCACTTAGAGCAACACTGCTAAAAGATATGCTTGAAAAGGATTAGCTATTAGCATATAGACAAAGCTCTTACATGTCATCCACACTGTGGTGTTTTTCTCTTTTCTTTGAAACATGGGTCTGGCTGATATGGTTGCTTAGAAAAACTTCACGAGCATGAAGTGAATGTAACCTATGCTGAGTTATCAGCGTGCAGTGCCAAGAGAAGAGTTAGGAGAAGTTCTGAAAAAACCATTCAAGGACTGATGTGGGATTCAAATCTGACTGCTGATGCCTTATAAGCAGTCAAGGATTTTTGTCCAGCTGTATGCTGAGGCAGCAGCCTGAGCACAGTAGGAACTTTTATATGTTCTATAACTTCATATAGTTAAATAACTACAAATACAACTCTAAAGAGAGTTGCATTGAGCAGGTGTTAAACAGCCTTTTTAATCACAGAGTAAAATGAGTGGCACTGGGCAATTTTTGACTGTTCACATGACAGATTCACTCAAAATAAACAAAGGCTCAGAGCGGCAGGGAGAGCTGTAGAAAAAACACTGTTCAACCTAATATGTCACTTGTGGGCTCTGCAAAGCTCACAGTGGTAAGTGATCTGATAAGTGCAACTAGTATATCCCATGATAAACGATGTGTAACCTTTCACCACCCTGGTGAACAGGAGAAATGGCACAGAGCCAAGAATGTAAACTAATTAATAAATCCCCAGAGATATAAATTAAGCAAATTGAAAGAGGAAGGAGAAATAGCTCAAACCAGAAGTCCGAGCAAAAGGAAGGAGTTCTGTTTGGTGCTACCGTGAAGTGCCTTATCACAGAGATCCAAGAATTGGGAGGGTCAAGAGGGATGGAATTTGAGCACAGCAGATACAGGGTGAGACCAAGAGTAGTCATCATCATTTTTCTTACAAGGAGCTGGAGACAAAATATAAATTACTCATACAAAGAGTGTTTTTAAATACTTAATATATTGTGTATGAAATATACAAGACTTAGAAAGGTAATTAAATTCAGCATATAGCTGAAACGCTGAGTAAAATCCTAATAATGTAACTGGGATTTTTTTTAACTTGAAATATTTTTTTTCTCTATCTTAATCCAAAATTTTATGTGCAGTTCAAACGGGGAGGGGAGGTGAAAGAAAAAAAAATATTATTTACATGAACCTTCATTTAATATTAAAATGATCTCTGACTGACCCAGCAATGCTCAATATTTCATTCTTTTAGAAGTCCCAAATAATTAAATGAAATTAACAGACACCTTTCACCCTACAGTACCATAAGAGTATCGGAGACATGCTTTACACAGTGACGTAAGGATTGGCTTGGAGAGTAGTGATGTTAAAAGCTACATCAATGAAAATCAATTTCCTTTCTGAAAGTAACCAGTACCCTTTTGCAAGCAATATGAGCTGCATTCAATGGGCCCTGTCTCAGAGAAAACATATTGCACTTCACCAACCTTGTTAAGACAAGTAGTGCTACGGTTATTAGTAAGAAAGACAGCTGGCTGAGGCCTGGCCCCTTTCTCTAGAGGGAGCATTCCAATGCACTGTAACACATGCCCAGCGCTGTAAATGCAATGAAGCAAGTCTTTTACATCAAAAAGCTAAACAGTAAATACACCTCAATAGTTCATTCAAGAGAAGAGGCTTAGTCAGGCCTCTGAAACACGCAATCAAAGACATTCAGGTACATTATTTAATGCATTTAGGTTAGAACAAATATTTCTAATTTCAGTAAATAACAAATTGCTAAAAAAAAAAAACTCGAGAAAATTCCAGATTCATCAATAAAATAATAGAAATAAAACTAAAGGAAGAGGAGACATTCAGTGGCAGAACTCTGATGACGTGGACCAGACAAAGCTGCTTGTTTATCTACAGCTTGAAAATGCTTGCATGAATGTGACCACTTTTCATTCCTTAAATAGAAGTAAGAAACAAAGAGAGTTGTTCTGTCAGTGTACCAATGTACCAATTTGACTTTCAAGGTTTTGAGACACACGAATAAGTGAGTGCTTGAGAAATGCCAACCCCTCTCTAACAGTATGTTTACAAACCTCTATTTTTATATGTTTTGTCTTTCATCAGATATCACCGATAAAAGAAACTGGGAGCAGGAGAACATCCAGGAGTACCAGGACTCCCCAGTTCAACCAGCATTACCCCATGTTACATGGGGGATCTGTGAAACTGAAAGTGATTTCATATATGGGGAAGTGGAGAACCGATTAGATTTACTTCAAGAACAACTCAACAGGTAAAAACAGAGATAGGACCAGAAGAAACATATGTGTAAAAGACTACATAATACAACTGATATTGATGATGCTACAGAAGGAATGAGTTTGTGCAGGAAATTTCTAAAAGCATTGAGATCTTCAGAAGCTCAAAAATACAAAAATATGTCTGATTAGAATATCACTTTGTTGTCTATATATATATCCTGAGGAACCTAGATATCAACTAAGTTATATTTTCCAGATTCTTGGAAAACCTGATTCTGGGAATTCTGGGTATACAATTTTTAATTTATTGCCAAGATATTCCTGTTTCTTACCTCTTAGTACACCTATTAGCTACTCTGAATTGCCTTGCAGGAAAGCCTTTTTCCTTGATCAACTGTTTGGGAAACCATCTGTTTTTAACCAGGAAGCTGTAGGCACTTGTACTTGTTGTACTGAGGCAACTAAAATTGTTAAATCTAAATCTCACCTCATCCAGAATGCTGTTCCTAGATCATAGAATCATAGAATTGTTTGGGTTTGAAGGGACCTTAAAAACCATCTATTTCCAACTCTGCTGCTGTGGGCAGGGACACCAGATATTCACATGTCTACAAAATTGTAATTTTCAGTAGCTTCAATATCTGAAGTAACTTTTCTTTCCTGGAAACCCAAAGTACACCAGATGCATGCTTTTAAAAATGCATTGCAGATAAATTCCCTTTTTGACGCATTAACTTTTTTTGCAATCTATAATAAAACATAGGAGTATGCACAGGCAAAATACTTATATCTCTTACGACAGAAAAATAATGTTTTCTTTGTCAGAATCCAATATTACCTTTGCTTAATACTGATATACTAGTCATGCTGGCAGCTAAGCACTATAGCTTAGAACATCTTAAAAATATGATTACAGAATTTTGATCCATCCTACACTGTAATTTACCATGTAATTTCATTTAATTTTAAATTGCCCTATGCTCAGGACAGTGGGTTTTTTATTATTTTAACTCTGCAATTCCATTACTTTCAATATGTTTCCATGACAAATACTATGACATGCACTTGGCCCTAATTATACTTTAGTAGTTCTTCAATGGCATTCTGTGCTGTATATTTTAGCAATCAGTTTAAAGTCAGGTTAACTGCATATTGCTTCCTTCATCAATCAAACCATAATATTTTTCATTTCTGAATACTATATAGTACATTTTAAAAGACAGTTTTTAACACATAAGCCTAAATTGATGTAATTTCTAATTGCAATAAAGTCAAGTAAACTAAGTAACTGTAAATGTCACATAACTAAAAAGCTGCAGGCTCCCCATCAACAGCACATAGTCTTTTGGTTACATTTCCTTCCCTGAAATCTTAAGCTCTCAAAACTGAAGTTATATCTCAAATTTACCCATAGTTTTATGAAATTTACCCATAGTTTTATCAAATTTTCATGCCAGTTCTCAGTATTTTCTTCTGTGAGAAAATATCATTGTTACTGATAAACTAAGAACTAAATTGTTATATGTTTTATTAAAAAATTTTATTCTTAACTCTTTTCATGTTTTTAAAGTTTTCATGCTCTCAGGATTTTGGGCCTTGCTGGGTCTTCTATGAATATAACAGGCATTATTCTTTCCTGCCTATGTCAGATCTGACCTGCCGAACTAAAAAGCACGGTCACTTCTCCCTGAACTCTTCCATGCCGAGTTAGAGTCTTGACATAGCAATTATTAATAGACATAGAGGGCTGGAAAGCCACTATACAACAAATATGTCCCTAGAGCTATGTCTGTTTCTCTTCTTTAAGCAATTGGAATTTCATGGAAACTATGGGCCAAGCATCTAACGTTCTCCTGTTTATTTGGGTGGCATAACATGGATTTGTTTTAAATTTGGGGGAATGGAAACTGAAGTTTTATATGCAATGATGATTAATAGGTACTCTTTGATTTGTAATACCAAAAAACTTCCATCAAGTGCTAACAAAGTAAGCAGGGAGCAATTTTAGAGTTAATTCAAAGTCAAAGACAGTCATGGATACACATCCTCCAACGCCACCTTTTATTCACTGAGATTTTAAGACCCAGGTTTAGCAGATGGAAGCTCTCTCTATGGTAGCATACTGCTGCTACTGCAGTATATCGCCCTGTGGCATCAGCACCATGCTTGTGTGAGAACAGCATATTTGCAAGTAGCAAAGAACCCAGGGGAGATGAACAAGAGGGCAAGTAGAGCACAATTGACTCCAAGATAGTCTCAGTTTGCACCTTTTTTTCTGAGAGCTGATGCCGCAAAACCAGTTTCTCCCGATAAAGAAACAAACAGCATCCTAAATATCTTTTGGGCACACCTTTCAGAATAATTTCACAGACACTTTTCTACACAGGCAATGGACAATTCCAACATGATAAAAAGGACAACAGTGAAGCACCTGGTAAAAGCAAAAATCTGACAGTACAGAATCAATTCTGCTGCTGCAGGGAGCCCAAGGAGTAACATTCACAACACTGAAGGCAGCTGACAAAGATTTGTTTACTCTGTCAGAAGTTGAGTTGCACTACAGACAATTGTATATCTGCATTACAGTCTGTCAGTGCATGCTGTAGCCTTCCAGCAGCTGGGGAGGCACAATAGGCATTACCTATTCCTGAGTCAGTCACAGATCTTGGCAAGGCCATTTGAAAATCATTTCAGTGTCATGGAATTGTAAGTATGAACAACACAAGCAGCTCAAGTGTTTCAGAAGTCATATACAAATTTATGAAGAGGGAAAAAAAAGAATAAAAAGCTACAAAATTTGAACATCCAAAATCCTGACATTAACTGAGGCCTGAATAAGTTTGAATAAATTTTCACAGTAAAGAGACTGGGACAGTCGGATTTTTTAATGATCTTGAAATTATCTTTCATTTTCTAACTGTGGAAAAACAAATGTAGTTTCTGCTTATTTCAGTGTGTTGTATTAGCAATGGGAATGTCAGAATTAATTGTCAGATGCATCAGAAATAGTGTCTCGTGTTCAGCCAGTACAAATCAATTCAGTTACAATGAAAAGAATACATTTATTTCACTTCATTTCAACCAGATACAGTGGTCCAGTTGCAAACATAAGGCACATTAATGAAGTCATTCTTAACATTGCAAAAACATGGGAAACAAGTATGCAGGTATGTCCTACAAAGGAAAGGAAGAACCAGAAGCTTTGGAAGGGCTCAGTACTCCCTCTACTGTTCTCTCCTGTTTAAGACATCGTCATGCCACAACAACCAGTAGTTTTATTGGTAAACTGCAGGGCCCTCTTGAATGCCTCTGTAATCAGTATGTTAAAATATTCCCACTCCTGGCTATGAGTTAACTGATCTCGTATTACTTCTCTAGGCTTGAATCCCAAATGACTGCTGATATCCAAACCATCCTGCAGCTTCTACAAAGGCAGTCAGCACTCATTCCACCTGCCTATAGCATGGTGACTGCAGGGGCAGAGTATCAACAGCCAACAGTTCGGGTGATACAAAAGCTTCAGCCTGCAGCATCCATTAAAACAGACAGAAGTTTCAGTCCTTCATCTCAGGTAAGTATATGTACAATAAGATTAAAAGAGGTTTGCTAGTCTTTTTATCTTATGATGGAAGAAATCCACACCAATCTAGGTGCTTGTTCACTAGTTTAAATATGAAATTATTACTTTGAGCTAACACCTGCACAGGGAGCTTAGACACCACAGTTTCAGAGGCCAAATTTTCTATGAGGGTTGTAGAGATTCATATCAAAATCAGACTGATTTCCTTTATTAACATGCTCTCCACATAAGTTAGCAGAAAAGGTAGATATTAGACACAGCTCTAAGACACAAAGACATTCCAAGCATCAGACCTGCCTGCATGGGTTCATCTACCATAGGTCCCATTCATGAAGTCCTGAGAAGAAGCATGACTGTGTTTTCCTCAAGGTACAGACCAGACAAGTCCAGCTGATGCAGCTGCAGCATAATGCTTATACACATATGGAATTGTGAGGGGCTAAACCCGTTCTTGTGTCCAGTCCCTCACTGGTGCTGGAAATACAAACATACAGAGGCATGACATAGCTGTGTTTCCCAATACACATTTTCCATTCCAGTTCTTTTCAGGTAAAATTTGATAATTTTCCAAATTTGTTCAGGATTACTGAAGTTTAACAACTTAGAGATGTGGCTTATTATTTCCAAACAGGTTTCTGAATGTCTAGGAATCCTAAATCAGTCATATAGCATACAATTAGCAAATCCAGTGTGCTTGGCTGTGTAGCTCATATGTATGCTGGGACACATATGGGCACAGTAAGTTTAACACATCCAGAAGGCATCAGTTTACATGCATAAAGATTATCAGGGTAGCAAACACATAGCAGTAGTTTTCAGAAGTGTAAACCCACCATGCATGTACCTGCGCAAAACATACACAAATATCTCTCTTTGAACAGAGGTGTGCCAACCCGTGCAAACATCAACAGGTGCACTGCACACTTCACACAAATTCCAACTTTAAAAGTGAAGAAGAACTGAGTGCTGAGTCTGGAATCCAAAATTGTTAGAATGTTCAGAATTAAGCAACTTTGGAGTTATGCTCTGAAACAAAACTGCAAATTCAAAAATGTTGAGATCCATCCTCTTAGGCTGCATCTCAAGAGTACTCAGCCCTTCAGAAAGGGCTGCTCATATGTGTATCTTGATGTTATATGAGGAAGTCTGAGGAGAAGAAAAGATATCCAGGCTTCTACAATTAATCAACAGAATTGCATTCAATTACATTAAATCAAATGCAGTACCATATAAAAATATTTCAGAACACTGCTTAATTTTCAAAGATGGTTTTCTATCAACTATCTGAATGTGCTAATTTTGAACAGAACAAGAGCCTGGAAGAGACCAATTTAATTATTAACATCTTGTTTCTTCTCATCCTTCCCAGTGCCCTGAACTTCTAGACATTGAAAAATCGAAACTTAAATCCAAAGAATCCCTCTCAAGTGGAGTGCATTTGAACACAGCCTCAGAAGACAACCTGGCTTCTTTTTTAGACCAAGAACATGACCAGTCTGTAGAGCGGCCCCCACAGCGCTGTAAACCCTGTCTCCCGCCAATTAGGCACCCTTCCTTGCCAGAATCTTCACTAAGCACTGTAGGAATCTTGAGTCTCCATAGGCATGTTTCTGATCCTGGTCTTCCTGGGAAATAGTACTTTTATACTATTACTTCACATAAAAATGTAAGTGCTTTTAATGGCTGTTTTTCCTTTTTTTTTTTTTTGTATTTAAATCCTCTATACTTGACTCAGGGGCTACAAGGAATATACCATTATATGCAAAAGTACTGTATATTTTCCTAAATCTGAAGCTTGTAAGGTAAAGTTGAGCGGTTGTGATGTAAATATATATATACACACACTAATTGTATGTTCCAAATATAAAACTGCCAGCATTCTCAAGGCACCTTAAATTTTTATTTTTTTTAAATAACATGCATGTTCTGAAATTACAGTTTACGTTGCATGGAGATTACCATTTACTGCTGTCATGGAAATAGTATTTTATTGTGGATATGTCTTCAGAGCAAATAGGAGACCAATAACAATAATTCACATAGAAAAACTCCTACCTGACCAAGCTAAAATTCAAGCAAAATCCTCTTTTAGCTCACTTTTGAAAACTGATTTATCTTTCTTTCAGTGAGCTTTCTATAATAAATCACAACTAGTCTGAATCTAAAGAAAGAATAAGGTAACCAAGTATTCTGGGCTTGAAACAATTAAGACAGAGAAAATAGCCTCCTTCCAAACCAGTTGAAGTAGGGCAGTATTTTAACAGACAGGAAAATTCCACCGCATGCTGGAAAGTATCACCAAAGGTCACATCCACTGCATTAATTGAATAATTTGTTCCACTACATTTTGGTTTTGGGGTTTTGTATTGTTTTTCTTTTTTTTTTTAATTGCATCATAGAAGTTAGCTGTGATGAGCAGACAGGTACTCTTCATCTGTCATACAAACATAATCAAATGCAATAAACCTAATTTCTATATAATACAGAAGACTGTGTTCCTTTTGTTCAATGCAAATTATTAACAATCTGTTTAATTTAAAAATACTTCACACATTTTTGTGTTATAATTAGTAAGGTGGCTGTTTGCAGTTACCTCTTTTTACTGACTGGCCCCTCCCAATGATCCTGGATAGGGTATATCTGTATGTGAACACACACATACACCAGGCACACATTCCTGTATGTATGCATGTGTGTATTTTATATATGTACATAGGTGTGTATGTATGTGTATATATATTTATACACACACACACAAGTATGTGTATATACCTACACTTATATGTAGGAGTATAGATATAGACTATATATATATATATATATGTATATATGTAAAATCACTTTCAGGAACAATTGTAAACTTTCTTATTACAAAACGAGTAAGCTTAGCTTGTGTCCAAAGCTGACTACATTAGAATAAAATGATTTAAGGTCTGTAGGCTTTAAATACAGTATGTACTGTATGTGCATAATGCTTTGTGAATACTTAGATTTAATTTTATTAAAATATTATTCTGCTTCAAATGTTGTGTTTATTTTTAAATGAAATTACCTTTTTATTACTGTTTTTAAATATTTAAAAATGTTCACATGATTTTCTAATCTTATAGCTTTAATGTGAAACTCCTCTAGGAAGAAAACTGGTTTCAGAAAAGCATGTAATCCAACTGTTAGTGGGGGAGCACTTCAATCTTAACTGAAACCAAACTATACCCTCTGTTCTAAACCAGTGCTACAGACAGATGCAATAGCAGTTGTCCCTCACACAGATACATATGTTGTACGTTGGGGTTGGAATGAAACATGACACTTCCAGTCATACACAGCCAGTAGATTAACCCAAGGTGGGTGAATCTTCCCTCATTTAAAATCAGTGTGTGTTGGGCTACTGAGCAAGGCTCTGCTTCACCTTTGCTTTTAAAGATACAAAAATGAAGTGAATACCTTTGTAAGTGAAAAGATAAACCAACCCTTCCCATACAAGATCAAATTTTCTTCTGCCTCATGCTACTGTTGATTGTTGAAAGGTCCAAATGCTACCACAGGCTGACTGCTCTTACTTCTACCATGACTCCAGGAGGTCTGCACTGCTCAGTGCCTTGCAGGATCAGATCCTAGGGACCATTCAGAATCTCTGCCTGCATATACTCCATTGATGCAGGAGTGCTGAATAAAAAACAGCTTCTGCTTTTTTTTTACCTTTTTTTTTCAATAGCAAGTGTTAATGACTTCTGCTCTATCTCAGTCTATATTAATGTCTGCTACAAGGAACAGGTTAGTACATTTTCTAAAAAAGTATTTGTGCTTATGCTACATTCTAAAAAGTCTGCTATAAATTAAAAATAAAATCAACGAAAAAAGTATAATGCATGAGCATTGGTTTACAAAATGTCTTTTGTCCAATTTCATCACTTGATATTTCACATTAATGTAAAGAGACTCAGCAAAACAGATGGACTGGGAAAGGAGCACTGGGGAAGAGGAGGAGCTACAACTACTGCAGTTAGTCCACGTGAAGGAAAAGTTCCATTCCTTACTCCTTTTCTTGGCTCCTTCTCTTCTCTTTGTATCAAGAAGAAGAATCTCAGGTGGGGGAAACTAAGGGAGACTTTACAATGTTATGGAGATTCTAAGCTTCCTAGACATCTGCCAAGGAATGCAGAAACAGAACAAGAAAGTTTGGTGGCAATACTTGAACTGCCCCTTCTCTGTCAAAGAAAGATCTGCCTTCTCAGGTGCCTTCTCAGGTACCTTAAGTGAAGTACATGAAGACCCCTGTTTCAAACATTTTTTTCCAGAAGCAGGTTCAAACCATTTGTTTTGAAAATGTGTTAATTTTCTAAACAGCAAAAATTGCCCCTTTTATTTGTCTTTAGTTTTGTTGCTGTTTTGGGGTTCCTGTTTGTTTGGGTTTGGGGGGGTGGGTGTAGTTTGGTTGTTGTTGGTTAGTTTGTTGATTTTTTTGAAGGGGTAGGGCTACCTTTAAGCCCAGTCTGTTCTGACTTGACAGAAATGGGTCTGTGTTATCCAAATCAAACTGGGAATAATGTTAAGGATTGTATACCCACACATTACAATGCACAACTTCTAAATCTGTAGAAGCTTTCAGAACTTTAGGAGGTAAGTTTTGGATTTGCTTGAACCTAGGAACTTGGCTATGTACATTTAAAACCTGTGGCTGAAAGTATGTATAAATTAAAAGCTGTAGATTCAGAGAAGTCTCCTGGCAATTCAAGAACAGCTAATGTAGTTGAAGTACCAAAGAAACTGGGACAATCACTCCAAATGTGAGAGATGAGACCATACAAATCAGCAGAACTCTTCATGAAGTTCATTGGGTCCCACCAGTTCAAGATTTAAAGCAAAGGACAGATTGTGATGCTTTTCAATAGTTAAGCTGTGCAGCAACCTAAACCATTTGGATGTGCATGTTCATCTACAGGCACAAATTTCCAGTAAAAAACATTAGTCCTGTGTGTTGACCTGCCCAAGACTGCTGTTTCCAGGAAGCATATTCCCACCTGCATGTCTTCCTCTCCTTCCATGTTCCCATTCTGTTCACTCAACAAACACGTTGTCTGGTCTCCCATCTCCCTGCTGCTGCCAGCAGATGAACCTGTCTTCCCTCTTTCTCCAGCAGATTATGTCCTGGCAATCTCCTCCCTCTGATGAGAATTCATCAGAGCTCCTATCTGACTCACCAGCATCATAACACATAAAAGCTGAAAAGCACTGCTTGGCATGGCCTCTGGCTGCCTGCAGAGGTGAAGCAACAGGAGTTTTGCCCACTGATGAATTGCATTTCCTCCCATTTGTGCCGCTGATCTCTAAAATGCTGGACACAAATAGAATTCTTACACTGTTAACACACGTCTACACTGCATGGTGCGGTGCTGTGACTTGCAGCGTGGTGCTGTGGCAGTGCTGTGCTCAGTCATCATGTACGCAACCTCACACTAGCTGGAATAAACAAGTTGCATTTTTTTTTATAAATCTCTAGAAGTTTTAAATGTCCTTTTAATGCCTGCAAACCCTCAGAAACAGTAAAGGATTGTTGTGGGATAAATACACGGCCTAATTTACCACAAGTACATGCACAACAAAACAAACACACAAACAACCCATCTGCACACACTGAACCCAAGTGAGTCCTGTGGGCTTCTGAGACTGAGCAAGGAAGGCTCATGTGCCCTCCAAATAAGGTACTGAAGGCAAAAAAAAAATAGCAAAGGAAAAAAAGACATGATACTTTCTTCAGAAATCTTTCAAAGGAAACTTGCATAAAGCAGAAATAAAAAAGTAATGACGAAGTAAGAGTGAAAGCTGACATAAGTAGAAAGACAATGAAATGAAAACAAAACCAAATTAAGTTGAAGGAAGCTCCTCTGAGAGCAGAATGTTGTAGCACATCTCAACATGACAATCAGCTGAGGGCACAATTTGAATTACAGAAAATTTTAGTCTGGGAAAGGACCTCTAGAGATAGCTGGCTTCCTTTTAAAAGGAAGACATTAAATCAAGGACCCTGTCAAGCCAAGTGTTGAATATTTCTGTTGAGGAAACTCCCACTACTTCTCTGGGCAATATATTCCAATGTCTAATTGTTTCTAGACTGGATAATAATTTTTTCTTACACCTGGAAATAATTTCCCCTGAAGAAATGTGTTCCAATTGCTCCTTGTCCTATGTACCCCAGTGAAGAGGGATCCCACTTTCAGGAGCTGGAAAACTGTTGTCCCAAAGCAGGTTCCTTCACCTGGTGGGCAAGAGGCCAATCCACACACAGAGTCAAGGTGTATGATTTATTTACAGTTCTGCACAGGAAGGGGTACTGGGTGGCAAAGCCACAAAGACAGCACCATGACTATCAACATTTTTTATACATTTTAGCAAGCAAAGGCATTAATGTTCATTGGCTACAAGTTACTAATTAATTAGTATTCTATCTTCTGTTGGTTAAATGATTGCCTCACTTCTTATGCTAATAAGTCCACATGCTCTGTCTTCCTCTTTTTTTGAGTCAATGGGTTTCTTGAATTGGTAGTCACAATCTCCCCCTGCCGGAATTACCTTCGATCCAGTCAGAGCTGATTTCAGCACAATTGCTAAGTCGGCTTTATTAGTTTCTTCCTTACCTTGGGAGTTCTATCAAATGTCCTCGAGGCCCGTACATTCTGTGTTCTTTGTGCCTACCATCAGTGGTACATCCTTTGCCTCAAGCTTTGTTAATCTTCCCCTAGGTCTGAGATCATTGAAACATATCACACCCTGAAACTTCAAAAGCCAATTCTACCCATAACTAGTTTATTTTTTTAACACCTGGACATCTGTGGTTGGAACTCCCTTGAGCCTTATCTTCTCCAAACTTTATAAATCCAGTTCCTTCCAACATGTACCAGGCTCTCCAATCCTGTTGGTCCTCTGGACTCTCTCCAATTTTTCAGTGTCTCTCTTGAGCTGTCCAGGACCAAAACATTGCCTTATCTCAGAATCACACTGAGGTTCCCGAAAACCCCAAGATGGAAACCAAGACTGCTTCTGCAGCTCAGTGACGTCTACCTTATGGGTGAAACCACATCTCAGGGAAAGACGTTCCAACAGCCTCACTCACGGCTCGAGCGCCTCACTGCTGTCGGTGCGTGCCTGGGAAGTCGCCAGTGCCGAAAACCCTGACACGCTGCGACTGGCGCGAGAAATTCGTGAGCTGGAAAGTGACAGACGTTTGTGTTTATGATTGGGTTTTTAAACTCACGGTTACTGTTAAAGGTTTCGGTTTAAACACTGAGGAGTGGCACTGAGCGCTGCCCTTCCCTGCAGGCGCAATGCCCCCGCCCCGGTGCGCCGTGTCCCTGCCCCACACACCGCTCTCGTAAACGAAAGCGAAAGCGACGCTGGCTCTGGAATAAAGTGGGGCCGGCCCGGCGCCCGCCGGAGGAGACGCGGAGGGGAACAGGGGACCTGTTGCTCCCAAGGCCCAGTCCGGGCCTGTCTGCGGAGCCCCGGCAGCGGCAGCGCTCCCCCGGCCGACCTAGGGAGCCCCCGGGCCCCCCGCCGTCCTCCCGCGGCCGCGCAGGAGCCCCGGGGCGCCGGGCGCCGCCAGCGCCGCCATGGAAGAGGGGGACCGGGACGAGCGGTTCCTCTACATGATCTCCTGCTTCAGGTCGCGGCTGAAGCAGTTCATCCAGGTGCAGCCCGTGCTGGACCAGCTCCCCTCGCTGAGCGCGGAGGAGAGGGAGAAGGTGCGGGCGGCCGCCCTGCAGCGAGGCGGGGTGGCGGGGGCCGAGGAGCTTCTGCGGGCCGTGGAGCGGGGGCCCCGCGGCTGCGGCTGGTTCCACGAGTTTCTGCAGGCGCTGGAGCACGGCGGCTGTAGCCTGGCCGCCTGCTACGCCAACCCCAGCCTCAGCCAGCTGCCCTCGCCGGCCGAAGAGGCCGACCACGACCTCTGTGTGCACCTGGTGCAGCTGCTCCACAGCACGCTGGTGGACAGGATGCGGACCGTGCAGGTGGCCGAGAAGTGCCTGGAAATGGGCATCTTCAAGGAGGAGGACCTGGATCGGGTAAGTGGCCCGCCTGCCAGGTTGGGTGCCAGGCAGTGCCACGGAAACTGCCCAGCCCCAGTGTCTGTGAGGCACGTAGGAATCCACAACTAGAAATGGCCTAGTAAGTGTAAAAATGAACAGGGAGTACCCAAACTTGGGGGAAAAGAGAAATGGCTCTCGGTAAGCCAATGAAGACCCTTGACAATGGGACAGCAGGTGGGATGCCAGCTAAGAACCTGTGAAAGAAAAATGCCATGAACCAAGTCACTGGAACAAATATACCAGGCTTTACTGTTACTTATTATTTTGCCCCAGACCTTAGGATCAGGAGATGAAGTGTCATTAAGTATCTTCTTGCTCTTGAATCATACCAGGAAGTAGCGATGGCCTGTAAAGTCCTAAAGAATACTTGAGTTAAAATAAAGCAAGACTTTGTCTCCCCTTTTTTTTACCATAGGTTCACTAAAGACTGTCATAGTAGGTGAACAGAAATACCAGTTTGACAAGAACAAGGAAGTATTAACCTTTGACAAAAACATTTGCCAGTGTTTATCCCATTTGGCTAAGAATGACTTACCTGGAGTGTGAAACTTACTTGAAACCCAAAAAAATGTATATCCTGAAATGGTGTTAGAACACATTAAATTAATAATTGCCAGAGCAATAAGGGGAAAACTGGTAAACAAAGGGTGGTGCTACATCACATTTGCACTCTGAGCCTTCGCATCCACTTTTAAGGTAGTTTTGTACTCTGTCTCAGTTAAATGACAGTAACGTACATAACTTTGTCTTGTGACTGTCAGGTAGCAGCAAGAATCAGCTACACCCTAATGAATCAGAAGTCAAGCATGGTAACACACAGGTCGATGCAGAGGCCTTTTAGGAGGTTACCAGCTCCATTCCCTGGTAATGGGTCCCTGTGATCCCCCAGACCACCTTTTTGCCTCTGGTATTTCCATTAAGCCATTCATTACCCTTCCCAATCCTGTCAGTTTCAACTCCAGTGGAGCCTAGTCTTTCCTAATGCCTCTTCCTACTCCCATTTCCCATGCACTTCCTTTTAGTGTTCAATCTCAGTCAGGTGTTCCCACTGCAATGTTTGCCCATTTCCTTGTATATCAGGATGGGGGATTCGTGAGCCTCAAGAAAATTACCTTTGAGGACTGAACACCTGTCTCAGGCTGCTTTGCTCTTGGGATTGTCATTTCACTTCTCATGTGATTGCATGTCAAGTTCTGCTTGTGACAGCCTTGGGACACTTTTCCATAGCTTCTTTGAGGGCAATAGTGACTTTCTAGAGGCTTGGTTATTGTATTTTTAAGTGGGAATTGAGGTGATAAAGCCAGAGTTTAAGAAGGGAAATGTTCTATCTTATGTATAAGGTCATGTTACAGATTAAGTCTGAGTTTTGGTAAGATGTGTGACATGACTTCTCCTTAATCAAGGTTGCTTATTCCCTAAACCAGTCTGAACACCAATTAGTATTCCACAATACTAATAATTATTATATAGTTATTATTATTGTAACCATTGTGTAGTACTACCAGTCTCTCCAATTAAATTTCAGATCTCATAAGTCTTATATATGCCACCTGAAACCATCCAAGATAAACATGAGGTTGGACAAAACTGCAGTAAGTCTCTTCTGATTAGGGGCAGGTCTGCTTCATATATTTATTTTTAAGTATGTTTTAATGATGACAGGGAAATGCTTTTGTACCTAGACTATTCTTACTAACTTCCTCGAACCATTTCCAAAGTCTATATGATGATTTTTTTGTGGGTTTTTTTCACCAGATCCACACTGTTACTGACAATCGTGGGAACAGAGAGGGTGCAAGGGAGCTTCTGAGCAGAATAGTGCAGAAGAAAGATTGGTTCTCTCCTTTTCTGATTGCTCTCCGTGAAACCCAACATGGAGACCTGGCAAATGATTTAAGTGGAAATACAGGAGGTAATAATCTTATTTCACTACTACTGACTTTTTTTAATATCTCTTTTTTTTGTAAGATTCCCATCGTATTGATTTCACTGTGACCCAGGGACTAATGTTTTTGCTCGTCCAGGGATTTAAAAATCAAGTTATTTAACAGCTTAATCAATAGATTTTAAAACACTAAAAATTCTTACTTAGCAGTATGAGAATTGCCATAGTATGTATTCAGTTGTAATTAAACTGAATCCTTACTTTTTATAACCCATTGGTTTTCAAGTGTGATGTTTTTATAATCAGTCATATTCTGAAGCTTAATTTGAACAAACAAAACTGACCTTACCTGGATTTCTCCTTCAATACAGTACTTAAATATATAAGTATATATACTTATAAATATATAGTATATATAAGTATATCAATAATAGAATAAACTATTAAAGCGGCCACTACTTTTTATTCCCGTACGATGATTATAATATTGTAAAATTATCCCAGTGCTCCCTTGGATTCTAAAATATAAAAAAGAAGCAGCCCCCAAATAATCCATCCCTCATTTTTACTGTGCTCCACATATATTTCATAAGATTTTTGAGACTAACATTTTTTAACAGATTTCCCATTTATCAGCTTCAGCCTGCTCACCTGAGGAGCTCACCAGAACTATGTGTCTGTGCTTTTAGTTGCTGCATATGGATCAATGCGATAAGACTGGGGTAAGAGGGGCATGAAGGTTTTGGACAGGAATCAGCCTGTGTTCTGCCAGACACAGATACACAGGTGCTGTATTTGAGTATGCAGTTCAAAGATGGTTGAGCACTGCAGTCTGCAGGACAAGACCAACCAAGTTGGAGCCTCAGAAGATCATTCTGAGTGAAACTCAGATCCTGGGAATGGCTCAACAACTGAGCGGCTATTGTGGTCCTAATTTTAATTCTGGTCCTCAGTTTCATTCAGAGTAGCAAATATTTCACAAACATGGAAATTATTAATATTCTTTTCATATTTTTATTTTCAATTCTTTTCAAATTTGGATTTCTAAATTTTCAGTACAGTAAAGAGTATATAGGGTAAAACTTAAGTTTAATTCAGTTTTTTGGTGGAATACTGAATGAATGCATTTATTCCACAGTTTCTCTGTAATCTTGGACAATGCAGGGCCTAAAAGAAACTGTACAGACTAATAAGTGAAGCCATAAATTGTGTGGCTCTTACCAGAGGATAAGTAATTTTCCATGTACACAATCCTGTATGTATGTAGATACGTCAGGTGTGTAGTGCTGGAGCATCCACTGACATAAGGTCATGGACAGGAAACACTGAGAACAGCTTCATTGGGTACTGTGGAAGGAGAAGACTGGTGCTACATTTTAGCACTATAGGTTGATCATCAATGATTTGTTACAATAAAACACATTGTTATTAGCAGACGCCTACACATAGAAATTGAGAACTTTATAAAAATAAATCTATTTGTTTCTTTAAATTTAATGTCTAACTACAGAGTAATATCTTAATATTTATAAAAATGTCAAAATTCCAAACTATAGTGTTTGAGTCAAGACCAAGACTGTATGTTATGCTGTTATGTACATGATGAATACAGGTTAGCTCTATGTTTTCTGTGCTCCACACTAAAAGAAAAGAAATGTTTTATAGTACTTTAGAATTTCTCTTTGTTTTCTAGGAACGGAGAATAGACAAAATGAGCTGAAGAACAGTACAAATGAAGAAACAGAAATTACAAGCCAACCAGGATATGTCATAATGGAGGATTTGAAACAGCAAGAAAATGTGAATGATAGTTTCATCAGTGAGAGCAGTGTATTGGAAACATCCATGGGAGAGAATTCTGTAGATTCAGGTTTGTTTACTAAGTGGTATTTTGTGCTGGTACCAGTTAAACTTTAGTAACTGCAGGTAACTGAGAGAACTTAGTACAAATTTTTAGAAATTGCTGTGGCCTGTTGTTCACGCAGATCTACTTTTAAAAACATGTCTTGGGAGTTGATTAAGAGCAACAGCAATTAGCAGCAACAATTCCCAAACATAGCTGGGAACCAATGGTTCAAACATATGCTGCATGATTAAGGAGCCATTCATATGTGTTACAAGTTCAGATGGAACTTGAACAATAGTTACAACTGAGACAAATCCTATCTGAAATTATTCTAGTGAGCTTACTCAGCCAAAGGAGTAAGACAGTTAAGGCTGCTCTTTTTTTATCAAACATGAATAAATTTTAAAAAAATTGGCTCTGAAAAACTGCAGCCTTTCAGTGTACAACAGTAATAGCCTATTTCTCACTTATCATAATATTAACAGCATATCACAATGCTTCATAGCAAATACTGAATTATTGACTACAGCAAAAATACCAGCTTGGTTTTCCTGGATTAGAACATAATTTGGCAGTATAAAGAAGAGGTGCCAAATATTTAAGGATAATTACAAAATGGATTAGACTGAATTATCCTCATTGTTACTTGGAATCCTTCCTGGGCAAGGCTAAGGCTCTTACTGGGCCTCACTAAGGGTAGGTTTTCATTGCTATTAGCCTGATCTTCTACTTGACTCTTGCCAGGTTGAGGGTTACAGATAATTAGATCTATTAGTTATTAACTAGCCTGCCACAAGCTAATTCTGGACAGAAAACTACAGTCTCCTCAGCAATGAACTGTACTGAAATTAATAGATAATGGGTATTAGCAGTTTGTGCAGCTGAGCAGATCTGTTCAGTGAAGTGGTCCTAAGAGTGTACATAGTACAGGGATTCTATCAGTTTGGTTCACATTAACTTCAGTCTGGTGTGGACTGTGTACCTACAAGTGAAGTGGCTGGGACACATGAAACATTTGGTTTCAGCTGACAATGAATTTCTTCTGATCTAAACCAGCTCTGTGATATGAACCAAAGTGGTGTAAGTGGGGACAATTGACAGATGCACTTCTGACTTTAACTAAAGCAGCAGAGCAGATGCAGTGTAACAGGGGCTGCCAGCAGACAGTGCTGCATGGACATGGCTGCAGAGGAACAGGCTCACATAAGCCATCTTGAAGTGCAGTAAGCTTCGATCTCTATGTGCTTCTACACTCAACTGCACTTAACTCTTTTTCCATTTCCATCCTTTCTTGTGACCTGATAAGACTGTATTTTTAAACTAGGCAGCTGAAAACTGGAGCCCAGATTCTACTTCCAAGTATGCTGGGAACCCACATGATTTGCAATTTGATGTTGTCAAGTATTGTCAGTTTTGCAGTACGTTCCCACTGTTCTTTCATGTCTTGAAAAGGACATATTTCAAGCAGAAAGAAGCTTTTTCAAATCACTTGAAATTACTCCAATTTGCATTGTATCTGAAGCCTCCTCTGACCTGTTTATTTGAGTAGCTGAAACAGAGGGAGTCAGAAGGTATGAGTGCAGCAGGGTCATAAAAACAAATCAGAAGTAGATCATTTACCCTAAGAGATAACTAGAGAAAAATTGTGCATACAAAAACACAGGTAAGAAACTACACACACACAAAACAACACAAAAGCAAATAAGTTTGCAAGGTCAGAAGTGAAACACTTGGTTAAGGCTATAGTTACATATATAAACAACAATTTAAATAATAGCAGCTCTGTTTTTCAAGGCTTGTTTTTCATTGCATTCCATTGTCTTTATACTTACTAATTAGTCAGTGCAAAATGACTGAAAATCTTTCTGTGGAATATTCTACATTACAATATGCAAGAAGCACTCTAAAGGAAGGTTAGCAAAAGTGGTGAAAACAGCTGTTACAATATCAACTCTTTTATCTTCATTGTTTTGGAAATGCCTACTGGTACATTTGTTTGTTTGTTTTCTTAGTTTATTTTATTTTAAAATAATTCAAGAAAGGCAAGAGTTGAAAAAGGAGAATTTTATTCACCTTTCATTTGGAAGAAGATTATTTTGCATCTCACTTCACCACTGTTGTTTTCTGTTGAGATATTATAGTGTCATACATACTGCACGTTGTTATTCAGATAATTATGTACAAAACACCTTATGAATGCATATTTTTACATCTTAGATCATTTAGATGGGAGACCATATGGAATAGATACATAGAATCTTAATTTTGTCCTCTCTTTCCTATCCTATATAGATTCCTAGAAAGCAAAAATGAGAGATAGCAGTATCATCTTCATTTTCACTAATGCTACTTAACAGTTTTGTCACAGGTCTTTGAACATGGCTTACAACTGGTGAGGCTTTCTTCTTTTTTGTGCCTTTCTGTTGATTGCACAGATTTCCAGGAGACTGGCTTAATTTAGGTGTTTAAAGTTTTCAATGCCCTTGTCTATCATACCACTTCCTATAGATGATGGTGATTAATAGTGGGATCAGATTCTGATGGAATAAATGATGACAACTGTAGGACAGTAGGACAAGTGTTTGCATCACTTTTCATGGTTATATTAGAAAAACTATTGATACCTGACTCCTAGTGGTAGCTAAGGTAGCTTCATAAATGTACTGAATGCAGACTAGGTTTAATTTCCACCTCACTTACCAAGATTTTGTAGTTATATTTCAGGAGCTCCTTTTAAGACACTGTAACTTCAGTTCTAAACTCTCATTCACAGAATCTGTCTTGCTTTATGAATTATTTGTTGGGGACAATAAATTGGGAAAAATATGGATATGGACCATAATAGGGTATTTACTGGAAAGAACTTGATATAACAAAAGTTCACTAGATGATTAAGCAAAACATCAGTCAATGACTGATTTCGTATGCACACTGTAGGCTCAGTTGCAGAGTGCCGTAGGTAAGCTGACCTAAGCTTACCTTAAGGTAAGCTCAGGATGAGGCAGTTTGAAGAAGACTTTTCTAGAAGAACTGCGTGTCTCTTTAGGTATTGAGAGGACTGATTTGGGAGAAACCCGGCTGTTTAAATTACACTGGTGACCGAAAAAACAAGTCAGTGTAACACATTGATCGCCCAGCAGAGGGAGAGCTCAGCACGGGAATATCCCCGCGGACTTCCCAGTCAGGGCGGCCCCATCCAGGCTCTGTTTTTGCTTGCAAACAGTTTGGAAGATTTAATAATTCATCACTGCTTGTATTTACCTGGGAACTATGGTTTGCCCTTTCCTTGTTACATGAAGAAACTTAAAAAAAAAAAAAAGAAAACTCAGAGCTCTGGTTTTGTTTTTATTCTACTACAGGTATAGCTCTCACGGCTTACAGGGAGTAAAAGAGAATGTTCAGTTTGCAAGCAACTTTTTTTGGATTTTCACTCTTCTGAAAAGATAAAAGAGGATAGAGAGGATGGAGGGGATCATGCAGGTGGTCATGTCTGGCCCCTCGCTTTCAAATGATGAATCACAACCCACATTGCCTTACCTCTGCCATGTTTTGGATCTTAATCTTCCGCTGCATATTTTCTTCCATAAGAAAAAAAATTATGTTGTTCAGATTCTTATCTTTACCAAAGACAAAGAAAATTGTATCTCAGCCATCCCTTCCTGATAACCATCTAGCCTATTTTAACAGCTTAGGGAGCAAGCAAACAATATGCTTTTGCTATTAATATTTGTACAGCAAATATACTATACTACATTTGTTTGTGGTTTTCATTTAGAGTCAGATGTCTCCATAGGAGATGGAAGTGTCCGTAACTTCAGTGAAAACCTGGGCCAGAGCTGCACAACCAGTGATTCAGGTATGTTTCCCTTCTGTTCTTTAGAAATTACAAAATAAACTCTGGAGGGGAAGCACTCTGTGAATGGTCTGGAACAAAAATTAGTGGAAGGCTTTCACTGTGAACACTAGTTCACTGTATTTAGATGCCAGACTTACTCGTATTTTTTTGGAAAACAGATACCATTTTTAAGTGTCTGGACCTAAGTCCTAACCCCCAAAAGAGTTGATTTACTGAGCTCATCTGAGTAGGTCTCTAGACATTGTCATCATATGAAATAGTCAGTGAGACAGAATGATAAAATCACTTGGGCTGAAGAGACTTACAGAAGTCGTCCGGTGCAGTCACCTGTACAGATATTCACAATGCTGCCACATAGACACGTGTCTTTTGCTCTCAGAAAGGAGGTAGATTGCGCCTGGCCCCTGCACAGGGTAAGTGAGAGGGAATAGGACATGTTTTAGAAGTATCTAATCATTAGCAGAAGCATTTCCAGGGTACCTGCAGAACAGTAATGAAGGTCTACGTTCTATGTAAGTATTTTAGTAGCCCTATTTGTAAAAGCAACCTAATCAATGGGTTGCTATCTGAAGACCTTTGCAAATCCCGCATTTAAATGCATGTGCAAGTTTTAAATACAGTTTTAAACTAGATATTGGGCCATGTTTACATAATACTTAGCAGACAGGTATTATCGTGCTATGTATAGTTTGAGCCTAATTAAACACTGTAAATGACATCCCAATATTTTTTTCTTCTTCTTTTTTTTTTTTTTCAAATCTTAGACCTCAGACAGAACAAATTTGCAGCTGCCCACCATGGTGAACAGCCTGTTTGCCTACACAGAATTCAAAAGCTACTCTTTGGAATCTATCCTTTCTAAAATTTGTATTGGGACTGTGTCTTGTAAAAAAGCTAGAAACAATTTGGGTACCTTTCAGGCCAGCTCTGCCTAATAAACCTATAAACATCGTGTAAATGTTATATATCATATGCCTGCAAAGTGCTTACTATAAATACTTTTAAAATAGTTTCAAGCTTTTTAAATATTAAAATCCACATAATCTATAAGTACACAAAAAATTCAGGGTAGCTCAGATCTAAATTGCTACACTCTAGCTAAGATTTTAGTCTACATATTGCTAACTCCTCAGAATACACTTTACACTTCTGCATGAACTGAGGAGACTCATAAGTCACATTGTATTTTTTTCCTTGTGTCACATGAAATGTCTGGGCACGGAAACTTCTCTGTTCTGGGGGTGGTCACACTGTATCAGTTGGTCAGGTCAATCCAGGCTACTGGTGTGTGGCTGCACATATATATGTGTGGCCTGATACTTTAAGATTCCTGAAATTCTCCCATTAAGTAAATTGGACATTTGCTATGTCTAGTAACTAGCACTAAAAAAAAAAAAAAAAAAAATCACTACACTTTGGTGAAGAATGCAGAACAGATTTTTTCTCCAATGTTTACTTTCTACATGTTCTGTTTACATGTGGGCTTTAAAAACAACTAGTTAAAAAGTTTTTAAAAACATTCACACTTTTTAATCATGCCTAGTAAACTCAGTGAGAACAACTAAGCATCTGCTAAAGAGATGCAGATGAACTTTGTGATATTTATGGATTTTATAATTTGAAATTTTGCAGTAAGGCTGCTGTATTAACAAAGATGTTTGGATGGTGTCTTAATACATTGATATGATTTGGATTTTAATGTAAAGAATCACGTTGCAGTTTTCTGTGCAAGGATCATTTCACATTTAAGAAAAATGGAATTAGCAATTCATATGAGCCTTGTACAAGGGCAGACAACTTCTCTAAAGTTAAACTGTGCATTATGAAAATCCTTTAATTATTACATTTTTTAATCTGCAAAAAGATTCCTGTGTGAGCCTTTGTCTAAACAGGGGCTGAGGAAGTTAGGAGAGAGCTAAGTTAAATATTTTTTAGGCCTAGACCGTTAATTGAGGATGTTAAGGAACTGAAATTTAACCAAACAGATGGGTGATAAAGTGCTAGTTTCAATACGATTGAACTATTGAATTTAGCCAACCAGAAAGCAAACAGCGTTCTTCCTCAAAAGAGAGTAGCAGAAGTCAGATAATTGACAGCAAGTACTCTCTCGTGCAAATTTCCCTGCGTTCCAGGTAGCCCTGCACTCACACTAAAAGGCAAAACAAGCAAAAAACACTTAAGAATGGCATTCAGATGTTTCCATCAGCAGTATTTTATCAAGCTTCATTACTTTTTGTTAGTTTAATTTTATTTAATGGAATCAGGAATACTAGAAAAATATACTTACTTTGTGTGTAATGTCTCAGTGATAATAAAATCCTCATGATTCTTCACCAAATGATATCAGGAAACAAAACTATATGGGTTTTTTTCTCTCATTTTTAGTCTAGTAGAATGAATTTGTATCTTTTCTTCACTGAGGGCAGTTAATACATGGAGGGTGATCTAAACATATTTGTAGAGGAAAAAAAAAAACACAAAAACTCCATTGAAATAAATCCTTCTGATATTAAGGTATATATAATTTCTGACTCCCTAAATATATGTAAATTCAAGAGACTTGATATACTTTTCTTACTGCTTGAAATAATTCAACGACATTTTTCTACTTTTAAGTTTTGAACACTGTTTGTTTCATCTGTGAGCCATAGATCAAAACTCTGCCATTGCATTTTAAATGAGAGATGGAAGACTTTGGCCTTAGGTAACAAATGTATATGGCTTTTTAATGAACAGCTCAGTTGCATTATGTATGAGTCAGGCTAAGGAGCAACTTAATCTACTATGAATAGGTGTGATACATTCTGCTGTTAGCTCTGTCTTGTACAGGCAGTTGAATTTTCTTATCTATTTGATCTTTATATTTTATAACTCCATCATTTTTAAGTGGTCCCTATCTCTTTTTCTCTCTGTGGCTCCACTCTTGGAAGTATTTAAAAAAGTAGCTCCCTTGTGACC
The DNA here is from genome assembly GCF_003984885.1 of Neopelma chrysocephalum. NCBI lineage: Eukaryota > Metazoa > Chordata > Aves > Passeriformes > Pipridae > Neopelma > Neopelma chrysocephalum. Next base: position 17,457,902 of record NW_020897703.1, read on the forward strand.
AAATAAATTTCAGTATTGATGAAGGAGAACGTCACATAAATTTGACTACATTATAATAAATACTGCAGCTCTGAACACAACTTTTGTTGGTCCCAGTGCTACTGAACCGTATCTTTGAATTCATACATGATAGCAATCATGTCAATATAGACAGGTGAAGACATACTGTGGCTTATTCCACCTATTCTGATTGGTGACTGGATATAAGCAGTTCTGATCCTGAGTTGCACAGGTCCACAGAGTAACATTGTCTGTCCTAATATGCCCTGTTTCTATTTATTCAGAAGACACTTTTGATAGTAAATCAGTATTTTTCTCTTTGAAATTTTTTTCAATATTCTGATATATGTTTTATGCCTCCTGTTTGATACTCATATTTCTTTCTACCCTTAGATGAAGATGAAGAGGAGAGGAGAGCTTCACCTGAGCCAGATCTGACTCTGAGAGATTACCAGATGGAAGTTGCAAAGCCAGCACTAAATGGGGAAAATATTATAATATGTCTCCCTACAGGCACTGGTAAAACCAGAGTGGCTGTTTACATTACCAAAGATCACTTGGATAAGAAGAAAAGAGCATCAGAGCCTGGAAAAGTCATAGTACTTGTTAATAAGGTATGTTAGTCCACTTTTTTAAGACTAATAATTTTTAAACATCATGCATTGTTAATATAGACATTGTAAAATGAATATAAACACAATTCTCAGCTTCTCTAGATGTAGCTATGTTAAAGGCACACAGCTCTAGACTGTCATCTCCTTTGCATCATCATCCTGGTGCAAGCTCAAATTATTTCAGTGTACCCCACTGCAAGTGCAAATTTAGATGCGCCCTAATAACCACATTATTTTAAAAAGTAAAATTTCAAATTGGAATGAATTTTAAAAAATAAAAATATTTTTCACATTTTGTGTTTCAGTTTGGTAATGAAGGCCATCTAATGAGTCTCACAGTAGTTAAGGAATATTTTTTCAGATTTTCTGATAGTGGCTGTAATTTTTACAGTTAAATTTAGCACATATAAATTAATCTTCTACTGTAATATTAAAATATAGAAATACATTTAAGAACTTTATTGAAATAATAAACAGTATCCATATCTTCTTATAAGAATAAATTTTATAGCATGTTATAAGCTCAGTTAAAGAGCCAGAGCATGCATGGCTTGTTCATTCTTTCTCAGACACAGATAAGCCAAGTTTCTTGGGACAAAAAAAGTTTCACAGGAGAAGCTGGAGGGGAGAAATAGGTTTGGGGATTTTTACTGCTTTGTTTTGTTTTATTCGACTAACAACATTTCTGGCAAACAGGCATGTATTTTTAATCCTGTGTATGCTCTGGTTTAAATTCTTTGGAAACTTTTGTTCAGGTACCACTGGTACAACAGCATTTAGAATCAGAGTTTCATCCATTCCTGAAGCGTTGGTATCAGGTTATTGGTTTAAGTGGTGATTCTCAACTGAAAATCTCATTTCCTGAAGTTGTCAGAAGAAATGATGTCATCATCAGTACAGCACAAATCCTTGAGAATTCACTGATAAATGCAGACAAAGAAGATGAAGAAGGTGTCCACTTATCAGGCAAGTTTTTAATTCTGAAACTTTTACAGAAGGAATAAAAGTATGTCTCTAGTCTGGAAAATTGCAGAGTAAAAATGTGTCACATTCAGTAGGTTTTTTCAATTTACTCGTTTAATAAATGCAAGCAGAAGTCAAAACCAGATCTTAATTAATGAGCATGCAATTTTTGCAAGCCAAAATTAGACTCTTATAGTTCATTTGTACTAAATATTTGTTATGCTTCCTATTTTATCCCACTCAAGCACAAATTCATGCATTTACAGTCGTACTGGTTCCACTTTACAAGCTTGGTAGAGCATTGAGCCATATCACATAGAAGCCATAAACAGGATGAGAAAAAACATGATAAAAACTCAAATGTAGTTTGTAGTTTGAGAAGTACAATGGAACACAAGATAAAAGCCAATCTGTTGTAAAAGTAGTATTCTTTAAACTCTTAAAATTTTGCTGATGTACAGTGATATTACTTATAATGTCTGTCTCTCTGAGCTTGGCAGATGTAATAGTTTCCTACAACAGATGAAGGAAGTTGAAAACAAAATATAAACGAGGCAAGATTGTTTTCCCAGAATACTAAAGTGACAGGTATCTATGGGAGATCAGAAAAAAAGTGGTATTATGTGCCAGTGACATACATATAATGGAACAGCTGATGACTTCAGCTCCAGGATCTGGGCTGCAGTGACCTTCCTCTGTGAGAAGTTAACTTCTCCCTCTATTTGCATGCAATCAAATCCTTTTTAGATGGGGCAGGATGTAGCTGAGGGGAAAGCTATAATATTCAAAATAATGGACCTGAGATAAAAGAAGTGCTAGTCTGGGTGTTACAGAGAAAGCAGAGAAACCTGAGGGTCAGTCTGTGTCTGTCAGTGCCTAGTGCTGACTGCAGTATTGCTTGATCCAAAGTAACTCCTGCAGAGCCACTTGGGGACATCAGAATTGCCTCTCCTCCTTCAGAATGCCTTGTTATTAACCTAGGCAGAGTACCAGAGATTTTCTTATTCTTATTTCCTTTCCACTGCACCTAAGTTAATAAACTTTCCTAAATCTGAATAACTTTGTAATCTTGTATAGAGGCATCCGAACATTTATACTGGAACTGCTGACCAGTTTAGAATTGGGCTGTGTCCCAACCAGCTTGTCTAACGAAATGGGTTTTGAATGTGTTGCACACCTTGCCAAGTTTCCTTCATAGAGAGCTACATTTTTTCCAGAGCTGAGGTGGCCCTGCACCTCATTTTTTTCCTCTGTGCTATTACACCTGTGCTAGGAAGCTTAGCTGGACCAAAGCCAAGAAAGCATGAACACAGCCAGCTCCATTTCTATGGCTGTGACTTGGTTAACTTGCAGCCTATATAAATCATCCTAATTAGTTATAAGTTTTTTATTCCAAATTTCTGTGCTTTCTTTTTTCATCTGTTTCCACAGAGGTCTGCATTACATGTTATGTGGAATTCCAGCCTTAGTGCAATGGGGGGGGGTCTCTTAATTGTATTTTACCAAATGTTTACCCTTTTTGCCAAGGTCTAAAATCACTGTGTGGACTTTCTAAAAGCTATGTTCACCTTCTGTAGTAGAAACACATCTCTTCTAGTTTCTTCACAAGTAATTATAGGAATATGCATTACAGACATAATGGTCGAAATCAAAGGGAGTAAGTTCATGTTGGCAAAATAACTGAGAAACTGCTAGTACTGCTTCTGAAGTCTTGCAATATGTATAAATCTTAGAAATAAATAGGAATTTAGGTTTGAAACTACATCACACCAGTCCAAACTGGCTTCATGATCACTTGTGTGAAGACAATCAGCTTTCCCCAGTGATGTGGAACACTGGTTTGCTTTCCTAGCGGTAGTCTTTGGTGTAGCCTTTAAATAAAACTTCCCTTCTTTAGTCTCCACCTTTCTTTATGTTCTTCACAGAAAGGCTTACTGAGACTGATCTAGCTCTCTGTTAGTTTTCAACTTCTGCTACCAGCTGTTGCAAACTCATTTGTAGTGATGCAACAGTTCGAGCACATCATTGTGTAAACAAAACCATGGCAATTGTCCAGATTAAAAAAACCTACATATGAGTATTTAAACCTGATCATTTCTGTGACCTTCTTTACAGTCATATCCACAAACATTCCTCAAATTGTTGGAAACTATGTTGAATTAGAGAGTTATTGGCCAGGTACAGAAATAATGGGAGCTCCATAAACCAGTTTTGCTGCTAGAGAAAGAGAGAAATGTTCATGAGTGTTTCAAATCAGAACATTGAAATATATGTCACTGGCTGCATGTGCAGATGGATTAAAGATATGTTTTCTATATTTTTGAGACATTTAAAATAAAAAAAAATCTTATTTTTCCTTATTGTATAGTACATTACTTGTTGCATGTAAATATGATCTGACTAAAATGCACATAAAACCTCTCTGAATCTTCATTAGTTTCCTCTACTACAAAAGAGAGATGAGTGGTAGTGCTCCCACTAATCTGTTTGTTCTTTGCAATAGCACATCCGTAAAGTAATATGAATCTTCTAATTGGACACAAATAGGAAGGAAATCTCTGTGTTGCTACAAAATGGAAGTGTATTTGGACCACAACAAGCCTTTCAATAATGTCTGAAATGCTTCTAACACGTTATATATCTTCTCATAAACAAACAGTATGTAATTTGTCAGATATAGTTATGATTTAAAAGATGGTATTGAGTTCAGCTATATGTTCTTACCACAAGCTATTAAAAATACCTCTCTGAAATTCTTTGTATCATCAGATTTGTTTTGCAAAAAATAGAACAGCTTTTTCCATTACATGAAATGGAAACTACTTGACATATCAGGACTGCAGCAAAGATTCCAAAGTCCATTAAATATGTACAGCTTCCATCCACACTTTCCTCCAGCACTACAATTTCCTAATACATTAATTAGTCAACACCATCCTTACCTGTTATAAGATTTAGTCACACAAATTCTACATTTGAAATAAAATCGTTAATTTTAAGCATCTTTTTTTTTTCCAGACTTTTCCCTTATCATTATTGATGAGTGTCATCACACTCAGAAGGAAGGTGTCTACAACAATATAATGCGTCGTTACTTAAAAGAAAAGATGAAGAACAGGAAGCTGGCAAAAGAAAACAAACCACTGATCCCACAACCTCAGATTCTGGGACTTACAGCCTCACCTGGTGTAGGAGGTGCAAAATCGTACTCAAAAGCTGAAGACCATATTCTGAAAGTAAATAGCCCTCACACTTGCAAACCATCAAAGGGACATTGTCTTGTTCAAGTAGAACTTTTTAAGTCAGCGTTAGGCTCCAAATATACAATCTAATTTTTTTTTCATGTGTACATGGAAGTTCAGCTCATAGCCATTCAGAAAATTGACCCACTACAAATTAATGGAAATTCACACACAAATAAAGTTTACATTACAGGAAAGTAGGATTGTTGAAAAGGGAAGTAAAAAGATTGCCTCGCTTGAAAAACATTCTGAAGTTAGGATCAGGGCAAGAAATCCAAAAGGTAGTATGGTTTTATAGTTACTAAAAAATTTATTTTTCCATTGATAGATTATAATTTACTGTGTATTCCTAAACACTAGACAGATGATGTATTTTATACCTGCATATCCAGAGGGACTAAGCTGAGCTTTTGTGTGGACCCAAGAAAATGAAAAACAATGTTGAATACTTATACAAAGCAGAAACCACTTGTGAGATACAGGTAGCACAGTGTTTTGTTTTTTTCAGTTAGAATTACTCACTGAGAGGGGAGTGTTGTGGAGTTACATGAACACCAGAACAGAGATAATTTGTTAAATTCTATACTTAAAGAAACTATATTTTACTTGGAATTAATTGGATTTACATTAGTAATACAAAAGGCCAGTGATACAAAAGCCCAGTAATACAAAAGACTCCAGTGAAATCTCCTGACTAGTAACTTGCACAAGAACAGAATGTGATATTGAATAGGTGAGACCTACAAGAAGCTTTTATTCTGTATTAAAGTAGGTAGAATTGTGAGGTATTTTGGCAAAACTTACTTTCAATGGAAAAAGGAGAAAACTCCTTTTCATCAGCTCTGAAATCCTAATGATAGGATGCTGGGGTTTGTATCTAAAGAAATGTAATCCAAATATGCAAACTGAAATAGATAACTACAGCTGAAGACATTACAAAGGTTATCTGCCAGACTTCCTTTCTTGTTTTCTCTGCTCATAAAAATCGTAAGGTTTCCCCTTATTACTTGAGACTCAATGACAGACATGTATGTATTTTCTCCTTGTAGGAGATCAAAAGCAGAAAAGTCCAGTTCCGTTGTGCAGTTAGCACAGAAATGTTCTCTGCCTTCCTGTTCCAAGAATCATAATTTCAAATTATTTTCTAGTCTCATAACAGGTCTTACTTTTACAATTAATCCTGAAATTTTTTTATTTTTTTTTAATTTCACCATTGTTTTTATTTATTTTGTGCTCCAAAATCTACTCTTCCAAAGTACTGATGCTATATTTTCCTTTTCAAAATACTTGTTTTCCACTCTGATCTACAAATGTTTTCCTGTATGCAAGGATCATTTTTCATGCCTAAAAATTAACTTGTGCAGCTTATCTCAAATCCTTTTCAAAGACTTGGCCTTTCTTATGCTGATAGGGCCTCTATCCAATTTTTTTAGGAAGATAATCAAGTTATATAAATATGTAAATAAGAAACCCTGTTGCATTAATTCAGTTTTCATGTGGAATAACTCATTCAATATTTAAAGAAATAACATTTGGTTTTCTCCCAGATCTGTGCCAATCTTGATGCATGTAGAATTATGACTGTTGAAGAGCATGAGGACCAGTTAAAGAATCAGGTGAAGGAGCCGTCCAAGAAGACTGTGGTTGCAAATGACAAAAAAAGGGTAAGTTTTTTCAAACAAATCAGTATTAAAGTTGTATTTCTCTTTAAAAGGATGTTGTATGGTATCGAAACCTTTTGCCCAATGCTCTTTTTCTATAGACTTTTGATGATCCATAGTCCTAATTTGAATATTGTTGCTTTCCTCTGTATGGAAAAGTATCAGTAAAGTTAAATAGAGCTAATTTTTTACTTATGTCAGTTATATTTTTGAAGTGTCTGGTCAAAAAGACCTTCTGAACCATAGTTGATATGTTTGTATTGGAGTGACATTATATTCTGTTTAAAAAGTGTGATTTCACAATATAATTCGTTTAATATTGTGAACTACATGTTTCCATAACTAAATGCATTCAACAACCTTACTTGTTTTTTGATTGGAGGGTTAACTTTTTAAAAAATTACTCAGTGTGGTACTTGGCAAATAGTTCTGTTGCCAGAAGATGCTTACTTACCTTGCTAATCAATTTATTTCTAGGATCCATTTAGAGAGGAAATTACTGAGATCATGACAGAAATACAAAACTATTGCCAGTTCCATCCAAAATCTGAGTTTGGAACTCAGACATATGAACAGTGGGTGATCAGAGAAGAGAGAAGAGGTAACTGCATAGCAAATATACCCCAGCTTTGGATTTCTTTGGGTCATTCTATACACAGACATGTTTTTGTGGTTTTGTATTTTTTTCACTTCTAGCTGCAAAAGAAGAAAAACGCAAGGAACGTGTCTGTGCAGAACACTTGAAGAAATACAATGATGCTCTCCTGATAAATGACAGTATCCGAATGGTGGATGCATACAATCACCTAAATAACTTTTATAAGGAGGAGAAAAGTAAAAAGACAGTAAGGAGTGATGACGATGATGATGATGATGAACCAGCTGTATCAAAACAGGATGAAACAGATGAATTTCTAATAGGTTTATTTCATAGTAAGTTTGAAATACATTGTGATATTTAATATTTGAAATCCATAACTATGTACTAGCATGGTTTGCATGGGCCAATTAGTTATTACATCCTAGAGATTGCTGTGCTGTTTATTATGACAGTACCTTGATGTCCCAGTTCATACAGTTTTGAACACATTAAACAACACCAAAGTGGGGTCATGTCACAACGTGTAATAGAAGTTCCTCAGCTCTGGCCTAAGGGCTCTTTCTTTTTGCTGCCAGTAAGTAAAAACTGTTCTCTGCTTTCCTCCAAGGAAGTGTCCCTGAGGAAACTGACAGATACATAAAACGTGTATTCCAGTAGACACTCTTGAGGGGCAAAAGGTTGAGCAAATGGAATACAAAAGTAATGAAGTGATGGGTTCTTAACCAACACTTTCTACCAAATTTTTTTGTGTACTAAGAAATAGGAGTGATGACCTTGAGTTAGTTTCAGGTAAAGAGCACTTAGTGAGAGAATTAAACAAAGGATAAAACCTCACATACCAAAGTTAGTTGCCTTTTTTCTCAGATAATTCACCTTGGAACTGGGATTCATTCAGTCCTTGACTCATGAATCTTTTTTGTTTTTTCAAATTTAGACTGTGATCATTGAGAAATTCAGGAATTGTTGAAAAAAACTTATAAAAATAGGTCATATAATGTCAGTGTGTTTTTTTAATAACTCTTCATACTTTCTTTATGCCCCCTTATTTAGAATTTCAGTACTAAGCTGTTTCTAAGAACCAAAAAGTTAAACTAATTAAAAATGAAAATGAGTTTTCTAGATTGTTTTTATTTCCACAGGTAAACAAAGTTCAAAGAAATTATATTCCAGTTTGTTATGATTTTACCACTGAAAGTGACAGGAGTAATAGAAGAAAAACTAAAATTTTTCATCTTTTTAGAGCAAAATTCATTTTTGGGGGATAAACTCCCTGGAGACATTAGTGTAAGTTTAACTAAGGGGAAAATTGTGGGAGTTTGTTATATCTACCTACTTTTTGTATGGCTTTCTATATGTTTGATTACATTCTAAAATATGAATAAGACTAGTCAGAAAGCCACTCTCTAGGTGGTGTTGTAGTTTATGGCCGTTGAGTACAATTGCATTGGACTAGGTGCACTGCAATAATCTGCACAGGGTGATGACATCAGTGAGAGTAGTAACACACAAGGCCCCCACCTTAAAGTATTCTTGCTGAGTTTACATAATCATCTGACAATGACCTAGACTTTTAAATATTAGAAGTGTTTTTAAAAATGAGAACACATGAGGAATCTTCCCTGCTCATGGTCAGTAGAGCCATTTGAAGAGTCTCATTCATTTATATTGAGTATATTGAAACATCTAAGAGCTGCAATACCCATAAAATGTGCTCATTCTGCTATCTACTATATTACATGTTTCTAGTGAGGATTCCTTCTTTAATTAATGTCCCAAGGACAATTTATGTCTAAATTTATGAAAACATTATCAGCTCTGAGGCTGTGCATATTAATCTGTTTCTTCTTGTAAGTCTTTTTTCCATTATTTTAAAATTATTTTGGAAATATAAGCTGGTATTTAGCCCTTTAATACAGTGCACTTAACTGTACCACTTCTTTTGTATAGAAAGGTTTTTTCCTTTGATTTATTCTCACCATGAGATATAGTGTACAATAATGGTAATTTATTTGATTGATTAGTGTGTTTTTAATGCATATTAACTCATTTCAAAAATAACTGGTATGCCACAGTTCTTCAAACTGAATGTGAATTAGCCATGCTGAGAGTATTATATAGAAAGCTGCTCCTTGCTTTGTTATTTGTGGGTTTTTTCTAGAGCTGTAATTTTACATGGTTACTTTTTCTTAATTTACATCTGTTATTTTTAAAGCAAAAAAGAAGTTGCTGAAAAAGTTGGCTGGAAAGCCAGAACATGAAAATGAGAATCTAATACAGTTGAGAAATACTTTAATGGAGGAGTTCACGAAGACTGAGGAACCTAGAGGAATTATTTTCACAAAGACTCGTCTAAGTGCCTTTGCTCTATTCCAGTGGATTCAAGACAACCCAAAATTTAAAGAAGTGGGAATTAAGGCCCATTATCTTATCGGCTCTGGACATAACAGTGAAATGAAACCCATGACTCAGGTACAGAACCATACATTTCAACATTGCATCTTGTACATGATTTCAGAAAACAGCTTGGTTTAGTACTAGACCAATGGAGCTTAGAGTTCTGGTTTCATACTTGCTAGCAACTTACCTTCATAAGCTGCTGGATAGGTGAATAATAATGTTGGAATAATTTTATTTCCAAAAGAAACAAGGATTTTTTGGTTATGGATTCTATGGCAATAGGAGTAATCAGCATCCGTTGCCTAGAGTAGTATATCGTCAAAAGGGACACAAGCTATAGTGAGGCATATAAAGGAAAAGTAAACAAAATGGAAAGAGAAAAAATGCAATCCTAAAATGCGTTTATACTTATCAGTACAACAGTATTTAAAATGATATTTTAGTTACTGAATTAAAAAATAAAATTACAAAGTTGATTATGCCTGTCTTTTTCTAATACCATTGCTTAATCAAATTATACCAATTTATATGCATGCTTCACACTGAGACATAACCATAACTTGCCAAAATTCATAATGAAAATATCACAATTGAACACTCAATTGTGTTTGTCTTGTACCATTGTGTTGATTTCATACACCACTTGCAATTCAAACATTTTTAAAACAAAGTACATCAGTATCCTGAAACCTCTCTTCTATTCTACTCTTTACTCCCATAAAATTGCTACTTCAGCTTTTAAGCAAAAATGGTGTGGTTTACTGTTGGGCAGAGCCCATTTTCTTCAGCTGCTCTCAGTTTCAAAAAAAAAGTTAGGAATTGTTCCCTCAAAAAGTTGCTTGTTTTCCATGGAAACCTGGAATTTAATTTGTAGCCCACATTGCATAAAGAAAACAATAGCTTCTGCATTTTGAAACTGAATATAGCAAATAGCAAGATTCTGTCCCTCTGCTCAAGCTGGTGACAATACCCAGCTGATTCAGAAGTCTATTGTTTGGATGCTTTTTTTTTTAATTGTATCATTGTTGTGCTTTTTGGTGCTCCCTAGATCACTAAAATTATTATCTCCATTTATTACGGGGAATTTTAAGTGCTTTGGAACTAGACTTAGAAGCCTATCCTTTGATTGGACATGACTGAAGTGGTAGAAATCCAGACTTTTGAATAAGTATTTAAAGACTTTAAAAACAATAGAACAACTATATTGTCAAATCTCCTAGTACCTGTGACATAGGCTACAAACTCCCAAGCTCAGTTACCTTAAAAAGATTGGCTTCTGCTCCCTTCTCCCTCAAAAAAAGATGCTAAACACCTATTATATTCAAAAGGAACTCCTCATTTGTGATCTTGCAAGGTGCTTAAATGCAGTTGTTAAAGCCACATGATGTTTGACACTGAACTTGGAAATGATGGGATTATAATTACTGAAACTTGTTACTGAAAAAAGAAACTACTACTGAAAGTTAATATACTGATTTTTTTTTTTTTAAATATTTACAGAATGAGCAAAGGGAAGTTATTGATAAATTCCGATGTGGAAATGTAAATTTACTTATTGCTACTACTGTAGCTGAGGAAGGCTTGGACATCAAAGAGTGTAACATCGTTATTCGCTATGGCCTTGTCACTAATGAAATTGCTATGGTGCAGGTATGAGTTTTGTGCACACACAACTTATTTTTAATAGTGCTTTTCTGTTTGGAATGTGCAAATGGTGAATCATATACCTGGTGTTTGGAAATAATTTTGAAATGTTTGAGGGCTAAAAGAGAAAACTCTTGCAACAAGGTTCATTTCCAATTGCCACCCTCAGTCTGTAGGCAATATAAAATTTGCCTCCATGTTTTAATGGTGTAGCATCCATTCAAAGTTCTACATAAACAGTAAGCTCTTTTAGTAGAAAAGGTATGAGAATATGATCATCAGACCAGTTGATATCAGAGACATTTGTACCACCAGTGTATGTATACCAAACCACCAGCAGCTAAAAAGAGATAATTACATATCAGAATATCAGTTTGACTATGCTCTCATTTAACTTGTGAGCACAAATATTTATATATTTAATATTTAAATGCATGTTTATATTTTGGTGACAAAATACAGTTTATGCGTTGCAAAATGTGCTAATCACAAATCTCTGAGCAGTTTTCACAGGTATCATTGATGATAATGCAGAAACACTATATGTTATTCACTGATCCTTTATCTGTCTGAGATAAATAGAAAAAAAAATGCTCTTTGGGGACACTGCATAAGGAATAATACATGTCCTCCACCATGAAACTAGGAAAAAATGTTGTGTGATCTCATAGGGAACATTGTGCTGTTTATTGTTGCATTGCTTGCAAATTGTAGGCTCGTGGTCGAGCTCGAGCTGATGAGAGCACCTATGCTCTTGTGGCTCCGAGTGGCTCAGGAGCTGTTGAACGTGAAGATGTTAATATTTTCCGTGAGAAAATGATGTATAAGGCCATTCAGCGTGTCCAGAAGATGCCACAGGAAGAGTATTTAAATAAGGTATTTACTACAACTCTGCACTTTCCCTTTAAAGAAGACTAATTTATATTATATGAAATACTTTCTATTTGAAATCTACTTAGAGAAGGAAAACTTAAAATAATATTAGTTACTACATATGGCTTTGAATTCTTCTGTAAGTATTTGTTTTATAATCTGTGTTTTCTAGTCCTTTAGAAAGGTCTGGTTTTCTTTTGGGAAGGGGGGAAACACATGTCGGGAAAATTGACTGGAAGTCAGTGAACTCAGTAAAATAACTGGAAAAGAAAACTGTTGCTGTCATTCCACCAGAATGTTACAGTGGTCTTACTGATCTGTTTCTAGATTCAGAAATTCCAGTTGCAAAGTATAGTGGAAAAACAAATGAAGGCAAAGAAAGATCAGCGCAAGACATACAAGAAAAATCCTTCACTAATAACATTCTTATGCAAAAATTGCCACAAAACGATATGTTCTGGAGAAGACATACAAGTTATTGAGTACATGCATCATGTCAGTGTGAAAAAAGATTTCCAGTAAGTGTTTATGAACTACTTTATCTCTTTCAGGCAGAAACAGATTTTCTTTTCAGCAAGGCTCTAAAACAGCCTGTAACCCTCTAGGCCCTGGGAGAAAAAAAAAGATTATTCCAATATTGTCAGGTCCTAGGCTCTATGTAATTTACAGTTAAGGAGTTTGAATGAAGTGTTTGTTCTTACCCCTGATTCAAGGTGAATAGAGTTTGAAACTCTGAAAAAAAGATACAGTTTCTGTGGTAATATGTAGTATGGTATGTATTCTGCAGTGTAAGTGGTCTTACAATTCTAACAGACCTGGGATAAGAGTTTGCCTATGGCCAGGTACTCAAATAACATACTGCCACATCCTGGGCATTGACAATTGTGTATTTAGAGGATGTTCACACTGGTGACACACCCCTTTTAGTTCTCCTAGTGATGCTTCTGATGCTATCTAATTTGGTAACAGAATCACAGAATCACAAAATATGCCGAGTTGGAAGGGACCCACAAGGATCATCAAGTCCAACTCCTGGCCCTGCACAGGAGAGTATCACACAGGAGAGTGCCTGAGAGTATCATCCAAATGCTTCTTGAACTCTGTCAGGCTTGGTGCTGTGACCACTTCCCTGAGGAGCCTCTTCCAGCACCCAACCACCCTCTAGGGGAAGAACCTTTTTCTGATATTCAACCTAAACCTCCCATAACATACCATCAGGCCACTCCCTTGGGTTCTGTCACTGGTCACCACAGAGAAGAGATCAGTACCTCTCTGCCTTTAAGGGAGTCAACAGCTCCTCCCAGTATTGTGTCATCTACAAACTTCCTTAGTATCCCTTCCAGTCCTGCGTCCAAGTCATTTATGAAGGTGTTGAAGAGCACAGGGCCCAAGACGGAGCCCTGCAGAACTCCTCTAGTAACAGGTCACCAGTCTGATGTTACTCCATTCACTATTACCCTCTATGCTCAACCTGTGAGCCAATTGCTCACCCACTGCATGATGTGTTTACTCAGCTGTGTGCTGGACATTTTGTCCAGAAGGATCCTGTGGGAGACAGTACTGAAAGCTTTACTGAAATCTGAAAAGATTGCATTTGCTGGCTTCCTTTGATCAACCAGGTGGGGTACCTTGTCATAAAAGGAAATCAGGTTTGGTAAGCAGGACTTTCCTCTCATAAAGCCATTTATGTTAAACTCTGTTAAACTTTTCAGTGACCTGATGGCAGCAGGTCCCACTTATAATGCAAATTAAGAATTCAAGAAAACAGTTTAATTCAACTTAAGTTGCATTTACTTACTACAGTAAATTTGTAATGGGTATCATACAAGCCAGGTCAGATGTACTTTACTATTACATAACAGAGACCATCCTACCATTCCATCCTACCAAGATACTGCCCACCAAAGTTCTCGTTTCTTTGAGATGTATCACTGGTATATTTTGTAAAGATTTTTGAAGAGGTATGAGAAATGAGTACCTACATATTGGAAAAATTAAAATTGAGCTGCAGCCCTAAATATTGAAGTGTTTTTCTGTGAAATTGTCTTGTTAGCATAATGTTAACTGATAATTCAAATACAAGGTAATAATTCTTATAGCTCCTCTGCATAGGCTAATAGTAATCATCAAGATCAAGTACTCCCTAAATAAAATGATGCAAGAATGTGCACATACCCTGCAGCTCTGGAGAGTTAGATCCAAATCATTTTGTTAAGGGCTAACGTAGAACTACAGGGAGTAAAAAGAAAACCTCTAACTTTCAGGTATTATTTCTTTGACAGTTCCATGGCACCTGAAAAAAATTATCTAGATCTGTTTCCTATTATAACAGAGAGTCTTCTGCTCCTACTTTAGATGTGTGAGGGAGGATGCAGCACCTGAAATGCAGTGAAAAGAGACATGGAATATACATGTATTTCATCGTTATGTAGGAGCATGAAGTATGACCTTGCATTTTCTCCAGCTCCTCAATGTACACAACAGTTAGAGAGTTTATGACTTTTTAGGTTTCATATCTGTCTTCAGCAATTGTAGTCACTGTGTGTTTGTAGCATTGAATGACCAGTGTATTCTGATGGGTGCTGTCTGACTGTTTTTCAGAAACCTTTACCATACAAGAGAAAATAAGACACTGCAAGATAAGCATGCCGATTACCAGACAAATGGGGAAATTATATGTAAAGATTGTGGACAAGTGAGGAACATCTTATTTTCTTACTCTTATTTTGTTGTTGTATTTATTTCTGTCTAATGATTTTGTCTATTTTATCTGAAATGTAATTTTCTTATACTTGCAGGCTTGGGGAAATATGATGGTTCACCGAGGCCTTGACCTACCTTGTCTGAAGATTAGAAATTTTGTGGTTGTGTTTGCAGACAAGAAAACAACAAAGCAAATTTTTAAGAAATGGGGAGAACTGCCCGTCAGGTTTCCTGATTTTGATTATGCAGCTCACTGTCCTTCAAGTGATGAAGATTAAGGCCTTAGAATGAAAATAAAAGCCCTTTTCAACTTTCTCTGTTCATTAGAAGTTCCTGTGTCCTACAGGGAGTGCTGCATTGTAAACAGTGTGAGAGCTCCTGGGCATGAGGAAACTGTCTTTAAGAGGAAAAGAAAAACAAGGAAAGAGAAGGACAAAGTCACACAGCTACAGGCTGCATTTAGATTTGCAGTGGTACTCCTGGATAAAGATGAACAAATGCATTGCAGTCATGTGTATCCATGGAACAAACTCCTGTCTCTTCATTACAGAGTGACAGTACTTCAAAAGTGTATTAGATGACCTGTTGTCAATCCCAGAACACTGAAAAGACAGCTTGAGATGTGCCATGGTGATTATTTTATGGTTTTCTTCCTTTTGAAGATAAAGTATCTCAAAAGAGGAGCCATGTAAAAGGGAACAGATTACCCAAGGGTTACTTCTCAATCGCTGTTACTTTGTCAGTGTTTTCCTGACTGAATTCTTCCCCTCATATACTTAGCTGTAAGTTTACACATTTTGACAGACTGAAATTAAGTTTCCTTTAAAAGACATTTCAAAAAATCAAGCCTTTTACCTGAAATTGATCAATTTAATGTACGAGAAGCACATTGCCAAAGTGACTTTCTGTGTGTTATTTCATAGGATTGTTAGACTGGCTACATAATGATGTATGGGTTTTTTTCAATAAATTACTATAATTACCTTTGCCAACTCTCATACTGTTTATTCTCTTCCACTGGAAGTATTTTGACAATACTAATACCATGGTTCCACCCTAGAAATTTAAAGGGTATTGGTATTCTGACTGCAAAAATAGCATAATCTGCCTTTGTATTTATCTCATGGACAGATTCCCCAGCCTACTCCCCCATATTTGTAAGTATGATATTGGACAGTGGAAGGAAGATTTGTTGTTACAACAGTCAGCTTTGCAAATTCAGGATAAAGTGGTATGTATATTGGCAAGGACATGTAAACACTTCAGTAGTCCCAGGTAAAATTTGTAAGTTAGAACACAGTTGAAAAGTATATCCCAACCAAAAAAAGAATCTTATTATGTCTAGATCTGTAATTGCTCTGCATTTTTAAAAGTGATATAAATACTGTACAGTTTTTAAAATCAGATTTGATTTCAGGTTTGCATCAGAACCAGATTTGGGGTGGGTTTGTGGGGTTTTTTTTCATATTTCTGGCCTTGCTTCAGGTGGGGGGAGAAAAAGCCAAATTTCTGACTGTGAAGAGCAGTACATTTCAGACATCAGTGGGAGATGGGGAGTGTAAACAATTTGTAGTGTATGTGTTTTACATTTGGGTATTAAGTCATATAATTCTATTCGTACCTTTTGTACAGAGTAGAATAAATATGAAATCTTCACCAACTTCATTATTCAACATATTAACTGGTAAACCAACATTTATCAGTAAAAAAAAATTCTCCTCATGTAATTATTATTCTTAGAAAATCTTATTATATTTCTTGTGTTGTAGTATCTTGCTTAATACTGAAGCCTTTGGCTACTTCTAGAATATGCCAATTTAGCATTAAGTGCAGGACAAATTTTACACTTTTTATATGTTGGTCTGAGAATGTGACTATTTAAAAATGTGGGAAATTGATAGATCACACATGATTGTAATTTAAGAGGTATTTTCTTCATGTGCTCAGAATCTGATGAGATGCTATGAAATATACTAAATTAATTATTAGAATAGTCTGTCTTGGGAAATAATCATCATCCAGATCATCTCTTGATTTCTATATTAACAAGTTGTTGCAGTTACATAAATGTAACATAATACACTGTACATAGCATTTTCAAGTGTCTGAATTAATTTATTTAGTACTTTTAAAGAAGTGTAAAACCCTGGTAAAAGATGATATAATTACATAGATTGGTGCTGGGTCTTCAATCGAATAAACTTCCATGTCGAGTAGATTTTCTGCAGTCTGAGCTTTTAATGCTTCCCTGTACTGAAGCAACAAGAGTATATGCAGATGAATTTCTGCATATGTGCTACAGATCTGTATGACAAACATGCCTGGGCTTCTTGTAGTTCACCTGCGTGCTGCTGTTATACTTCCAGTTCCTGATGTAACTCGGCTACATTGTCACCAAAGCTTAAAGAGTGTTTGCACAATCTCACTTCAGCATAACGTCTAATGAACCTCGAATCCTGCTGGTGTGTAGGATGAGGAAGTTCCAGTCAAGTTATTGTCTCTGAGTGGGGTTGTAAAACACACCTATGTTGTTCATCCAGGAAGTGTGAAGTTGTAAAAAACAAGCTAAATTGCTATATTTTATCTGCTAGTTACCTCTGCATTTATTGCCTTTATGGACCCAAAGTCCTCCAGACAGTGTGACAAATCATGATTGTATTTTCTACTTACAGCCTTTATTTGTTCGCAAATGTGGAAAGAAGAAAAACTTAGTCACTGTGAATTCATCTGGCTATGTGTGTGGCTACTTAGGAACTGGTTCCGCTTCAGTTGTATTTTCCTTATTCTTCCTCATTTTGGTCTCATGTAATGCACAACCTACATCTGTAAATCTCATTTCCTCACTTGTGAAATGTAAATACTTCAGTAACCTTAGAGTACTTGCATAACTGGTTGTATAGTTGCTGACCAAACAATTTTTTTGTGTGTTCCATAATTTGTCCATTTCTCCAAATGACTCACCCTCTTTCTAGCTTCCTTACACTTTTATTTATCTTACATCATGAGGTTCTGATGTTGCAGAAGTTAGGAAGTGTTTGGTTGTTGAAAGAATTGCCATTTGCTTCTTCACCATTAAAGTATAAACAGTCCAGAGAACAGAGTTCAGGTGTTAGGAGCAGTAAATCTACAGAGCTTGTAAATATCATTCTTTGACAGGTAAATTTTGTTTTGCTTCTAATGCTGCCACTGTTGTGAATCTTACTAAAGCACATGGCTAGATAATTAGACTTCCAGAGTAGACAAATACATAGTATGCAGCAGCATATAGTCATTTTGCAAAGCCTTTTGGATCATGTGAGTTTGAATCACTTCCTTTGAAGCATTCTCTAACTATGCATTCATTAAAAGAAGCTGCGTATTTGGAAAGGAAAACTAGGCTGATCAAAACCTACATTTGCAGTTTTGTGATGTTCTGGTTGTCAGAAATAACCAATGTTGGTAGGAAACAAACAGATTTCTCTGAACCATGTTATTGAAAATACAAATGGCATTAACCACAGAATGCTAGGAAATAAGTATCAGTTTGGAAATATGAATATGAAGCATGAGTTACATGGGGAAAGATACATTTCTCACAATTCTTTTCTGTTATGGAAATTTCGAGTAGTTGCAGTACTATCTTGTTAGGAAAACTACTGCGTTTGAGCTCAGTTCTGCCCTTAATATACAGTGTATCAGGAATAATGTATTTTAGCCTTTCCAGCCTTTTTGTCCTGCATGGCTTATATCAACAGGATGGATCTTAGACACTTTATCTTATCTAACTTGTACTTTGCTATTGTGACAAGAACTGGGGAGAGAGGTGAACTGAATGTGTGTATGTGTGTATGTGTGTATATGTGTGTGCATGCGTGTGTGCGTGTATGCGTATCTCTCTGCATGTGTGTGCATGTGTGTATGTATGTTGCGTTTATGTGTGACTGTGTGTATTATGTGTGTGTATGGGTGTCTGTGTGCATGTATGTGTGCGTACGTTTTTACACGTCTGTGTGTGTTTATGTGTATGTCTGTATGTGTGGGTGTGTCTGTGTGTATGTCTGGGTGTGTACATGTGTCTCTATGTGTCCATGTTTATGTGTGTGTTTATGTGTGTGTTTGGGGAGGTGAGGAAGGGGTCTGTGTTTGTGTTTGTGTCCGTCTGTTTCTGTGTCTGTGTGTTTGTGTGTGTGTCTGTATGTCTGTCTGTTGGCCGCCAGGGGGCCCCGCTCCCCCGCTCCCCGCCCCGTGTGGGCCCCGCCCGAGGGCAGCGCCGGGTGCGGGGTTGGGGCTTTGCGGGTTCGGAGTGCGGAGTTTGGGGTGCTCCGCTCCTCACGGCGCTCCCCGGGCCGGCTCCGAGGCACACCACGAGTTAGAATATTTGGGTAAAGTCAGTGTAATGAGCACGGCATACTTCGCTTTTCGAGCGTTTCCCCCCTCTGCTGAGGGATGGCTTATGTAACTTGACACTGCGGTCTTCGGAGTTTTCCCAGTTTTCAGCTGACCGCGTTGGAGTGGGCTGAATAAAATAGGTGCAATTGGTGGTTTAAGAACTATTTCAGAATTTCCACTGGGCCAGTATGTATTTAGTTCTCTAAGCTCTCCTACGTAACCTATAGAAGGGCATAGTTTTCAGGCAAAAACAGTAATTCTCCTCACATGTGGAAGGCATTAAACAGTATCCGTTTGTGCTGCTTGATTTGCATTCTTGCGCTATCATTTATTATTTCAGAAAGTAAACGTACGTGAATTACATATAAACAAGCTATAGGATTCTATTTTAATTTCTCTGTAGACAGCAGAAATAAGGTCATGACTATGTCCTGAGAATGTGAAGATTGCCAAAGAACACAGTATAAACTTTTCAGAGAAAAACAGTGCATGTCAAGCATCTGATGAGTCATAAAACCTCAAGTTAGTGTAAGCAGATGTTGGTTACAGCTCACATTGATGGGAAGTACATAATCACCACCCCTATAGCCACCCACTGTCCATTTCTGTTCCAAGAACTTCCCCAAAAGTGTGTTTTTAATTTTATGGAAACCCTTTGAAATTTGGCACAGTTTTCAGAAGTATGTAGGAAAAAAAAGTCTGCCAGAGGTTTGGCCTCCAACTGTGAAAACAGACACTGCCTTTTCAAACTCCTCTCCTAGATCTGCTGACCAACACCCAGAAGAGAGAATTTACATTCTTTAAGAATACGGCAGGAAAATGAAGGTCTGTATGCTCTAAATTCAACTTCTCTAACATTTACATCTTTTGTTTTAAACTGTCAGCTGTTACACAAGGTCAGGCTCTGATATGAAAATGTTTGTTTTAAAGAAAAAGGAAAGGGAAGTCTTTTCATATGTACTGCAGGGACGTTTTTGCTTTTTGCTTGGATGGATTACAGCAGTTAGAGAGTGGGACGATTTAATTTACCAGCCATAGAAGTGTGCTTCAGGCAATATTAGAAATGTAATTTTTTTTTTTCTGTTCTGCAGACCCGGCTAAAAATCATATTTGGTGTGGTTATATGCCTTTTGCTTTCCTTATTACTTATGTGTATTATACTGCTTCCATCAAGAGGTAAGGCATTTCTAATCTAATGTAGTGTAAAACACAGTATGTTTAGCTACTGTGACTTCTAAAGTTCACAAAAGTTCATCAAATCATCTTTAGGATTGTCCTGTCAGAATTGTTCCAGCTTTATCACTTTACAGAAATGTACTGACAGCTGAAATATCCTGAAGGTAAAATTGAAATGCCAGCAGATGTTGAAACAAGGAACTCTTTGAAGTGAAAAGCACCTAAATTAACTTTATTGTGCATGATATATAGTGTTCTTAGTCAGTACTGCAAAAATAATTCTCAGATCTCCTCATATTATGTAATTTTCTCTCTTAGGTGTTAGGAGATTCTCACAAACTGTTAGTAATTTTCTTTAGCTTGGTGAATTTTTATTTGGTTTTAAATGGTTGTGTAATAATTACAGAAGTTCTGCATCCAATTACAAGTTAAACATTTTGTTGTAGGTGGGGTATGATAAATTATTTGTGAATATATTCGGGATTGTATTTGAAAATTAAAGTCAGCATTGTATAAAATATGGGTGGATAGTTTGCTCTAGTATTATTATGCCAGCTGTATCTAAATCAACCCAGTGTGATCTGCTGAGTCTTCTGGTGAAGTTTGAAGTAAGTGAGGTTTGAAATTTTGAGCATGAGTGGCACTAACTTGATGGTAATTTTTTCTATGAGAGGGGGATTAGGGGCAATACAAGTATTTACATGGCCCTTTCACTATGGCAGATTAATTGAATGCCTCTGAAATAATTAACATTGTAATAAAAAGGTTGTATTCCACTGAGAGTATCTATTTAAAGGGGTTTATTTCTATTATTATTCTCTGTTCATATGTGGGCAGGGTGACTGAGATAAAGAAATTGGGTTTGTATTTACAACTAAATGTTATTAAATCAACCATCTGCTTAATCTTGTGAAAGTTAAGTCCTATAGTTAATATGCAGGTTTTGTCAAAGGTGAAATCTCCTTCCTACCTGATATTTCTGTGAAATATGGTTATCAGGGGTTGTTTTGTTGAGAGAAGTGTTGGAGGTTTCTGAAGCACTTAGGGATGATTTTGCTGTGCAGCATGTGAACGTGAGGATGGATTACACCAAGGTGGTGTGCAGTTCTGTGACATACCACAGTGATAGTTTAGACTTTTACTGTCAATGGTGGGGCATCGGATTTTTTGGCTACTTTGAGCATGGTCAAATCTGAGTTTTCACTACTAGGTAGATGTATGGTATGGAGTCAGACTCACTCGTACCAAGCCTGCATGTTAAGACAGGGAGGGCAGAATATTTTTATGAGATTTAAACAAAAAAAGAATAGTGAGGAAACAAAGAGCCTGGAGACCAAGGATCAGTTTGGCAGCCTGAAGAAGTTGCTGAAGATGATGGATGGTACTGTAGGAGGAAGTGAATTTATTTTTCCCTTCTGAAGTTATCAAATACAGCTCACTGGCCTCTACAGTACCTGAGCAATTATGAAGAACTCTTGTCATCTCTATAGTTTCTTGGAATAGTGACTTAGTAATCAGTCATATTAAACATCACTTTTAGCTAATAAGGATAATAAAGAAATTTTCTTACTTCACATAGGATGATAAAGAAATTATCATACTTCACAGAATGCTTCTAAAGGAGCATTTTAGACAATTGTTGACACATTTTAGACAATTGTGTTGAACACACAATTATATTGGGCGTGTCACATTATGGCTTCTTATTCTCGGGTGGAACTGCAAGTGCTGCAGTTATCTGTTTGAATGCCTCAACCTTTTTGAATTTTTAGTAGTCTACTGATCAGTTATAAATAGAAGAAATATAAATTAATTTTACAGTTACAAATTTTGCAAGTTGAAGACAGACAGGAAATGGCTACATAGATGGAATGTTGTTTGTACATTCCACCTTTACCACTACTTAACTGAAAGGATGTGGCAATCTAGAAAGACAATTAATTGCATATGAGAAGTGTATAGACACAGAACAAATAAATTTCTGCTTAAGAAATCAGCAAAGGAAAATGTCATTTATAATTCTAAAAGAACTGGAAGAAGTATTGAGTTATTGTTTTGTCTGCAAAGTTTCTAGTCATTTCATGTTCTTCAAACTTCTCAAAATGTGATACCTGTTTTTGGCTTAAACATGCTTAAAAATGTCAAAAATTCTCAAAAGTTATACTGGAAAAAAAGTTTTCTGTTTGGAGAGGATATTAAGGGGGAAATACTTGCAGTTATTGCACAATTTCTGTGGGGCTCAGAAGAGCAAGGTGGGCAATCTCAGTATAGCAAATGGCCTCTATGCCTAAGAAATTACTGACCGTTTTTTGACATGTCTTTGAGTACATGTGGTGTGATTTACCTGACTATGGTAATCCATCTATGATCACCAAACCCCAATAGTTCAGAAAGGTTCTTTTCACTTGTACACTGGTGTACCTAGTCCTGTTCTTCTGCAGCATAAACAAGAAAAAAAATATCGGTTTGCAGTGGAAAAGCAATAGCAGAACCACAGGCAAAGTTACAATCAACCGTATATATTGCTTAGGCTCCAAATTAATCTTCTCTTCTGCTATTTTTAATGAATATCCAGAATCATGTCTGTCTGTTTCTGTTCCCAGTGTATGGTTGGCCTAGGCATGAGACCAAGTCCCTCATTCTCTGACGTCTCAGATGAGGTGATAGGGCATTCCTCTCAGCCAGGAAGGTGTGAGCAGCCAGTTCTTAGGAAGAGGTATTGTTCTTTGCTACACATCAGCCAAATCCATTTTCTGATTCAATTAATGCCTCCCTGTGTTCTGATGCCAAGTCAAACCAGGTTGTGTCCATCACTGTGGAAGGGAAGAAAAGTACTTCCAGTCAGGAATTCGGTTGCTGGCACCAGCTGGAGGTGGTGCTGTTAGTTGCTGCTTTCTAATTGAAAATGCCTGGATATTTGACTGAAAACAGAAATAAAGAGAAAATCTCATCTTGGCTGTCTATCAAAGTTGGCATGTTAAAAATCAGAGTTTGTAAACTCTGCTGTTGCTGAAGTTTCTTGCAATTGAAAATCGATAGATTACCATGACAGTGTGCTTCCACCACTCTGGTGATTCAGTCTTAGCTACAAGTTCAGGTTCACGTATAATAGTGTAAACCTAGCTACAGTGATCTACACACTGGTGGCATAAAGCTATAGGGTATTACAGTAATAAAAACCAGTATTAAGATGAATTAGCATTTTAACAGATTTCAGTCTGCTGTACTTGCACTCACTGTAGTCTGTGACAATACTCCTAGGAGGCACTGGGTGGACCTTTTCTTCCCAAATCTGACTAGTGCTTGGAAGAAACTCTACATCACTTTGATTCTTAAATTAGAATTAAGTGCTCACTCAAAACAGGCTCTGTTAATTTTCTATGCTTATTCACATGCTGGTGGCAGAATAAAATCTCTAGTTTAGGACTAATTTAAAAGGCGTTACCCCAACAATCTCACCTCTCCAAGTCTATGCTTAGAAAAAAGGTATGATGACTAAGACCTAAGGTAAATTTTTATAGTAGCTTTTCTTTATAAATATGTTTTCTGAAAACTTGATTTTCCATAACCTAAGGGGATTATAATGGCTTTTCCATTATTTAGAGAGAGGCTTTTTTCCTGTCGTGGCACCTTATGCAGTAGAGATGTTAGAGTTGCTAGTAAACTAAAACATTCTCATTCTAGCATGCTCTAGCTTTCTATACACAGTTTCTGTTCCAGTAACAAAAGCTAAATCATACTGTGAAACATGACTTGTTCAGACTTCACCTTTTCTGTTCATTCTGAAGGGTACTTTTAAGTAACTTTCATTGAGAAAACAGAGACTGAGTGTAACACAGGTGTGGAAAACATGCTCAGTTGATGTGGAGCTGAGTGTGATCAAAGTTCTGGAGCAGGGTCAGGAGTGTTGGAATTAATTTCTGATGCTGAACTGAGGTATGATTTCCTCATGTTGAAGGAGCTTGCATTTCAGCTATTCAGCATCAGCCCACAGAGATGAGAATGGACATTTTAGTCCAGAAGCAGACTGTAATACCATCCTGACCAGTTTTCTTTTGGCTAGTCCTCTAATTGATGTTTGGCAGTGAACGCTAAATAAAATACGTATAGAAATACATATATGTTAAATACATATAAAATACATGTATGTAACTACATATATAAAAATAACATATACAGAAACCAGAATACTTTCAGAATATTATGTACACTTGCTTTTATTTGGTAGGAATAGACACAATTTATACGGATGCACATTAGAACATGTTGTGGAATAAGCCAGTAGGCATTTGAAATCTAAAGCAAGGGTTGTACTGGTTTACCCACATCCAGTTTTTGAAATGGAATAATCCTCATAATACAAACAGAATTTCACAGTGATGGATTGGTGTGCATAAAGTTAATCTGAGTTTAATATAATTGAAAGTTTTGCTTTCTGTTTTTTATTAAGCTCTCTCATGACAGTGAACTGAAAAGTAAAGAAGTTATCTGCATAAAGCCAGTGGCAATTATTAGATGTTTACATACTTTTATCATCACAATTATATATGTAAGTCAAATACACTCAAATGCATGAGTGAGTAATTATGATCATTGATTATATAAAGCAAGTTACACTGTGAAGCAAAATAACCAGTTGAGTGCACAGAAAAATACAGAGCTACACTGTAAATGAGTGCAAATGGACGACAAAGGATTAAAACTGAGAGAGCAGGGTGGTGAAGGGAAGCGAACAAAGCTGAAATTTGGTAAGCTTTCATTTCTGTAGTGGTTGGCTCTGCTTTTTGCTTCCTGTTTGTCTCTGGGCATCTTTTTTCATCTTTGTTATTTTATAGAGAAACAAACCACAATGAAAGAATTTACCAAGCCTACCAACAACCGTCCAATTTAGTGTCTATTGGAGTGCTGCAGACATGTAAAGTACTTTTCATGTTAGCATCTGTTTTGTGAGCAGAGATTTTGGGTACTGTTATTGAACAAGTCTTTAGTTACAGAAGAAGGAATCAGCAACAATTGTAGGAAACTGTTAAAGATGCTACTGATATCTTCTGTTGCCTAGAAACCAGCATTCAAAATTATAAGTGCTCAAGTGAGAAATAGTTGTGTTTGGATTTTTTTGCAGTCCAGTGGTAGAAATTCAGATCTGAGTGGACACATTTTGAAAATGATTAGTAGTCATAATAAATCATCACAGAATATTAAGTATGTAAGGGTGAGATAGCTAACAGAGTGAAGGTTTAAATTAGAGCTGTGAAAATTAGACCAGTGATGAGAAATGTGTGTTATTGCTTGTCTTTATAGTAAAAAATCCTCTTAAACTGAGAGAAGGAACAAGGAAATTTTACCAGATTAAGGTATGAAAAAGGACTGCAAATTTAAGCCTCCTCTACACACAACCTTGGAAATAGATCTTAACAGGAGATTTCTTTTGCTAATAAGCTTATTCACTTAGAGAATTTAAACTGAAAGATAGTGATAATTAATCATCACTCAACATAAATAGAATTGGATTCTTCTTTGGAATTATTTTCTGTGCATTTTTTAAGAGTCTGCCATCTTCTATGTTTATCATTAGTGTATCAAAGATCTCTAATATACAGTCATGGTATTAGCAAGAGGAATTAACTTCATGTTGACCTTCTTGGGATATTTTCTGGACATATTGCTAGCTCAGAGTTTATATGGATAAGTTTTTTCCTATGGATTGGCATTCAGTTTTATTTCTTGTGACAGCTTTCTTCTTCATTAGTGCAGGCAAGGCTTGTGTCAACAGTCAACCTGACATGTGTATTCTACAGTAAGTAATAGTCACTTAGCAGAAAAAAATATGTATTATCATTACAAAGTACCATAGAAGATAATATGAAGAAACATTTCCCAGGAAGTCAGTGTGATCTTAACAGAGGGGGCAGCTGTAATGAGCAATTGATGGAGCATGATATGAAACCCGAGGGCAACGAGTCATCTTGATTATCTGACTGTCATCTGAGAGCTTGATGGAACAAACAGGGGAAGTGGCAGAGATCTACTAAACTGGAGTGTGACATCCCCGCTACCTCTGAAGACCATGGCAAAAGTGCCCTTGATTTTAAAGGAGAAAAAAAACCCCATACAGAATGCCTAGACTTGAAAGCTGCCATTATTATGCTGCTGAACTTTAAAAACTGGCCTTTATCAGAAAAGTTCCCGTGTCTTTTGAGGATTAAGTATTTTGCCTACTCTCACTCTTGGGAGCTGCATAGGTTCTGCACAGGATAATCCTCATCCAGTTGATTGTCCTTGAATTTTGTTTTAAAATCTGCCCTATTTTAAGATTTTTAGTTTTGGGAAGAAACATAGACAAAGCCACAAAACCAGTCACAATTTTGTGCGTTATTTTAATGCAGTTATCTGAGCTGCTTAGAAATCAAAAATCTGAGTACTTTTCTTCTCTCCAGAATCATTGTCAATTTTCTTTTGCAGCATTAAATAAAAAGTTCAAATTTGGGTTCATTCATTCATTACTTCTTCACATTATTTTTACCTGCATACCTACATTGATTTTTTCATGTGGCTACTGAGAAATATATGTGGATGGGGATTATTTTGCAAGCTTTATCTCCGTCCTCTAACAATGGCTGATGAGGCATTTGTGAGATTTGGCAGTAAAGGTTTGTAGGCACATCCTGTTGTTTGACCATCTGCTGAACATGTGCAGGTTCCGATTAAAATAGTTGTTTTTACAAGTTCGTGAAACTCATGCTTTAAGGGGAAAGAAAAAAAAAAACAACCAAAACCTTTAATTTCTCATTTGTGTGAAAAAGGGTTGTTTTTTTTGGACTCACAGGGTCTACAAATAAATATGTCTGACTGAATAAATGACTGGGTGAAATAAATCAGTTTGTCTCGTTTCTAATTTTGTATTCCTAAAATTGAATCCTTCAGAAGCTAAAGGACCTTATCAGAACAGTAACAGAGAACTTTCCTTTCTGCTGTGTTTATTCTTTGCATATTTCCAGGATTATGGTATCCTCACTGTTCCATGGTACTAAATATAGAAAAGAGGAAATACTGGACTAGTAATTATTTCTTTTTCTTTTCTTTTCTTTTCTTTTTTTTCCCCCATTTTCCATTAACAGAAACTTTCTGTCTTATTCTTAGTTGTCAACTCAGATGATGGTCCCAGAGCTCTTACATTGGAGGATTATTTGAGTGGAAACTTCCAATATAAAACATTTTTTCCATATTGGGTGTCAGGTAAGCAAAACCTTTTCTCAAACATAGATAGGCCTTTCTAATATGTATTTCCAGACTGGTTTACACAGACTGAGAAATGTATTTTTCCTCCAGCTTTACTGTGAATGAATGCTAACTATGAAATTAAACCCTGTGCTAGTCAAAACTTATGGTTGAAATTTACTATTCTGTCAGTCATTCTAGAAAATCCAGGTATTCGATGTTTCAACAGACATGTTTGAGTCAAGTATAAACTACAATTTTACAGAGGCCTTCAGTGTTTTATTTCTTTTACTGTCATGTTCATTGCAGCAAGTGAAAGAAATATGTCAATGTGTCAGTCATTCCTTAAACGATCTCCTTTTTATGATTTTCACAGCACTTTTTCACTTACCACTTGTAATGATTGAGGTTCTTTGTTTTCAGTAGTACCTGGCTCTGCAATGAGCCCAGCTGTTCTTATCTCATTTAAGGAATGAGATACACTCACTGCTGAAATTCCTGAGTTCGAGGGCATTGCATTGAAAACAAAGCTGAGTTTCTAAGTTCCTTAAGGTAGAGGGCAAAGATATGAAGTTAATTGCTGCTGATAAATGTGTCTCTGTGTGGCTGAAATACTGGTTTTGTTATCACTGAATTACAGCAGCATGGAAAAGCTGGAGCTGGACTGGTTTGCCTTCAAGCACACACATCACTACCACTCCTATCGATGAGCTGCCTCAAGCAGTTACTGTTCTCTGCCTAGAGCAAGAAATGTAGTGCCCATTCACTTGGATTCTTACCAAGCTAGTTTTATCCCACAATTTTAGAAGTGAAATGAAACCTTATAGGACATTGCTAGCAGCAGTTCAAATTTTACAATTAAGAATTTGAAGTATGTTGATTTGACTTGTATGATTTAAAAATTAGGTCACAATTTGTTAGAATTATGTTTGAATGTCTGAAGGATGTAGGCTGCATATCACTTAAACCTAATATTCTTCTTCCCTCTTTATAGCTTTCTCACTTAGACTTATCTTTCAGCAGTCACAAAGCTCTCACAAAAGTCATGCCATAGATTCCGTAGATAGTCATGCCTACAGCATTCCATATGTCTACTTCTCTTCTGAAACAAGGAGTTAAAATTGAATATTTCATCCTAAGGGTGTCTGAGATCAGCACAAATGCTATTATACAAATCACAGAAGTGTGCTCAAAAGATCCAAGGGCGATCTAATTTCCTAAAAATGAGCACCTTACACAAGGTTTCAAGCTGCTTTTAAACTTTTAGTCTTGCTCTTTAACTACACAAAGTATGTAATTCCTTCTCTCTGTTTATAGAAGTGATCTGAAACTAAAATTCTGATCTTTATCCTCTGCCAACCTATGGCTCAGGTCTTGAGCACAGGTAGGGTTAAATTCCATTCTCGGTCAAGGCCACTGACCCTCAACCCTCACTTTGTAGAACTTGCGTGAGTGAGTAAGGGCAGTGTCATTTATGCAACGTCAGTTACATGGTACTGCTGTTGTCTGTGGAATATACAAATGAGAATATTCTGGTAAAATGATAAGGAAAGATATTGAACATTTTCTTTAAAACATTTACATTTTGATACTGACCTTTTAATGGGTCTGTCGCTGGCATTGCTGAGAATAAAATCGGGAATTTACTTAAAAAAGTTAACTAGCTGATCCTGTGTGCAGAGTATAATCTAGAGAAGGTAGTCAAGAACCTTGAAGACAGTTTCTTGATAACTCTGTACTTGGCCTTATTAAAAGAAAAACATTTTCTATGTAGATGCCAAAAGATATTTGTTCAAAAGCTATTCATTAAAAGGAGTGTGAACACATTGATAAACAGCTTTGTTCTGTAGTAACTTCTGTGAAGGTAACAAAAATTTTGTCTTGTTTATAAAGATAATGAGTATCTACATCAGTCTGCAGAAGATGATATTATTCTTTACAATGTTGAAAGGAATTATGCAACTACTGTCATGACTAACAGAACAATGGTATGTACCTTTTTAATTAATAAAAAGGCAGAAAAGTGGAGTTGCATTTCAAGTCCCAGTTTAAAAGTGAATGAGACCAGAACCTAATCTACTTCTCAATCTTTCAGAAACAAGTTAATGCTTCAAATTATGTGTTGTCATCAAACCAACATTTCATAGCTCTGGAAAGCAATTATTCAAAGGTAATAGTTTTAATATATCTCTTAATGAAATATTTCATTTCATGTAGTATTTTTTGGTTGTGATTACCATAGATAAATGTTTTTTGGTACTTTCTTGAGGTGGGGGTAGGCTGTGAGAAGGCAGCTGATTATTTGTAATTAGATTATCTTTTTCCAAGCTAATTTCTTGCTTAATTTATGCAGCTGTGGAGATACTCTTATACGGCATCATACCACATTTATGATCTCATATATGGGTAAGGCCTGATATTTCTTACAGAGGGCTGTGGTGAATACGCTGTAGTGTATTGTGCTTGCAAGCTGAAAAACTGTAGTAAAGTGACTACCACCCTGCTTTGCTTTTGCCTGACTCTGTCAGGTTACTTGTTCACTTAAAAAAAAGTTCCCTAAGAAAATCATTCATTCTTTTCATTTACTCATCCAGGTATCCATACCCTAAAACTTTCCCTGCTCAAGACTAATTTTTTTTCTTCTTGGCATAATTTTCACCCACCCTATCTTGGCTGCTTGAGTCCACTTCAGTCTCATACCTGATGTCTCCATGACCTTCTGCTAATTCATTCTTTTTATCATTGATCCAGTGTTTAACTTTCCTAAAATATTCACGTAGCCCTTAGGGCTCCAGTGATCTTTTGACAGTTCATCCTGCACTCCTCAAAAGTTTACAGCTTCTTTTTTTTCCTCTTTCCCAAGACCTTCCCCAAACCACTCCTCTTTCCACCCAAATCCAAAGGAGGTCATGTGCTCATCTGCCTCCCCGGTCACCTTTTTATGCCATAAGTAGCAGCCTGACCAAATGCTTCTTAGTTCTGAGCAACAGGGGCTGCCCTGAGCTGCGCCATTCTTGGGAAACTGTTGGCTCAAGGTGACAGGAAAAGGTTGCTTCAGGCTAATGTGAGTGGAGAGGTACTGCATGTGGGTTGTGATCCTTAACAAATGCTTAAGTGCTGTTGTCATGCTTGGCTCAGCATGCTGTATCCTGAGCTCACGTTTCCCAATAACTTGCTGAGACTGTAACGCAGACTGTAGGTAGAGCAAATGACTGTTGATGCTTGTGCAGCATTTGAAAAGAGATAAGTCTGGCTTCTTAGGCTGTTGAATAAGTTTTCAAAGGGTTAAGTTTAAGCCTTTGCCAGCATTCATGAACACCATCATGTTCCTGCATGTCTCTGCCTGCCTTAATTGTGCATTGCTCGAGAAACAATAAGCAGTTAGAAAATAAAGCTATTCATGAATTTTTTATTAATGTACAGTATAATGATCCATTTGCACTGTGCACGAAAAGCCATCTCAACTTCTTTCCTTTTTTTAGTGGTTTTGTAACAGAAAATCAGCTTCCGCATAAAATTCAGTATATATCCTGGTCACCCGTTGGACACAAATTGGTTAGTAAAGATAATTGTTAGAATGAATTTGCTTTGTGTGGTTAGAAGACATTTGTCTGCCTTCGGTTTTTATTTTGTTAGGCCATATTTTTGACAGGCTTGTGTTTATTAATCTTGGTTGTGAGCAAGAATGACAAAGAAAACAGTTTTAACTTGTTAAAATTTAACTTGTCTGTGTCTCAATAGAAGATAATCCATGCTCTCAGCTATGTTATGTGTTTCAGTTTGCTCACTGGTCTCTTATGAAGAATTGACCAAAATAATTGTATATAGGATTAAATGCAGTTTCAAGGTCTGAAAACTAATAGATTTTCCTTTGACACTATATAACACATGAATTTACTATGGAGCTTTAGATATGCAGTATTTAAAATCTGTTCTAAAATTTTTAGTCTAGGAAATGGCTGCCAAATTCTTATTACAATAATGTTGCTTTCTCTTTTTTTTTAATAGCTCCTTGATAGCCAAGTGTATATTTCTCATTAATTGTAATAGAACTATCTTGTACCAAGTTTATAAACTTTTTTTATTCTTGATTCCAAAGCATCAACCCAATAATAGTGGTTTTTTAAGCTGCCTGTCCACTATTGACAAAATATATATGCAAGAGAAAAAATTTCAAACATTTAAAAAAATACCCAAGGCTAAATATTTAGCCCAGGGGGCTAAATATGAATGGAAAACTTACTAGGATTTTTTTCCATGTTCTACCAGAGTATTAGTTCTCTCACTTACATTAAATATTGTTATTTTCTTTATCAAGAATTCTGAAGACAGAACACAGTGAAGATAGTTTCCTATCTTTCTAGTAATAATAGCCTGTGATGTTTTTATAAAATAGTCTGGAATTGTTCAAGGCCAGGCTGGGTGGGGCCTTGAGAAACCTGGCATAGTGGAAGGTATCCCTGCCCATGGAAGGGAGGTTGGAACTAGATGATCTTTAAGGTTCCTTCTAACCCAAACCATTCTATGATTCTGTAGTCCTTGTATTGTATCTGAGTTTCAGGGGTTGCTTTGTTTTTCATTGGGAGTACAAATTAGTTAAAATGTTACAGTGATGCTGCTAACAAATGCTTAGAGCTTAAAAAGGCAGGATTTTCTAAGAGACTGATGCTTCTGGTGCCGGTTTCTTAACCCCATGTCAATTCATTTGATTGAAATTTAGATATATCCAAGACCTGCATTTAGAGATATCCAAGATAAGCATTCCTTACAAGAACTCTCTTTGGGCAACTGATTTACTAGAAAGGAACAAACGAGCCCAGACAGAGTAAAGCCTTTTTTTGTCTCTTCTCACCTCACGTAGGCCGTTTGTCAGATTTAGAAAAGGCCAATTATTTTCTTTTCAGTCACTTTGTATTTGTTTTTATCTTCTACTTTTGGTGGAACAAGAAGAAAAAGTCACAGAATAGTTTGAGGGTCTCTTAAAAAACAGCAATTTGAATGAGTTGCAAAGGTTCTACTTTTTTTTCATGATTTTCCGCACACAATGTATAATTTATTTGCTGACCTACCCTTGAGGAATTTGCAAGGGCTGTTAGTGTAGCATTTATTTCCCTTTCTGTATTCATTAGGTTGTCCTTGTATAATGTAAGAGCATTGACTGCAGAAGATTGGAATCTAACCCCTGTTATTGACCACACTCATAAGAAATACTTTTTCTTCTTTAGGTATATGTATATCAGAATGATATCTATTTGAAACAAAGTCCAAGAGAGGCACCAATTAAAATAACTAGTGATGGAAAACAGAATGAAATATTTAATGGGATTCCTGATTGGGTCTATGAAGGTAAGTAGATCTTGAAGGGCAACAACTAACATGATAAATGCTTTGTTTAGATTACCTGGTTCTCACAATCCATTCTAAAATATCTGTGATGATACTTTTTTAGAGCCCTAGATTACTTAATTTCCTTATTTTATTTGCTGTACAATGGCTGAATTTTGTATTCATAATGTGTAACCAAAATACTGATCTTTGTTACTGAAACTGTGTCAGAACTGTACAAATTTGGCTTCCTGCTGATGCACAGGCAGTGGCTGGGAATTAAGCTTTAATGGGAGTTTTAATTTTGGTGGAAATTTGGCACTTCAGTGAATCCAAAAAAATTAAAAAAAAAAAAACAAAGACATGCACACAAGAAGACCCCAAGTGGGTTAAATAGGATCTGTGTGCCTGTTTTGAGAGTTCTTAAGGCCTCTCAGAATTGAGATGTATTGCGTTATGTTTGATGTTATTTATTTATTGTAACTGTCTTTACATGTCTAGGTTGCTGAGTAGAATGCTAAAATAGATTACAAGATAGATTACAATGATGAACTATTATTTTATTTGTTTTTCCTCAGAGGAAATGCTAGCAACAAAATATGCACTGTGGTGGTCTCCAAGTGGAAAATATTTAGCATATGTACAATTCAATGATTCTGACATACCAGTTATTGAATATTCATATTTTGGTGAGGACCAATATCCTAGAAAAATAATTATCCCATACCCAAAGGTATGTTTTATCATTCTTTTGACTTTCTTTCTGTTGAGAAATAAGTTATGAAAATGATAAAATTAACTGTACTTAAGAAATTATTGTATTACAGTAGTTAAATCCATTGTGACCTAAATGAAAGAAAACAAACTTGGGCCAAGTTCTGAAAAGCTGTACGTACATTCAAAACTGTAAATATAATATTAGTGAAATAAATGGAATTACTTATGCAAGTAAAAAGCCTGTGCAAAAGTGCATGTTTGCATGGTCAAGCCTTGGTTTTTTCAATTCAGTTTATTTATTGTGATGTGCTAAGTATGCAGTTGTTATTTTTCATTACAGTAAATAAATTATGAGATTTTTTTATTTTTAAAAATAAAGGCTATGACAGCTTCAGTTTATTTGCATACTTCATAGGGCTTTTTGATCTCAAGGGCCTTTGGATTTTAATTGCCTTCTAGTGCCAGATCTAAGGCAAGACAGTTTTGGGTTGGCATTTCTTCAGCATGTGTTAGAGAGCTCTGCTGACTCTTGTCATGTTCATATGATTGGAAGGGATCGTATTAATGTATCTTAAGTTGCTCACCTGTCAACTGGGTGGTTGCAGCTCTGAGGTAAAACTGGATGGTTTAGACCACACGTGGATGAGAATTAGTACACTAATAACGTATGCAATGAATAACCAACCATGAAATCAGTTTAAGCAACCATTTAGCAGCTGGAATGTCAAACAGCACTTGCAATTATGTGAATGTACTCCTGGAGTTTTATGCCAAAGTAAGTGTAGTATGTGCTGCAAAGATCCACACTGCAAACAGAACACTGGTTCCCATCAAGCACGTTTTCCATATAGAAAGGCACTAAATTTGACGTTTTAATAGGTTTTCTTCTTTATATATTAAATGATGCAAAATTAAGTAATGTACTACTGCTGTAGTGTCACTCTGAGATCTTATAGGACCACGTTTGCCCTGTTATACTCAACTGAATATGTATTTTGTAACATATCTACTTTCTTGCAAAATGTGTTGTAGTTTTCCTTGATCTGAATTGTTCGGAGCCTGGTTTGAATAACCTGATACATTTTCTTTGAAGGCTGGGGCTAAAAATCCTACTGTTAAAGTGTTTATTGTAGACACTACTTACCCTGAAGTGTTTCATCCTAAGGAGGTGCCAGTTCCTGCAATCATAGCATCCAGGTAGTGTGCCCTCAAATATGTCTTTTCTTGTTTTAAAAAAGTTTTTGTCTATGTCTTTTAAATGCTTGAACCTCTGAGTTGTTCTACCAGGGGACTGCCATATTAATCTCCTAGAAGGATCAGAAGCTAACTAGAAATGTTGTATTTTGATTTAGCCTGTCCATATGATACATTGTTATAAAGGACAAAAAAATACCCTAAAACAATGGAAGCTTTGCTTCTTCCACAGAACAATATGGGGTATTCAATCTGGAGCAATGCTGCTATATTCCTGCTGTTTAATAACCACCATTTCTTTCTTGTTTTATTTTTTAGTGATCACTACTTTACTTGGCTTACTTGGGTAACAGATACTCGAATCTGTGTGCAATGGCTAAAGAGAATCCAGAACTTTTCAGTCTTAGCCATTTGTGACTTCAGAGAACGTTCAAATACTTGGGACTGTCCAGAGGTAATAAAGTTGGAAATATAAATTTAAAATTGCTGAAATTAGCATTTACTAATCCCTGCCATAATTGCATTTTACAGTGTTTGATCACATTCATTTTTACTAGTAGTGATACCTTTTTTCAATATTTTAATTGCTGGAGAAGGGCTGAAAAAATATTATTTACTCCAACAAGAAATTGAAATATTTTTTATGCAAGGCTTAAATAACAACCAAAGCAACAAAACCCAGAAGAATGTTATTGAGAAGCTTTTAGTACTGTTGTTTTGTTCCTCCTTGCTTCATCACATCCAAAAATGGAACCATACAGGACCTGTATCATTTTTTAAAAGAAAATCTGACTATACCATGTTGAAATTTGATGCTAAGTCTGACTAAATCATGTCCTTTATGATATAATGTTAAATTAGTTGAAAGAACATACTGATTAAAAGAGGGGAGCTTTTCAGGAGGAAGAAAGTCTTCTCCCTTATTAAGTCTACATTTGGAGAGAGCAAGCAAGTTTTCAGAAACACAATCAGATCTAAAAGAAAACTTCAATCTAATTGCAACAATAGCTCTACCTTTTGTTTAACTATATCATTCTATGATTTAGACAGTTTGGAAGGAAAATCATGTTCTGCTAAGCAGAGCATAGCTCTGTAAAGCCTGAAGAGACACTGATAAATTCATATAGATCCTGAAGGAAAGACAACCCTAAATTTCAGTAAATCTAGTATAGAAATCTCTTTTATTGTCTTTCAGTATTAATGGTGTTTGCTTGTCTTGTTCTTAGAGTTGATGGTACAGAACACCTATAAAAACTAGCATTACGATGAAACCTTGAACTAATGGAAAATAAAAGGCAAGAATATTTATAAAAGTGTTCTATATAACTGATAAATTGTAAATTCAGAGTTTATTGACACAGCCTTAAATAGCTGAAAATAATGTTTATTCCTCTGTGATACAATAACTGTTGCAAATTTAAAGGGATGTTTAGGTCCTGTTATTTCAAAAACGTAATTATTGAAGTAGTTTTCCACAGAGAACTATCATAATATATTAGGAAAAAATACATATTTCATGCAACATTTGAAGTATTTCCTACGTAATTGTTCCACTTTATAAGTACATTAACATTGAATCTCTATCTTGCCTTCACGTAACTTATATTTTAATAACTACATATTTTAACATACAGAAAAAAGGTGTAAGGGTTCTAGGACTCTACTATAATCCACCAAAGTACTTTAACACAAGCTTAACTTTTAACACATAATCAGTTTTATTTATTTCAGTAGGTCTGTTTATGTGTTTAAAATTAAGCATGTGCTTAATTGCTTTGCTGGAACCAGACCAGACCAATTAACATCTTGCAGGACTGTGTTCATGATCCTTGTTTAATTGCATTTCTCCATGAAACCTTATTTATGGAGTCACTACTGACGTTTCTATAATTCTATATTTATACAGTGATACAATGCTTTTATCACATTAAAGTTTGCACAAATGGCCAATCGAAGGAGTGTGAACAGATGGGAGTTCTGCATTAGCTCTATTTGCCATTAGAAAGTATATCTCTCTACATTTCCTTTGGCAGAAATAGTTCTCTTGTTGAATTCAGATTACATTGAGTTTCTAATGTACAACAATCATGCTAGGATTTATGTACTTGAAAATAATAACAAAATATAATCTACAACATGTTCTTAAAGTGTAGATTCATCAGAAATGTTCACGTGTTCAACTCCTGCTCATGTGAATAGGCTGTAGAAATAAATATTACTTTAGTAGAACTATTTGTGTGAGTAAAAGTTAGGCATGTGTTTGTGAAATTGGGATTTCCTATAAAGATGCCAGTTCTCTAATTAAATTCTGTAAATAATTTAATATACAGAAAGATCCCATAGAAATCAAGGGGACTACTCATATGAAAGAAGTTAAATATATCCCTAATGTACCATGTCATCAAGATCTGAGTCTTACTTTAAAGAAAGGAAAATAAAGTTAGGATGCAGATATAAAACAAGACACCCCATTTTTCTTATCTTAAAAAGAAATAAAATCCATCTTCTCATTTAATAGCTCAGTGGAGCCCTTGCAAAGTACTAAACAGTCTTCTAAGGCACAAGTACCTGCAATTTTTTTTGCCTTAATTCTTCTTTATAAATACATTATTTGCAAGATTTTGTAAAATCAGGCCCTTTAATATCTCTAAGCTAAGCAGCAGATCTGGGGACCCTAGATTTTTATGTTCTTTTAGTTTAAGTATTTGGCTTGTATTTTAAAGTTTTCTAAGGTTTACATTTAAAAGATGTACCCAGCAGTCACATCATCCTCTGTTATAAATCAACATCACAGCTCTTAATTGAAAGAAAATATGAACCAACTGAAAATCTGAAGTAGACTTTTAATATTATTATTCCTGAAATTATTTTATTTGGGTTTTTTACTGAAAAAATCATGAGATTAAGTATTGTTCATTCTTGGTTTCAGTCAAAAAGTTAGATAAGGTTAAAATAATGACTCTAGATTTTATTTAGCTCTGATGATAGCTGTTAAAAAATAATAGTTTAACTAACATAATGACATTAATACAAAAATATTTACTTCAGACACCCTTCAAGTCCCTGAAACTTTACAGCAAGTATTCTAAAATTCTCTTTTACAGGTCTCTACAGATTTGTTTATTTGAAGATTTTGAATCTCCAGAAACTCAATCTTCTTAAAGACTGTGCATTTGATTTTGTTTTTCAGAATCAGCAGCACATAGAAGAGAGTCAAACAGGATGGGCAGGCGGAGTAGGTTTTCTTGTTGTACTCTGTTTTGATTCACTGAAAAGCTATGGCTTTCTGCATCTTCTCATCAGTGTTTTGAAACATGAAGCACCCTTCTGAGTCATAACAACACTACTGCTTAAACCTGTTGCACTGTAGGACTGAGACTTTTAATACTGTGCTAGATGGTAGTATCTGGCTACCTGCTTTCTGAATTTAAAAACCTATTTTCCGTTTGAAAATTGTAGACCAACTGACTAGACACAACACTGAAGGAAGGGAAGTCATGAAAAGAGGTAGATTTATAGTGCAATGTAATTATTAGAAGCATCCTGGTGGCCAAGAATAGATGTAAAACTCCTCTGATGACACTAGGGCAAGGGATCAGATTGGCTATCATAGTACTTGAAGAGTAAAACCTGCCCATTCATAACAGAGTTTTAGTGCCAAGTGCCACACATCTTCAGCTGGTGGGAACCTTCAAGGTAAGACACCCCACTTGCAATGGTAGGTGATACTTCTCTGTAGCTACTTCTAGGCAAAAGAAGTTTTTCTCCACCCGGTAGAGACAAAACACATACCTTTGGAAACTTGCAGTAAAAACAAACCTACAAGGAAATTTTAAGATAATGAGATCAGTACTTACAAGCATATAGTCCAACTGTGAATATGTACTATTGCTTATGTTTACAGGCAGGACAAGTTAGCAGAACCCAGTGTGTAGAACTTCACACTGTGCCTGAATGTCTTGCAGTGGACTTAACTGTGAGCTTCATTTTCAGTATACTTTCCTTTAGGAGACATGTTTTAATATGAAGAGCACACATCTACAAGGATTAGTTATTTTACTTCATCCTTTTCATTTTTTTCCACTTCTCTTGAGATTCTCATGGCAGGTTTTTATTACAGCTAAAGAAATTGCACATATGCGTAAATCCCCTCTTTAGCTTTTATGGGATTTCAAGCATTAGGAATCACAGAAGCAATCTCCGGGACAATTTGACTTGTGGTCACAAGTTCTAGTCTAGCTTGGGTTAGTATTCTTCAAAAGTCATACTCACTGCAGAAGGTCTGGTGCTATGTTTGAAATTCTTGCAGATCATTCTTCTGTCTTCATGTTTTGAAAGTAAAACTTAGAGTTTCAGTAACTGAGCCTTGACTGACAATTTTAGTAAAGAGGTGATTGTTTGAAAGGAAGCAAAAGTTGAATGATCTTATCTGTAATAATCTGTTCCTTAAAATTAGTGGAATACCATGGGAAACATCAGATATCCATTTATTTAGTGCCGTGTTCATTGAAACAGCGAAACTCTGTGGTCCACAGAATATTGAGTCTCGCACCATTCATGAACATTGGCTTTATTCAGAAACATATTTTTTAAAAATCATCTCTATCTGTTTTTAATTAACTAAAAAAAAGGTCATTTGGAATATACAAGTTATTCCACTTACATGTAGAGAGCTCACATTTGTGGGGTGCTTGAGGCATCTGTATTATCAGTTTAAGAAATCTGACATGACAGGTTAGAAATTGTAATCTATAATGAATGGGAGATTGAATATCATAGATCCCCTTTGAACTGATTTTATTATGTACACTATAATCTGTTAAACAGCTCAGACAGTCTTCCTTGCATCTCATCTACTGTTTTTCTTCCATTGTTTCAGTTCTTTGTGTCTGCACCTTATTTTACATCGGACAGCAGTTCATACTACAAAATTTTTAGTGACAAAAATGGTTATAAGCATATTCATTACATCAATGGCTCTATGGTAAGTCAAGCAAAGTGTTCTACATTGATTTACTGTAAGTTCCTGAAATAATGCTACAATATTCAGTAACTTAAATATCTTTCTACACAGGAGAATGCAATCCAAGTTACAAGTGGAGAATGGGAGGCAATATACATTTTCAGAGTAACAGATGATGCAATGTAAGTGTCATGAAGAAAACAGACTGTAAGTGATGTCAGTAAAAGGAACACAATCATTTGAACACCATTTGTTAACTCGTTAGGTTATAACTAGGTATAATTTGGTTTTTATCTGAATGCATCCACTACAAATTTGTATGCAAAGGCACTACGTGGGTTTGCAAACATGGTTTACTTCTGAGAGATTCTTTGCAAATTGTCCTCAATTTTCTATTTAGTCACCTCTCTTAGAGAGACATATTTAAAAATACTTCATTTATTCATGTGTTTAATCCTTACACAATTTGCAGTTACTCATCTTTTTATGATGCCTCATTCAGCTTACTGTATAGATAGATACAGCTTACATAATTGGAATGATTAGCTCATGAGAATTAAGAAAGAACTCCTATTTATATGTCATCTAGTCATAGATTGAGTGAGGATTTATTAAAATAAAAGGTATATAAGCTTAACTACTCTTCCATTGCATGCAGAAATCTCAAAAAGTCTAAATTAACTTCCAAGATGGCTTTTCATCTTGCTGCAGGTTCATAGGTCATAACTTTGTGGATTATTTATTAACATATAAATGAATTTACAGTTTCTATTCAAGCAATGAATTTGAAGGCTATCCAGGAAGAAGGAATATTTACAAGTAAGTGTTATCAACATTATCTTAATGATAGTAGGTTGATAGAAGATATCTCTGAATTTGTTGATAAAACAATTTAATTTCAATATGTTTAAAATGTAATTTCACAAGATATTGTAAGTAAATCTTCACCTCAGATTATATCTCAGATTTGAGGAGAAGTAACATCTAGGATTTAAATACACTCTTCGGAAAAAAATCGATAGAGGCCAAGCATTTATTTTTAAATTGAACAGTTCTGAAAGTACAGTTCCTGTATTCAGATTGTGATGCAGACACATGTGAAATAAACTGTAGCAAAATAACTATTTATTTTATTTTTCTCCTAGAATTAGTATTGGAAGTAAACCTATAAGAAAACAATGCATTACTTGCAATTTAAGAAAAGAGAGATGTCAGTATTATACAGCAAGATTCAGTGAACGTTCTAAGTATTATGCCTTGATCTGTTATGGTATGTATAGCATGGGAGCAGATATATAATCAGTTGTTCTTTCAAATTTATCAGTGCTGTAGTTAATACTATAGTTATGTGGTTAATACGTACAAACAGTGAGGTCACAATCTAAAAAAAGAAAGAAAAAAGTGTCCAAGGTTTTCCTTTTGTGTATTTCATATAAAGTTTACTGTTCTTCTGATTCTGCACTGACTGATCAGCTGAAAAGTTCCTTAGAATTTCTGTTGAGCAGAGAACCAAATGTAGCAAATAACAACACCTTTCAATCATTCCTGCACAAAACAGTCAGTAAGGTCGTCACCATGTGAAAGGCGCACACCTTCACAAATACGATGTGACATATTCTCAGAAGAATGTTTCACATTGTTAATTCTGCATTTGCCTTATGTAATCACATCTCAGGTATTAACTAGATGTCACTTCATCTCTAGGGTGGAAGAGTTTGTTAGTGGATTTAAAGTTCCTTCTGTTATGTTTG
The DNA here is from genome assembly GCF_003984885.1 of Neopelma chrysocephalum. Taxonomy (NCBI): domain Eukaryota; kingdom Metazoa; phylum Chordata; class Aves; order Passeriformes; family Pipridae; genus Neopelma; species Neopelma chrysocephalum. The sequence continues at coordinate 17,499,312 of NW_020897703.1, forward strand.
CTAAGCAATGCCTGTATGTATGCAAGCCTTTGTACGCACAGTACCTTATGTATATCGTGCAGCAGGGACTTGTGGGTTACCCAGCGGAGAAGATTCAGATCTGTGTGTCAATTTAAGCTCTTTAACTCCTATCAGTTACCAATGTTAATGTAATATCCACTACATCACCAAATTCCAGCTTCAAACTGTAAAGTGCCTTTTTATCATTCTTATGACAGGTCCTGGGATTCCCATTTCTACTCTTTTTGAGAACCACGGTGATAGAGGTACTTCAAGTATCCTGCCTATTTCTGACCAATTATTATACTCCTTGATCTTCACTATGCAGATCCTATAATACAATATTTAGGCTTGTAATCAAGAAGTCTTTCATGTTATTTGATATTAAAATATCTATTATCCTTCTAAATTTGTTAATTAGTGAAATCCAAATTTGAATGAAAACATTGAAGTCCATCACTTTTATAGGATCCTGACGTTTTCCCTGTTTATCCATTATAGATAAAATGAACATCAGCAACTCTTTGTCTACCAAATTTTGAGTCAAACTTTGTAGAAAATACTGTGCTTTACAGACTATTCCTTTTCACATTTGGATGAACACAAGACTTCCTGCTTTCTTTCATGAGGCAACACTACCTTATACAAAAGGCAATGGTGTGCTATTTAGAGTTTGACCCATTGTGCTGTACTAATTATAATTTGGATCAGTGACTTGCTCTTCAGCCATCAGTAGAGATGTCAGGGAAAAGCAGAAGCTCTTTCAGATGATCAGTTCAAATAACTGCTTCAGACAAGGTGTAATTATTCATGCAAAGTGGGATCTTCAGCAAGAAACATTCAGAGCCCTCATTCTTTAAGTAGCCTGTCAGTGAGGACTGTTTGCAACCAAGCCAAGGAGGAACTTTCTAACAATGAAAATATTATTTGCTCTGAAGTGAATTTTCTATCTCTGTCCCTTGTTTTTCTCTAAAAGTTCATCTTCATCTTAAAGCCCTCAGTCCCTGAAATGTTACAAAAACTAACATGATCCTGTATAAAATATCAGTGACTTAGCATTCTCCTTCCTTCCCCAATAATCACTGGAAATGAACTGGTAATTGTAATGGTCCTTCCTTGCAGTTCATCCCGTATTGATAACCCAGATCACTATTAACTGAGTAATGTCTGACCAGAAAACACATGAAAACATAAGGAAGACAAATGCCACAATATTGTTAAGCTAAATTAATCTGTGGTGATTCAGGTAGAAATTAATTAATTGCAATATAATATTATTTAGACTCCAAAAGCAGTTGGTACATCTTAGTTTTTAACCACTCAAAAATGTTTGCAGATGGCAAAGATTGGTTAACATGTCTATTGCAATTATGCTATAAAAACACTGTGTTCTGATATTTCTTTTGCAAAAGGTTTAAATACATTTCATGCATGGATTTCTTTCATATATAATCTATTCTCATAGCTCTCTGTTTTCCCTGATTCATTATTACCTTGTTTATCAAGGGCCCCTACTACCTTATCAAACTGTGAATTGCATGAAATGCAGCTAAGTGCCCAACTGCAATTATGTGTTTCTTAACCTCTCTGCAGGAGAGAAAAGTTTCATATAATGCATTTTCACTACTGGTTTCATGGTGACTCACTCAACTGTGCTATTATTCTTCAGGAATAAAAATAAATTCAGTCTTATCTTAGACTTTTTCATTACCTTTTTTGGATTAATTTTCCCTATGTCCCTTGCTTTCATAATCTCTTCTGTGGTACAAAACTATTTTTAGTAAATCCATTTTTATTGCATTTGGCAGAATTTTGATATCACCCATGAATTTTAGTAGGATATATGCAGGTAAACTAATATACAGCAATTTGGAAGCTCCTTCCAGAATACCTACAATTCAGTTGTGGTATTGGACAAGTTCCAGGAGTTTTGAGGGGAAGTAGGGAAAGGGTTCAGCTGAGTTTGGGTGAGTATCCAAAGCTAGGATGATCTTTCAGCCATAAAAAAAACCAGTTGAAGCTACAAAACTTGTCAAGAGTACTTTGAAAGAACAAATTCCACTGTTATATTTCCAGCATTTCCTGAGCACTACTATCTAGCTCAATACATACTGAGAGAAGAATACTTCCTGTATTTTTTGAGCATTTCCAGAAACAGGGAGGGGGGGAAAGGTAAACTAAAAAAGAAAAATCTCCTGCAGTTTTAAAAGGTTCTTTTATTTTGAAAGTGAAGCTAAAAGTCACAGATTTCCATTATGTACAACATTCTTCATCCATCACTACTCATTGGAAAGCACATAAATAAACAAGTAAGACACATGATGGGATGAATTTTGCATTTCCAGCTCCCACTTTTTTAAAAAAATGGGGTGAGGACTCTGCAAGAGGAAGAGTGGGACTCTAACATTTAGAGGCAACATGTGAAATGATTTGCATTGCAAAGCGTACATCCTATAAAAATCTAATGAGTATTTGTGCACTGCAATACCAGTGCTTTGCTTTCATTTAGCTATGTGATCAAGCCCAGTTAGAAGTGTCTGAGTGGATTGTATTACTCTGCTTGTAAAATTCAGATTTCCTTTCTGTTCTAGTAACACAAAATAAATGAATGTTAATTAATGAAGAGAAATTAACAATAAATCAGTTAATAATTCAGGCATTTCTTTTACTTAGAGCTCAGAGTATTGGAAGACAATAGGGAATTACAGTCTGCTTTGCAAGAGATCAAGCTGCCAAAAGAAGAAGTTAATAAACTTGAAGTGGATGGTATAAGTAAGAATTACACATCCTTATTTTCCTTTTTCTGCTACCATTTAATATTTTTCCTTAATTTTGTGATAGTAAGTATTGTCTTTCTGTAGAACAAACTTGTTAGCCTGTCAGATTGGGAAGAAGAGGCCTGGTTCTGCCCTGCTCAACAACTAATTTGTCTTTGCCTCAGGGTATCTGTCAGTAAAATAGTAGCTAAAATACATCTCTGCTTCACAATACAATTTTTTTAAAATTCTTTAATACTATTGATAAAATATTTAAATACTGCGTAAAAACTATATAATGTGGTGGTAATAAAATGTGAAATATAAACTGCTGTTCATGTTTTATACATTATATTCATTTGCATGCACTGTTCTTTTCACTAGTGACTTTACAAACAGTATTCCATGGTAATAAATCAAAAAAGTTTCAAAAACTAATTTCTGGTAATCTTAACTGCTGTTACATTCCTAGTTGTGCTTTTCTAGGCACCTGGAAAAACTGAGAACTAGGCTTTTGTGAAATAATAGTTTTATGCACAGCTAAATTAAACTAAATGTGGACACTTTATTTCTTCAAAGTTGTTCTTCAACAGCTCCATATAAACAGTTAATTGCAATCAGTTCTGTATTTCACAGTTGATGTGTTGTGTACTGTGTGCTGATTCATGTTCATATACTCTTACACCAAACTCTGGATTATGCGTAAAGGCATAATTTTAACCACTAAGAATATAATTTTATCATGTCTTTTCTAGCTTTGTGGTACAAAATGCTTCTACCTCCACAGTTTGATAGATCCAAGAAGTACCCTCTGCTTATTCAGGTGTATGTAACACTTCCTTTCTTTGAATTTTGTTTTGTCAAAAAAACCATACTTTTTATAATTTAACAAAACCTTGTACATTTGCAACATTTTAGGAAGTAAATGCAAAACTACTTAGTTCTGTACTGTTTGTTGTGGTGGGTTTTTTTAATATATTTCTGGAAAAGAAATTTAAGCCAATGGAGATGGATAAGGTTTTTAATGTTAATCTTAGCATGGTAAAGGTTAGTTTCTCAGAGAAAGAAAAAGGCTAAAAACATGTGGGCTATTCCTTGTAGTTCTTAGCCCTGTAGCTGCTTCTGTTTATTATGAGGCAGTCTGAAAGTATTGATTTCAGCTTTTTTAATATGAAAAATATTAAATTTTTCATATTAATTTTTTAAATTTTTTAATTAAAAAAAAAACAAATGCCTAAACTATGTGGACTGACTTCTCTAAGAGCACTTGAAATAATTTATTGCAGGCAAAAAAGGCAATAAAAATTGCAGCAGAAAAAAAATTAATAAAAAAAAATATGCAGAAAGGAGAAATGAGTGGATGTAATAAACTTTGCATCGTTTTATTAACTAGCGATGATCCAAAGGTCCAAGAATGCTAAGTATGTTTGAATGAAGTTTAGAGTAGAAGAGTCCTGTCCTTGAGGTCAAATGTGTATATGCTTTAGGCCGTTCTCATGAGGAGTGTCTCCCTGTATTGCTCAGCTCTGTAGGGTGTGTTCTGCCCACAGCTCCAACAGCACATGATATTTCCCACTGAAACAAATAAGGTCTGGTGATGGCCAGAAAGTGTAAGGAGCTCTACTTCTTTCTGCTGTTTTCTTTGGTATTGCTGACTGCATGTGGAGATCAAATGCAGAAAAGCAGAAAAGCACCAAAAAGGGCTATTACCCCTAAGGAATTTGGAGAGAGAAAAGAACTGAGTCTTTGAGGCATAACTCTTCCAAGGATTCCCCTTAGGACAATCACCTGATACTGCACCCCTTCGCCTGAGCTAAAACTAATTATTTGCCTTAGGCATAAGACCTAAATGATTAAGATAGATTTTAGATAGCAAAATCTCATAAATATATGAAAATGTTAGCTGAATTGTTTGTCTACTGGGCTCTCTGAACAACAGACACATAGCAAAAATATATGTGGAGAAAATGTTAGCATACTTAGCATGTGTAGCTATAGTCCAGTGTCCAGTAACCATTTATAAATGTGTAAGTATGAGTTGAAAATGTGTGAATTTTCATCCTCAGGTATGGAGGACCTTGCAGTCAGAATGTAAAGGAAACATTTAGCATTAGCTGGATAACCTATCTTGCAAGCAAAGAGGGAATTATTGTTGCTCTAGTGGATGGCAGAGGGACAGCTTATCAAGGTGACAAAATTTTGCATGCAGTATATCGAAGACTTGGAGTCTATGAAGTGGAAGACCAAATCTCAGCAGTGAAGTAAGTAGACTATCTCCCTGTAAAACTGTTGTACTTACATGCCTAGAAGTAGTAATGTGAAAAAAATATGAAATTCTCAGCCTTTCTTCTGAACAGCTGAGGTCTTCGGGAAATAAGAACACTTGTAAAAATAAAATATTACTGTTTGCTTCATGTCAGTGAGATTTTGGGTGGTATGAAGTCCATATACCACTAAGTCCACATCTGGACCTCACCACTTCCATTGTGTTAGAGCATCATCAAAAGCTTCAATCCTAGGCCTAAGGAAATACAAGTGAAAGTGGTGAGAGTTAAGCCAATGTATTATCTATTATCCTGAAGTTTTCCCTGTAGGGCAAAGCTACCTCAGTGACCACAGAGATCCATTATCTAAAGGTCAAATGTGAAGTTTGTAGCAAAACTGAACCTGCCACAAACCTTCTAAAAGTCAGTTAGTCATAAACTTGCATTCTGTGCTATGCATTAAGTTGCATTATAGGATAGTTAAGAACAACAGAAAGTGCCTGAGGTCCCCAGTAGGTGTTCCCTGACAGCTGCTCCTTTGAATGAAAACACTTTAAAGTGTTCTCAGGGAAAATAATTCCCTATGCAGAGTTTTTGGGAGGGAATGAAAGCTGAGGATTTTAAAGAAAGACTGACTGGTAATCTTACAGATGCAGTAGCACTGCTAAAGTGAACAGTTAATTTGTTAAGTATTAATTTGAACCCCACAGAGATGAGTACAAGGCAGGAATATGGAATTTAGTCTAGCCTAAGGAATTTGGCCCAGCAGAGTATGGATAGATTTCCAGTGCAACAGTAAGTACCCTCTTTCCTTCAGACCCAACTGAGTACCTTAGCTAGAAATTGGATGTAGCAATCTAGGCTTTCACAGCTTTCTGTTTGAGAACACTGCCTGTACTTAAAAGTGTGTGTGAGGAGGATATCCGCTCCTTCGTCTTTCTGCCTTGTGATAATTCGTTTCCTACTCAATGATATAAACACACCATTTTTCCTTTCAGTGACAAATGAAACAGAATAGCTGTATATCATGTCAGGTTTTTTCTATTAATCTATTATTTTATTTTCTTTATTGAAAGTTTAGGAGGAGTGGCATACTTTAAAATATCACAAGAATGGTTTTTCATTACTCTGAATCATCACTCAGACATGAAATGTCAGTGACAGAGGGAACCTACACTGATTCTGCAATTGCAAAATCTGCTGAGACAGGCCATGAAGAAATGACCTCAGTTTTCACACTTTCCAGTTTTCTGTCAGCACCTAAACTAAATTTTTATTCAGTTAAATGTAGTGCATTCCATCTTCCTGATCTAACACATGGTTTAAGATGCATGATTTTTAGAGAGGACTCTATACTCTAGAGGGAAGTTCTTGGAATGGATTTTACTGTTGGAGGAGCCCTGGGGATTAAGATAGTAATGTAACAAAACTGATTCATTTTTTTGCTTTTCTAGCTTTGTCCCACCTAGATAGTGTCCTGAATTTTTCGGTGTTGTCAGTCACTCATGCTTGTCCTAATAAATAAGGCTAATATGTGTCCTGGGATATATCTGAACCTATTTTGTTTATCTGTCACTGTCAAACCTTTATGTTCTTTTGCCTCATCTCTTTTCTTTGCTGTTGATAATACCTCTCTAGAAATACAGTCTTCAGACTCTGATGCAGGATATTTTAGGACACCTAATATTTATTATTCTCTTTAACCTGTTTGACTGTATTTCAAGCTCATTACCTATTTGGAGTGTTAGAAGATGTTTTCTTCCCTATTGTTTTTTATTACAATAGCACTATGACCTTTTTACTTTTCAGGCACATAAAAAAGAAAGCTTATTTCTCCAGGGAATCCCTAATCTCAGGGGCTGATACTGTGCCTCTCGAGAAATCAGAGGCTAAATAACCACGTGGATTCTAAGTATAAGAACTCTTTTGCCAAGAAGCCAGATGAGAAGAGTCCTCACCCACTGGAACAAAAATTATTATGATGAAAGTATTGATTTCAGTATTTTTTCTTCTTTCAGGAAAAATTCTTCCCTTTCCTCTGAAATACCTATTAATTGAATAATTGATGCTTTGTAGAAATCAGACATGCTATGCTGATTATCAGTTTGCTCAAATTGGTGGAATATGTGGAAAAAAAATGGAAGAAAAACTATTTTTGCTAATTTTTTGTAGTCTTAGAAATCTTTTGTAATAATTCATTTATTTCTATGATTTTCTTTTCCACAGAAAATTTATAGAAATGGGCTTTATTGATGAGAAACGAATAGCAATATGGGGCTGGGTAAGTAAGTGATTGGGTTTTTTGTATCTAGCTTTAAATAATCCTGCAGTATAATTTTTTTTAACTCTTCCTTATTCTGTATGAAGTTTCTTCTACCCATGCATAATGGTATTACCAAACAGGGTAGTTTCTGTTGGTGCTTATGTATATACAATTGTAACAGTGCAAGCCCTCAAAAAGGAATCTTTGGCAGCTCAAGAGGGAATTTTGAAAAGCTTATGCCTAATACATTGTTTGGACTTTAAGTGAAGCCAAATTGAGATGTTATAATTGGCTTCACTTTTAACTTAGGGACTTACTGGCGTGGTTTCAAAATTCAAGTATTGTCCGTTCTGATCCGAGATTAAAATAATGAGAAAAGTCCTATGACTATCTCTCATGAGAAAACGTGACCCTTGCATCATTCTGAGTCACTGTGTACTTTTCTGTAATGGTCAGTAGGGATGAATGTGGGTCTGAGACATTTTCAACTTTGATAGCTTCACCAAGAAGTGGAAAAATTGAACAGTATGGGAGTTATTTCAAATTATTAGCTTTGTAACACTCCCAGAACCTTTAATAGACAGATGTACTGCAAGTCTTTATTAATAAATGGACATATTCCACTACCCTGAGGCACTGAGAAATAGAGTAGCATACCTCAAGTACAAATTTTAGGATAGCACCGCATTCTAATAGGACAAAAATAAATTATTGGAATAGTTGGAGTTGTTTTTCTATGCTGTCAACTTCAAAGTAGGACCATTCATAAAAATGAGATGCAGAGCTATTAGTGGTTTTAATGGGAGAACTAAAACCATCTTCAGTGACAGCACAAATGCCCCACAGCCCTCTAGAGAGATTTTTAAGATCTTTAGGCCATTTGACTCAGTTGTTCATGTTCATCATGAAGGGCTGAATCAAGAATGCATAGGCAGAACTGCTACCCTGCCTCCTACCCAGCTTCAGCATAACTGAATTATACTGTATAGGAGAACAAGGTGATAAGCAACACCTGAGGGTCTCATGGATTAGGGATGGTACTGTCAGGAATGCTAAAGGGAGTTGGAGGCCAGACCTATGTTGGCCACACTTAGTCCTTCTCTGAGTAAATTAGTAGCAGCTATCCAGCAGTAACAGGCTGCACCAACTAAAAAAACTTACACAGTAAACTGGTATGTTAGACACTAATTAACATTGTCCAATATTTTTCTCCACATACATGTCTGTTTTTCTCTAATTATCATCCAGAAAGACTTTTTATTTCATTCTCTTTAACTGCCTGTCTTTGCCAGGAGAATTATTCTGATCTGTCCCTGTTTGTTTTGTTTATTTTTGCTGGGGTTTGTTTGTTTGTTTTTGTTGGCCCAGTTTCATTGTAAGAGGTTTGATCAGAAACATTCTAGAGGATGGATCTTTTAAGTTTCAGTTAAACTCTAAATAAAGAAATTGCCTGATCTTAGATAACACATGAGCAGGGTTGCTAAAATCTTTCTATGAAGCTTCTACCAACTAATATTTAAATTACTTTGATCAGACAGGATACACCAGGATAAAATGGGTACCATATGATGAAATTAAGTGACACAGACACTTAAAAGTGTTTAATTCTAGAGTAACATTAGATAATTTAAGGCCACATGAAAATATTTTAAGTCACATCATATTTTATTTCACCACAGTGTTTCCAGAACCAACTAAGAGCTTGCACGTGTCTAAAACATTGTATCCCAGTTGCAGATATGATATTAAAATGATGGCACTACTAACAAACCTATCAGTGTTTTTTCCATTTTTCTTTCTATTTATTATACCATTTCCTGGTCCATAAGCTTTGAAAGGAGTTGAAAGGTGTTTCCTTATTTATAGCCTGCAGCTTGACAGATATGCATGAATTCGTACTTTCAGTCTAACCAAACTCTTCATGATGGCAAAAGCTCTTAAATAACCACTAAAGCAATTCAGGTTGTGAATTCTATCTCTCTGCCTGTTACAGTGAATAGATTTATCAACCCAATCCTAATCCTTTGCTTTATAGCCTTGTGGACTGATTTTTAAAAAGATCAAATGAGGAGATCAAATGAGCAGGAAAAATTCTATGAATTGTTGTTTCTATTACCATATCCCTTACTATCATTTCAAACTGGAGTGTCAAGAGGAGAGAAGGACTAACTTAACTTTTTTACAAAAAAAATACGTAATAGTTCTGCTTACTTCCCTTAATCTATCATATGGTACTGAGATAATCTTCAGAATTGTTCATGACCACCCCATATTTTTATCATTCCCTCCATTCCAAAGTAAACAAAACCCCATTATTTCCCAAAGACCTTACATGAGCTTTTCCAACCCCAGCTCCATATGCTATGGAGAGCCAAACCAAAGGCTTTTTATTTACAGTATTTTCCTGTCTCAGCAACTAGCCCTACACAGTTTCACAGATCTATTCTGATAGCCAGGGCTACTACTTATTTATTTACCTACCTAACTTCTTGCTGTGAACTTATTCTTCCTTTTTGGGTCTCAGTTTGAGGAATCAGGCCAGACAATAACAGGAACAGTGGCAGGCAGTAGAGAGGAATTGCTCCAACCTTGAGTTCTCAAGTAGCTGAGTCTGTTAGTACTGATGATTGTGTTGGTTCAATATGCCAATCACTATCAATAACTAGGTAGTTTGTTAAGGGAGGGAAAAACCTATAACTCTTCTTGAAAGGATGAGAGGCAGTGAACACAAGTTGTCATAAGGGACGTTTTCTGTAGGCTTTAGGAAAATAAATTTATGAAAACAGGGATCACTGTTGAAGTGGATTGAATAGGGAGGCTGTGTAAAATGCATGTGACTGATCGACATTTAAATCTGAAGTTAGCCCCATTTTGAGCTATATGTTGCATTAGATTACCATGAAAGACCCTACCAACTTAAATTTTTCTTTGAATAAGTGATAATAAGAGCAGTATCCTGTGATATGCATTGAAGAAGTAGCAAAAAAGAAGTGGTTCAATACAATTGTCTAATCTCTCTCACAAGGAATCACATCAGATCCATTTGAAATCACTGATTTGTTTTTAAAAAAAGCTTTTATTGCTTTGTCTGCTATGCATTCAAAGCAAAATATTTACTTTGGAATTGATTTATATGAGTTTGATTCTTCACCAGTAATTTTAAACTGTCTGTGATTTCTCCTTAGTCCTATGGTGGGTATGTAACTTCTTTGGCGCTTGGATCTGGCAGTGGAGTATTTAAATGTGGAATGGCTGTGGCTCCTGTTTCCAGCTGGGAATATTACGGTATGGAAACTGATCGTAAATACTGACTTGGAAAGCAAGATGGAGCATTCAATGGCTTCTTAAATGAAATCATTGCAGGAGACTGGTGATTTGAAATGTAAAGACGTTGAAATTACTTAGACATAAATCTCTTAAGACCTTAAGTTTAATGTTTTCCTTGCTGAAAATAACTGACTGCAACTGGCAGTTTGGAACAGACTTTGTTACATAGAAGAAGGTATGCCCCGGTAATTCCATGTGCACATCTGTAACAGTAAGTGTGTAAAGCCCTCTCGATAAACTGCTATAGTAAGGAGTGATCTTCCTAAAAATCCTATTAAAACAGTATCACTGAATTCAGAAGCAGCTGAACTGATTTTTCTGCCAGTAATGGAATCACAGTGCACTTCAGATACTCAGATGACCTCTGTCAGGAATCAGCATCTCTGATGACTGCAAGGTTATTTCCCTAAAGCAGTGGAAAAGAGAGGAACTTTTGTGTCTGATATAATTTTTTAAAAATTAAATATTTTTCCCCTTAAATGTTTCTCAGCCACACACTCTGTGTTGTTGTGTTACCATACGTATTTTTATTTATGTTTATGGAATTAGGCTCCAAACTGTTCAGAGGAAACAACTCTCAGAGTATAGTCCCAAGGCCTTCCTGTGTGAATAAAACAGGCACATATTCATACTTGCCGACCTGTTAATCTTTTTGGCATAGTGTAAAGGAACCTTAGTGTAAAAAAAAAATCATGGCATGCATGTTTTCAATGAGTAAAATGTAGCACTTTGAACACATTTACTTAGCATATGGTCGTTTGCTAAGAAGTCTTGGTTATGAAAAAAATTTTTGGTTAAATGGAAAAGATTCCTTCCCTGACTGCTAGCACAGACATTCCTTGTATTTATGGTGTTTTGCAAACAAAGGGGGAAATATTTGTATGACACAGGAAGCATAGTCTTTATGTTTTCACAGGCATCAAGATTTTTTTAAGACAATTTTACTCATGATCACAAAATTATTACCAAAATGCAGGCATAAAGCACTGTTTTTGCAGAAGTCCTTTAATAAAAGAAGAGTTATAAAAATTTGTCTAAGCATTAAAAATTGAATGCATTTTTTTAGTTAAAGTAGATTAGATCCGCACCATTGCAATCTTTTCTTCAGCTGAATTTTCAGGAGGAAGTTTAAGAATCTTGCTAAAAACATGTTGTAAAATCCAAACAGGCAAATGTACCTCTACTAAGGAAGGAAGGAAACAGGAGGAAGTCATGAGTCATAAGTTTTGGCAAACAGAGGGCAAAACTACAGGATGCTACATATTTGAGTCTCTAAGTAGTATCAGTATATCAGAGAATGTACTAGCCCCATAGAGCTTCTAAATTCTGTCCCACACTGTCTTAGATGCACAGAGATTCTGGACCATAATCTTTTCTCAGGAACCATCCCACCCCCCTCCATTTTGAGTCAGAGTTAGTAACAGCTGAACAGTTATAAGATGTAAAGGGAAATTCTATTCAGGGATAATGTATGTTAAAAGCATTAAATCTGTGACTGTTTGCTTAAAATTTATTTAAATTTATCTCCTTTTCCTTCTTTAATAATTGACAAGCTGAATCTTCCACTTAGTCATCATAATGCAATTCTGCTGACCTCTGTGAACTTGCTGTAGCTATACTGCTAGAAGAGAGTGGAGAATTTGGCTCAGAATACTGTAGAAATGCCAGCCATTCAGAAAGAGTCTATTTTATTGAAAACTTAAGCCCAATATGGTTGTTTGACACTGTGTTGACAACAGATATTGCACATTTTCTGTTTTCATGGAATGATAAAGGATTTTGATAAAAGATAGGCTACTTAGAGTTTTTGGTACGTAGTATATTATAAATTATCTTCAGAAGCCTTGTTTGGCTGATCTGGGAGACATAGTACACATTTCTAGCACTCAATGATAGCACATATAAAGGATACATAATAAACCATGGGAACAAGAGTATATTGAGTCATTTTCCTTTCCTGGTAGGATTCTCATTTCTATTTTTTAACAAAATTATTCTAATACAGTGTATCAAACTGGACAACAAGATAGACAATCCCAATTCATAATGATTGCAATGGCAGTCACCTCTCTTTTGAAAGGGAAAGATGCCAGCTCTTTGTCAGAAAGCCCTGACTCCGTTAAATAAATAAAATTCTTGTAATACTGCAGCTTGACTGCTCAATATGTGTCAGTTACTTTTTCAAGACAAGGTCACAAAGAAAGTAATGTTCTGGTAGTGACAGCTGCTGTGTCAGTTTTCCATAAATTTTCATAACAGCTCTTAGTTAAAGTACAAATACCAAGGCAGCTCAAAGATAGATGTTCCTACTGATTTCATGGTGATAGATATTTTTCAGTTATTGACATATATTTTGTCAAATCTGTTAACAGTCTTTGTTGTAGTTAGAAAAAAGAATTGAACAGAGACCTGAACTGCAATGGGCCACTTTTTTAGTTCATGCCTGTATCCTTTCCAGCTCCCCCTAGTTGCTGCATATATACTCTCAACGGGAAAAGGACAACATACATATCCATATTTACTGTATATAAAAATACAAATCCTCAAATACTCTTTTTAAGGTATCAGAATTAGTCCATGTGATCTTTCCACCATGTAGCTTTGTTGGCTTGTTGGCTTATTGGCTTATTAAACTGACTTCTGGAGTTCAAGCCAATAACATAAAGCAATATCAGGTTCCACAGCTGAGTATTAAACCACTATTTCTGCAAAGAAGAGCAAACAGTCATTAATTAGCCTTCTTAGTTGATTTTTTAAAATATGTTTAAATTTGGTATATTATGAGGAAACCAAGCTGAACAGACACAGTTAAACATAATTTAATTTTCTATGTGTCACTGAAGGCACAAAAATATCTGTATTTTCTTTATCTATAGCTTTCTTCTTTAATTTCAGCATCTATCTACACAGAACGATTTATGGGTCTTCCTATAGAGTCCGATAATCTTGAGCACTACAAGGTGAGAATTCTGTATGTGTTGATCTGAATTTGAATCACACTTCCATGGACAAGTAGAACTGTGAAGAAAGAAAATTACCCACCAAGTTTCATAGTGACATTCCTGTAGTAGCTAAGCTACTGCTGTGAAATTCTTATCTCCGTAATGAATTGTGGGTTTGTATTTATAAAGCCCGAAAATGCTAAATTGAAATCCTTATTTTCTCACTTGGACAAGTCAGACAGTTCTATCAGTGCAAACCATTAGCCTAGGAAAGAACTCAAGTGAGAGAGAGGCACTAAATATCAAATATGTTTCTGATAGCGTAGAGATGCTTGTGATAGTACAGACAGAGAGGTGCAAACCAAGCTTGCCCGTGGAGATTCACAGATTCATAGTTTGGAAATAAACTCTTAGATCATAGTCTAACCATTAACCTATCACTGCCAAGTCCACCACTAAACCATGTCCCCAGTGCCACTTCTACACATCTTTTAAATACCTCCAGGGATGGTGACTCAACCACTTCCCTGGACAGCCTATTCCAATGCTTGAAAACTCTTTCCATGAAGAAATTTTTCTCATATCCAATCTAAACTTCCTCTGGCACAATTTGAGGCCGTTTGCTCTTGTCCTGTCACTAGTTGCCTGGGAGAAGAGGCCAACCCCCACCTGGCTACAACCTTCTTTCAGGTAGTTGTAGAGAGCTATAAGATCCCCCCTGAGCCACCTTTTCTCCAGGCTAAACACCCTCAGCTGCTCCTCATATGACTCACTCTCCAGACCCTTCACCAGTTTCACTGCCCTCCTCTGGACAATCTCCAGAACCTCCATATCTTTCTAGTCATGAGGTGTCCAAAACTGAACACAGGATTTGAGGTGTGGCCTCACCAGTGCCGAGTACAGAGGAACAATCAATTCCCTAGTCCTGCTGGCCACACTATTTCTGATACAGACTAGGATGCCTTTGGCCTTCTTGGCCACCTGGACACAGGCTGGCTCATGTTCAGCTGCTGTCGACCAGCACCCCCAGGACCTTTTCTGCCAGGCAGCTTTCCAACCATTCTTACCCGTGGCCTGTAGTGCTGCATGGGGTTGTTGTGAGCCAAGACCAGGACCTGGAACTTGGCCTTGTTGAACCTCAGACAACTGGCCTTGCCCCATTGATGCAGCTTGTTCAGATCCCTCTGCAGAGCCTAATATATATATGTATATATATGGCCTCTATTGTAATCTCAGATTGATATGAAGTCACTGCTGTCATTATTTTGTCAGGTCAGCTGTTTAATTGTTTTTCTACAAGGTAATGAAAACCTTTTAGCAATGTGAGTGAGTGATTTAAATTGAAGTTGCTGAACTATTCACTTTTCCTCTCAACAGAATTCAACTGTGATGGCAAGAGCAAAGAATTTCCAAAACGTGGAGTATCTTCTCATCCATGGAACAGCAGATGGTGAGGTTTGCAAATGGCAGAACAAACACAGAGCCAGAATCACTTTGTTTGAAAAACATTAAGCTGCTATCTGTGCCTTTGATTAGGGTCAGTACTTAGATCTTTGTTAGATTTCCATATGACCTATTATAAGATGCTTACTCATTCTTAGTAATGTCAATTGTATCACTTGATAATTAGTGGACACAACTTAATGCACTATAACTTTATGCTTTGTGGTATTTACACATTTCAACAGCCAACCTCTTTTTTTCCTTTTTTAGATAATGTACATTTTCAGAACTCAGCACAAATTGCAAAAGCTCTGGTTAATGCACAGGTGGATTTCCAGGCAATGGTAAATAACAGACTATTCATTTTGAACAGTGGTTCATAACTTTATCAATAAGCTTATCTGACATTTGACAATATTTTAATAACCCAGTTCAACTGAACGTGCTTCAAAATCTGGCAATTGCTAGTGCATTTGTTACTCTTCATAAAAACAATTTCTCAATTTCCTCCCCAAAGGATTTGCCTGCACTTTTTTTTTTGCCTTGCCCTTTGGATGTTAGCAGGATTTCCCTTTTGTCAAGAATAACTTAGAGGCTTTTAAAATGAACCAGGGAAAAGAATAAGAATCCAGCCTCCTTATGAATTTTGTGGATAGCTAGTAAAGGAGATGAAAAGAGCTGGCTTCTGGGGCCAAAATCTCACTGGTTATGATAAATTTTATCTTGAACTGGATTTGCCTGCCACAGGCATGAGGTGAAACAAGCAAAAAGGGTATAAGGTATCCAAAAAGTATATTCAGGATCAGGATCAGGAAAATAAAAGTTCTCTGAAAAACTTGTTTGGGGTAGCAGGCAAAGAGAGAACCACATAGGCAAGAGGTTACAGGATAGAAAGGAGGAATGAGTAGGGAGAAGGTAGTTCTGAGCTACATGCTAACCTCTGCTTCTAAACCCTTTTTCTCAGGGCTAGTAACCAAAGTGTTTGCTTGCTATCAAATATACTGGCCTTCTGCTTGAGTCCAGTTTCACAGGGCCATGAACTCCCGAAAAAGGGATCACACGTCTCCCTGTACTTGGGGTTTGTAAGCCCTTTTGTGTATTACACATTCTCTGCCTCCTTCACTAATATTGAGCAAATCTGGGTTATTCCTCAAGCATCTGGAATACTGTATGGAGTTTAGTCATCCAGGTTCAGCTACAGTGGAATGGCAGATATTTCTGAGAGTTAACATAATTTATATATGTGTTTTATTTCCAGTACACTATTCAATATGTTCATGGCTCTGCTGTAATGTTTGTATATTACAATATTTGTATATTAAGATATTTTTAATAGAATTCAAAAAACATTTAACTGAAAGTTTGTTTCTTAGAGCCCAGTATTTATTCCTAAGCAAGACTATGACCCCTATTGCCCAGGCTATGCAGCAGGTTGAGGACTTTTCATCCCTAAGGGCATCTCAAAGCTCTTTTGCCTGACTTGATACAACTGACTTGTAAGTACTGAGGCAGTAACACTTACTCTTAGGTTACAGAAGGTTTAGAAACTTTTTTTCATCAAGAATATTAATATATTGGGAACATGTGAAAAAACATATGAAAATATATGAAAAGATTTTCAAGTCCCTCTGTTTTCTTGTGGCATTTGCTTTCTCCTTTATGGTAAGAAAATACATTTCTTGTATTGCTTAACTCTTGCAGAATTGAAAACATAACATAGGAGGTTTATGTTTTGGTTTTTTGGGTTTTTTTCAGTGGTATACTGACCAGAACCATGGAATTCCAGGCCTTTCCAGCAAACATCTCTACACACATATGACCCACTTCCTAAAAAAATGTTTTTCTTTGTCTGAATAAGTAGGCTATTCAGAGCATCCTGAGGCATCTGAGACATCTCTGGGAGAATGCAATGGTAACAGTGCCCAAGTTATATAGTTTTCAGGTGAATTGATAACAGGAACTTTGAAGTTTTAAACTTGATGTTTACATCCACTTTGGATATTGTATATTACCAAATGTTATGGAAATACGTTTTGACACATGTAACACCTGTTTGATAGAATAAATAAAATCAGAATGTAAAATGTCGTGTGCATTTATTGCCAACTTGCTTAAACTTTCATTCTGCAGTCCAAAGAAAGGTGTTTTGTTGCAAAGACACACTGTCAGATTAATATGCTTGCA
The DNA here is from genome assembly GCF_003984885.1 of Neopelma chrysocephalum. Taxonomy (NCBI): domain Eukaryota; kingdom Metazoa; phylum Chordata; class Aves; order Passeriformes; family Pipridae; genus Neopelma; species Neopelma chrysocephalum. Next base: position 17,516,491 of record NW_020897703.1, read on the forward strand.
TTTGTTAACTATAACTGTAAAATGGGAAAGGACAAAGAAAGCAGTACAAGTACCTAATTAGCATCCTAACAAGAACCAGTTTCTCAAAATTTATTTCCAATTTCTTGGAAAGAATCCAAGCAGGGATAGCTGAAATTTGGATATTTTTCGAGAGTATTGAATGCTGTGTTCAAATTTTATTCAACTCTTACTTGAAACCTTGATTCTGCAAAACTCTCAGTGTTCAGGTTTAAGCATGAAAGCAGGACATTCATGATAACTATTTTATCTTAGTGTTTTTTCTCCCTGTATTCAAAATATGCAAGCCATATTAGCCTGTTTTTAATGTCTAATCATCACCTCAGCATTCAAATTAATCTCAGTGTCATTCATCCCAGACTGAAGGGGAAGGATCAAAGGATTATGCAAGCTTTCCTTGCTTTGTTTCTAGTGAAACTATTTTAGGGGGTCTTTTAAAAATGCTAGAAGCTAATAATGATTGGAATACTTGTATTCTTTTCATTAGTAATTAAATTAGTCCTGTCATAATATGAGAATATTAACCAGATAATTGGCAAGAGATCCACTGTAGATTAGAAGATTCCTTTGTCACATGTTTAAAAAATTCTGAGGTAGCCTACTGCATAAGAACCATGGTCTGTCTAACACAGTATCTCATCTCTGCTATTATGGGGAGTACAAAATAACCTGAAAAAGATTGTGTTGCCTTCCTACAAAGCAAGCTGCTTCCTAACTCTCAGTCAGAGATCAGTTGCTGCTTCTTTGTGGAAAAGCAAGGGGTTTCATTTGACTTTCTTGACAAAAACATGGGGCTTAGCCAAAATAATTAAAATGTGGAAGTGATTTGCTATGTAACAGCTTCCTTCGTTTGTTAATGGCAATATCAAATCTGATTTTCCACACATGAGAACGTTCCTTAGATACATCTTTATGTAAATGTAGTTGCCAAGCTGTTTATAATGGTTAAATTATACTTTGATGGGAACTCTTCAGAAAATACTCAATTAGTTCAGGTTTTTTTGGAAACGCTGCCAATTATGTGACGTTAATGAGCTTTTTGTTGGTAATGTAATTAAAATTCAACTGCTATAATGGCTAAAGGAAAAATTACAGCTCTAAGAAAGTTAACATTAAGCAAATATAACATGAAGTGGGGCTAATTAGATGTTGATTATATGGTCCTATATGCATTTGCTGCACACAACAGTAGTCTCAGAAATGTGATTATCTTACGAATAAGGGATAGAATTCAGTTGAAATTACTGAGATTTAACTCTGAGTTTCTTATATTGATACAGCACAATGGAAATCATCGCAACGTTGTGGTGAAAGAGATAAAAATCTTATACCAGATGCTTGAAGGTTTGAAATACCTGAATATACCTAGAGCAATTTTCGAAAGAGCATGGTGTTGATCTCCCACAAATATCAATATATTAAGTTCTCTTTCAATTTCTGCACCTTTATTTTATTTATTCTTTTGAAAATCCTATAAGCTCTGGAAATATGGGCAGATGACTTGGCCCTTTGCGGATACTATGATTAGTAGAATGATGCAATGTGTTGTTCACACCCTGCCCACAGGTCTGTTGTCAGAAGCTTCTGGAAATATTTGGAATAAGGGACATTTCAGGAAAATCTGTGAAATAAAATAACAGAAGGTACCTCTTTCTCCAGGTGTGGGTTAGCTGTTTCATTATTAATCTGCCCTGAGGTCTGTTTGTTTCCTAAGGCAATCAGAGTACACATCTTCCAAACTGTCCACCATTTAGCTTTAGGTAACAGTTGTGGGGATAAAAAGTGAAAAGAAAAAAAAGTGAATCTTGCTGCTATCATTTTTCCTTTGTTGTTTTTAAGGATAATTTCTTTGCCTTACACAGTGTTCTCACCAAAGAAAGGGAATACGTCTCCAGTAGAGTGTGACATTTACACTGAGTTGCTGAAATAATGTCTAACCTGAAAACTTTATGATTGAGCAACCATGTGTTTTGATGACCTGGGGGAAAAGGTCCTAGGATGCTGTGAGTGTCAAAGAAACCCTCTTAAAAACATAATACAATACCAAGTTGCTGCCTGGCCTGTGCTAATGACAGATAATATTGCAGTCAATCATAGAAATGGTGCCAAGCACCTCAAACCTGCCCTTGCAGTATCACGGAAGGGAACTCTGGAGGTCTACTTATCCCACTTCCCTGTTGAAGCAGAGCTACCTACATCCAGGAGCCCAGGACTTTGTCCAGATGTCTTTTGAATATCTAAAAGAATAGACACTCCACACAACCTCTCCGGGCCACTGCTGTCAGTGCTTGGTCACCCTCATGGTAAAAAAGTGTTTCCTTATGTTCAGACAGAACATTCTATGTTTCAGTTTGTGCCTGTTGCCTCTTGTTCTGTTACTGGGCATCACTGCAAAAGAGCCTGGCTCAGTCTTCTTTAGACCATCCCTTCAGATATTTATATACAGTGATAAGATTCTCCCAAGCCTTTTTTTTTTCTCTAGAAAGAGCACTTTTTCTGTTCTGCATGGTTATCTACAAACACAATCCATGTTAAAAGCATTACCACAAACATTTGCTGGACCTTCAACAGCTGAAGGTGAAAGGGCTTGTCCTGAGGCATCAAGCTGAAGCTAACAAAGTATGTTTAAGAGTTAGCCTTATATGTGAATAAAAAGTATATGTAAGTATACTGCAGACGTAGAATATGGTGTGTAAGAGCAAACACTGGGACACAATTTGAATTTAAGCTAAGCGCTTATGACAAGTTTTCTGAGCTGATGAATGAATGTCCTCACAGTTTAGCTGCCCACTTTAAAATGTTTTAGAGGATCTGGTTTTCAGAAAATGCTGAGCACTTTCTGCTCTTCTTTTGTATTTTGAATAACACTTTCACACTTCAGATACCCAAACACACCACTTCAGACCATGAAACTTAAGTCTTCAAATATCTGTCATATAAACAAGGTATACAAGCCTCTGAAGATTGGACATAGTTTTTCTGAATTAAGTAAACAGGCCCTTGATAAATAGCCACAAATATAGTTGTTTACAAGTCCGTTTCCACTTTAAATCTTCTTTTGCTTTTACAAGATAAAACTAGAGCAGAAAAGTAAAAATTGCTTTATTCTAGGAGCTGAAGTGTACATAAATATTAGAAAGCCACCGATTCCACTCCAAACCTGTTTTCATCATCTACGTCATTTGCGCTGTGCAAGCTGTACATATCAATGAACGTGCAATCCTCACACTTTAAATGTGGAGCTACGTGGTTCGCTTCACTTAGGATTACTGCAGCTGCAAAGAAGAAAAGACCTGAAGAGAAATTTACTAGAAAACCTAGTATAACTCCAGCCAGGTTCTAGAATATGGTTGGTGTTATACTCATTTTACTCAGACATCAAGTCAAAATCAGACTGCATTCAATACTTTCCAGTTTGCCAGTCAGTTCCAATTACAAGGCACAGCTGTTTAGAACATTTTATAGAGTCATTTGAAGGCTCTATATTTAATCTGAATAATTCATAGTATTTGCTAAGAGCATTTGGTATTACTTTCAATTATGAACATTGTCTTCTCAGAATGTAAAATAACTAGTACATATTTGGCCAGATCTTCTGCTTGCGCAAATTGATGCAGCTCCATTGACTTGCAATTGAATGATTCCAATTTAGTGAGTAGACAGTGGGCTACAACATGGTTACAATAGCTGTCTATCCTGAGGTACAAACCAGTCAGCATCCATGGTAGTGAGCATGGATTTGCATGCTGTGGACAGGCTTAGAGACCCTAAACCAATCCTCCATGTCAGAAAGCCATTCTTGCTCTCCAAAGGGTAGCCATGGAGTTGTATATATACATAGGTACACATTTGTGTGTTATGCACAACTACACGTATGTATACAACATGTTGTTTCATGTATGCATGTATTTACACAGATATTCTTCCTATATTGGTTGCACTAATTCTCAGAAGGGGGATGTAAGGCTCTTTTTGCTGAATATCATCTAGCAAGGATAGGAAAATGAAAGGGGCTGCAGAGCCCAGCCCTCTGAACTCAGGGTTCACAAGGGTAGGGAGAGAATGCTTTCTGTGCAATATAAGAAAGTAAAGGGTACGGGCCTGTAGTCATATCCCAAGATACATCCTCCTCCCTTTAGACATGTAATGTATAATAATATAATAACAATAAATATGTAATGAAGAAATACACACAAAAATTTGAAGGGGTCACTTTTTTGAAAGCATTTGATAGGGATTTTTTTACTTTTTACAGTCAAAATTCAGCAAGTTCTTAATTCATTAAAATGTTCAAATCTTGACAATTTAAATTTTAAGTTATTTTTTCTTGTACCAGCAGTTAAAGAGTTGAGAGAAACATCCTGGAAAATTATGATGTTCAGAGTGTGCTAGCCAGTTAAAACAAATAGATTGATCCTATTTTTCTGAAAAGCCATGTCAACTGGAATTGTCACTGCTAGAGCATCAGGTTCAGTGTGCATCTGCTAAGAATTGTACTTCTTGTTTTAATTCTTCCATAACTTTCTGTGCAGAGATTTTGTCCAGTGAGTGCAGTACACTGTCCTGAATAACAGACATTACCAGGTACTGAGATGATGGTGGAGGAAACTGATCAACTCCAAATGCAGTGAACCAAAGATACAGATTTTTTAAGGACTCCAACTGAATCTTGAAACATGACACTTTCCTCAAGGCAGGTCACTTTCAGGTTCTGTCTCTTAGTCTGACTCAAAGTTTTATCCCATATGAGGACTATGATATAGAGGAGAGTGAGGTTGCCCTTGATTTTTGCTAAGAAGTGCCAACTAACTATTGTATTTTAAAACGTGAGAGGGAAAAAACTGACTACCTATGCATATTTTATACACTTGATATAATTTTCTGCTTCTGTTTGGTAACTCTTGTTTGCTGTGCTCTTGAAGTATTTACTGTAGACTCAGTTTTGGCAACAGAAGGTTGCATGATTCTTGGCGGCAGTTCACTTCTTTCCCATACTTTTTATTTTCTGTGTATCACTTGAAAAACAAATAACCAGTCACCTTCTAGATTCTACATGATATAGCCTCTCTAACAACCTGCCCAACCAGGTGCACTGAGGTGCTCTGTCTCATACTTTTTCTGGAATCATTCTACTGTAAACAGGGAACTCTATATGACACAAGAAAATAAACTGAACTGAACAAAAAGAGAAAAACTGTCTGTTTCCTGGAGGAGATGACGTTGTCTCACAATCTGTATTGCCTGTTTAGAAAGCTAAGTGTCTTTAACTCAGGATGTAGAGAGACAGCTGTAGCAATCTAAGACAAGCGTGTGTGTGTGTCCTCCTGGAACAGAGCCGGTCTAAAGGGCCCTTTGATCCCCATCTGCTGCGCTGCCGGGGAACTGCAGGGTCGCGCAGCGTGGCCTCCGCGGGAGACGCCGGACTGACCGGCTCCATGGACAGACCGTGCCTCGAGGATGTGGTGCTGGGCTCGCATTTAGACTTTGATGTTTCATCCCCTACATAAAGCTCATAAACTTTAAATAGAAAGTAGATTAAAAAAATAATTCTGAGATAAAGACAGCAAAGCATCTCAGTGACATCAGCATCTCATGAAAATAAGTAGATGTTGGGGTGTGAGATTGTTCGGCCCCATTGGCACCATGTCTTAGATATTACACAGATGTGTGCCTAGGGAAGGTTGGTGTATGGAGATGGTAATTCTGCTAATTTCAAACAAAAAATTATGAAAAGCCAAGTTTAATAAATATGTATGCAAGTTTGTATATCCTATGTCAACCAATGACTGGGAATCCATGATTTTGAATGGATGTGAAAAATACAATTAGAAGCAGGAAGAAAGAGGACATGGGTAAGAGAACATGTGGAAAAGAGAGGGAAAGAAGTAGTAATTAAAAAACAGATGGGCAAAATAAGGCTCTCAGAAATGACTGAACGTACAAACAGAAGGCAGTGATGAGAGGAACCAAAGCTGTGCACTTAAGTTTGTAGCAGCAGTATCAGTAGACACTTGTATTGTAGCAAGAAATGAAAAAAATAAACCATGAATCTCAGTAGATGAATCCAAGAGCATATAAAAATTATTCTAAAGAAAAAATTAAACTTGATTATGTGGACTGTGTATTGAGACAATGTTTCCCTAAACCCATACTGTGGTACCACAGCAAGGTATTTAGGCTAAAGATCTAGGAAAAATCCATTAAATTTTGCTTGCCACACTAACACTACGGTTATGAAGCTTATACACTGCCTCAATTGTATCATATGGGCTATGCCAACCTGATTATGGCCAGCCAGCAGGAAATTACCTCAATAAAGCAGATTCTTTGTTGACTTCAAGGAGCAGTGTTGGAGGAAATAAGAGGGTTTGCTGTGATGTGTATGCCTTGTGCCACAAATCAGACCATGGGCCACTCCAGACTGGAGGACAGGTTGTCATTCATGTTCAGTGAGATGTCCACTGTGATTCCAGAACCTTCCCTCTACCAAACAGAACTGAAACTCAACTCCCGACTGCCTGGTCCCTCACAGTTGTAATAACAATACTATTTAATTTTTGGTGCCCTTTTGCACTTTGCAAAGGATTATCATGATGTATGAAAAAAGTCTGTAAAGGAAAACTTCTCCTCCAGCAGCTTTTTTAAGAGGGATATCTCTCTTGCTTCACTGCTGGGATAAAAGACCCATACTCATGACCGCAAGTTCTTTTCAGCTGCCGGAGCCATTGACAAGCTTTTAGTCAATCTCTCCTACCTGTCTCTTTCCTGACTCCCCTGAGTCAATCTCTCTATGGCTCTTCAGATGGCTGAACGTAGTTTTCTTTGGCAATGCTGCCCCACCACAACTATGAAATTGTCCCCATTGCTGAATGGTTTACATAGTTACATAGAACATACACAGATACAAAGCTCAAATCTGTTTTGTTTTTTTTTATTTTCCTTGTAGGGAATGGAGGTGTGAGCAACAGGTTTATCTTGCATAAATCTATAGGCCACTGTGTGAAAGTCAATTTATAATGAATGTTTGGCATACAGTTCTCAAGTGAATATGAATTTTCATATAGTAGCATTTACAAAATCAGAATTTTACAGCTAAGGCTAATCAAAACTTTTTTTAAAATTTGACCTGTACTAGGCATTGCATAGTAGCCATCACTGCAGAACTTCACATCTCTTCATGTTCGTTATATTGGCACAAGATTACTTGAAGAATCATTCCAGGGCTTTGAGGGAGCTATATTGGTTATTGTTAACAGTCTATTAAATTTATAAAACTTGATTTAAAATTGATAAGTGAAGACGATGGTATTGATGTCAACAGAATCAGGATTCTAAGTGTTAAATGTGGCATATCAGAAATTGGAGAAATTGCTGCCTTAATCCAGGCACCTTTTGCCCACTGTTTGTCACGTTAATGCCCTCCTGTTTGATATTTACTTCTTTGGACATTGCTACCTCACTCCTTTTGCAAATTCATATTAGCATTGATGTCATAAAGTAAGCAGAGTGAATGTGTGAAATTGCTTGTAAAATCATCAAATGAAATGAATAGCAAACATGATGACTTTTTTTTTAAAAGTTGAATAAGGAAACTGTCAGCAATGATGCACTCCTGTAATGCTTACTAGAGCTGAACAGTATATATATAAGTCTGTGCAAAAGAGGCAGCTAGGCAGAGCTCAGGATCCTCAAGGCTTGCCATAGTTGCAGAAGAGAGAGCAGCAGCTCTTTCTGCAACTGCCACACATCACTTCAAAGTATAATAAGGTAAGATTTATATGAACTATCAGTACAATTTATTTGAGAAAGCTGAGCGCATTATCTGCAGTGTTGCCCAAGTTTGCAATAGAGGTGCAGATCTTTCAGCAAATTGATGTTTTCTTCTGAGGTTATGCTCACTGATATTTGGAGTTAATGACATCATCATTTAAATCTTTTAACGTATGGAATTAGTTCAAAAGAGAATGATCTGAAAAAGGGAAATCAGCAGTTTGGTTTGCAGAATTAACTGAAAGCAGGAAGATTAACCATGAGAACATGAAAGTCAAGCATTGTAGTAAGAATTTAAATGTCAGATACACAATTATTCAATTATTGATTTTTATATTTTTATCTCCTTTAGTATCTTCTGTAGAGATATTTAATTAATTTGAGTTTAAAAATATTGACTCCTTATTGCCTAAATATGAATCAACAAGGATTAAATTAGCAGCATGCAAACAAATTAGGTGGGTTTATATAGACACTGATTTAAAACTGTCCAAGACCGATTGCCACTCCATCACCCTACAGACCGTCACTCCACTGCCCCACTTTTATTAGTTTGTCTCAAGCAACTATTATTTTCATATAACTGAAAGATCAAAAAAAAGGAAATTTTATAGCACAGAAGTGAAATTAAAGTCTTTCAATAGTTATTGTGATTATTGTCTAAAATTTAATTTAGTCTTCCATCCTACTATAGAATTCCTTAGCCTAGAATTGTTGTATTTTACATAACTTTTCACAAAGAATTATAACATGGTAGGTAAATTGGATGTAAAGTTCCTGAAAAAGTACTTTATTAATAATTTGAAATCATTGCAGGCATATTTGCAGGCAGTTTCATGTTAATAGAAATCTATTTTATTCATTCATACATTTTCATATGAAAATATTTCCTTTTGTACTACTGTAATGTCATAATTTGTATTTTTAAACTGGAAATAGATACAAATCTGACTTTTGAAAGATTTTTTGAAAACACAGTGAAATTAAGCTAGTTAAAATTGCACATAGGTACAAAAGATGTCTGTAGTAAAATATATTGGAAAAACTAGCAAAATCAGCTTGAGTAAGGAAATATTCAAATAAATGTCTGATCAAGATCTGAGAGAGGTATTTGCTCCATATTTCTGGTGGTTCAAACTGAGATGTCTTAAATTTTTCATTTCTAATCAGAAAGAAATAAAAACATTTTCATTAGTCTAATATGCATAGGAACAAAATTCTGTGTAAGATTAGCCTTAGCTTTCCTGCACCTTGACAATGAGATTCCACACTTTTTAGCACTATACACTGGTAACCTAAATAACTTATAGCAAACAGCACCTTTCTTCTGATTGGAAAATTAACTGATTAGCTGGCATAAACTAAGTAAATGTTTTTTTGCTGATCATCTCTTTTTCTCTATAAAACATGTTTATGTTATCAAGAAGAAAATTACAATTTTCTCTTTATAAACTGTAGCCTCTTTAACTTGTCAAAAACTGCTGTTGCTGGTTTGACTTACCAATAGCAAGTAATAAATGAACAAAAAATCCTGATTCTAAATTTTTTAAGAACATATTTGACAGGAGGTTAATAGCTTTCAAAAGAGCTTATTTTATCAATTAGGGTTCTCTTAATTGAAAATTGTATTAATTTCAAAAAGATTGAAATCTTTCTTTTAAGTAATCTCCAAATTTGGATTCTGAAAAATTTAGAAAGAAGCTGAACATGCATTTAAATTTAAACATATTCTTAAGGGATAAAGTTGCCAGTGGGACTGTTCACATTTGAAAGTCCTATAGGCCTGAGACATAAGAGCTAGAGCCAAGATAAACTGAAATCACTGAATATCTCTTTACTGACTACAGTAACTTTGAATTATTTTTAATAAGTTTTATATAAAGGAAAAACTTCTGATGTTTGATATTTTATTCCATCTCAGTGACTTGGGTTTATGGCTAATGTGGATCACGGTTTAAAAAAGCTACAGGCAGCGGTGAACTAGTTTTCTTTAGTTTTTCAGGCTACATGAAAGTATACCAAACTGCTAACCTTCTATTAAGCACAGAAAATTTACTTATGTATGGTATAATAATCAAACTTTATTTGGTGTCTAAGCCCAAGTTAACTCATTTACAGTCGTATCAACTAGTGTGGGGGTCAATCAAACCATTTTTGTGACCACAACAGAGTCATTTCCCAAAGAATCGGGAGAGCTTTTGTTCCATTGCTGGAAGCCTATGACATGTGAAATCATGCATTTTTAGTGATAAACATTGGATGTCAGTGTTGCACTACCAAATTACAGCTCCAAATGAAGCAGTGAAAATGGTGCTTAATACTATCATTTGGGTTGTAATAAGACTGACTACATGATCGCTATGGTATATGCAGGTACAATAACAGGGTATGGTATGTTCATGTGAAGGAATCAAATTTCATATATCAGGACATTGCACAAGGCAGAAATGAATCTTCATACACGTTGATGAATAAAAAAGCAACACTAGCAGTGGCTTCTGTGAAGAGAAGGAAACTGATTCCATTGCTTAACAGTAAAATCCATCAGAAAATCTTATATTTTTGATACTGAGAGTGAGGTATTCTGGTAAAATTCTTATATTATTCATTGAGATTCTCTTAAAACTTTGGCCTCACAAAGTACCAGTAGTGATACATTCTTCCTAACCATTGGTTATAATGCCTGCTAGCAGTCAAGCTTTGCATCTCTAACTACAAGTTATTTTATAACAGATGGAAGAAACAGGTTTCATAAAAAAATCTGCTATGAAGGGGCAGACTACTGGGGCAGAGTCGAAGTCCTACAGCAGTAAGATTTTTGTTGCAGGAGATTACTTTTTCAGAGATGTTCATATAGCCCCCTCATTTGCATTGCTCAGTGCAGAGGCAACTGTAAATCTCAAGATAGAGTAATCTCCACCTTCACTACACATCATTCCCTCATAACTTTATTATGGCTTCCTCCAGGCAATGGTATACTTAAATTCAGCCTATTGTGCCAAGGCATTATAGTAGAGAATATATATATTTTCACTCAGACTGCCTTATTTTATAAATCATTGAATTACAGGAAGTTACTCCTCCAGTGGAGCCACAGAAGTTTGGCACAGATTGCACTGGGGAGGGTGGTTTTTGACTTGGACTTACTTTGCTACTACTTTACTTCAATGCATTCATCTGTCCTATCTCCCTTTGTTTTTCAGACTGTATCATAAACTTTCATAGGAAAATTTAACAGATGGCAGAAGGGCTTTTTCAAATACACAAGTATCAGCCCAAGTACATGATGAAACTACTCCCAGTGCCTTTTTGCTAATGTGAACTCATTGCAACTTCTATTACCTTACAGCAGATTAATACCGTGATCCACAATGATTTTGAAGTTAGAATGAAAGAGCATTTGCTGTCCGTCATTCAGTGAATGAGCATTTAGCCTTGAATGAATGGCATATTCAATTGCTTTGTGAAGGTCAAAATTACCTAACCAAATTTTAAATTAATTTCCTTTTATATACTTTAGGTGTTCCAAAATAATTAAAATAAACAATATGTAGTACTTCAATTTGTAAGTAGATTTCCTCTCATTTCTTCTTTATGCAAAACACTTCTGAGTCTATCGATAATAGACTCATAGTCCCTTTTGCACAGGGTTTTGTGAGCCTAAAATGAGTAGCATTTCTTTGTTCAACAGAACTTGTCCTATAGGGGATCATATGTCAACAGACTAATAATACTGCATTAAATAATGAAAATTGCAGCACATACAATTTGAGTATTAGAGAATGCCTTATTCGCATTGGGGACTACTAACTAAAAGTTAAAACTGTACAACTTGCATGAGTAAACCAGTCACTAAAGCAAGCAAGGGAGTCACAGCTTGGCAGTGGATCACCAAAGCATTTGTACAGACTGTAATACTCTGCACTGAATGTCACATTAAAGTCGATGAGACTGGTCAAGTACAGGGAGCATGATGAAGACACATGTAATAATATGGTCATTTCTGTGACACGGTCAAAGCCAAAAGATTGACCTGTAACAATAAGAATTATATCTGGGATACAATATTTTCTGCTTTGTTTTATTACCTATATATGAAGTATATACCCCATATCTCATATATCCCACAAAAGGCCCATAATGGAAGCCCTTAGCTGAAATACAGTATTATGTCAGTAGTACAACAAACAAAGCTTGGCACTTCACATCATGAATTGAACACAAAGTGTGTGGTTAAGTATTCTTTTTTTGCCTAAGAAGTCATACCTATTAATAAGTTATTATTAAGGCCAGAGGCCCACTGTTGCCATGTCTGTTCTTTCAGGAAAAAACAGCAACAAAACAAACAAACAAACAAAAAAACCAACCAAACAAAAAAAAGAAAACTTTTAAAAGGAGGATGCAGGGTGAGAAGGAAAGAATAGGGAGCTGCTAATGTGACTATCATTGACAAAGATTTGCTTTTTTTTTTCTCTGGTGAATGAGCTGGGGAAAAAATCACAGTCACACCAATACCCTTAGTTTTGCAATACAACATTATTACAGATCTAGTGCTTGGCATCAGCAGAACACAGAGCAAAGGAGATAACAGACTTTTATCCTCATATTGCAAAAGAAAGTGAGGATGCAGTTGCTCTCAGGTCTCCTTGCATTCTAGAAAACACACTAGGGCCTAAAGACTGGAACAGAGACTACATTTTTTGAATGCCTATTCAATGCATGCAAGTGTCATCCACTGGACATGGAGCCCATCCTTACAGGGTCTTAATATATATCTTCAAGTTTGGATCAGAATTAAGAATGTTTATTTTTTGTGTAATTCATTCAGACATATGTAAAGATTATTAAATTTTTCTTTGTTGCCTTACTTCTGTTTTGACAGAAAATGAAAATGAAAAGCATTTATTTTGTTGCTGGGCTCCTTTTAATGATAGTTCAAGGCAGCTGGCAAAATCCTCTTCAGGAGACAGAGGAGAAATCAAGGTAAATTCTTAAGATCAAACTTCTAGAAACTTTGGCCTGAACTTTTTTTTTCTTACAGTTTGAAGCCAAATATACCATGACTTAAACATAGCTTTACACAGTGCTTAATCTACCATTGGAATTGGCAAATTTTTTCTGTGTTTTGGGTATTAAAACAATAGCTGAGTTAACCAAGAAGACTGTGTAATTGTGCAGTATCCAATCTGCTGTGTGGATCCATTTTACTAGACAGCTAGTGATGAATATGTCACTTTCTTTCACTTTGTGACAGTAAAAGATAATATTTTTAAAAGAAAAGTCAATGCACCTGTAGAATGTACCGTGACCGTTGCCAGTTAACAATGTCTAAACTTTTCACAGATCATTCAAAGCTTCCCAGTCTGAACCATTAGATGAATCTAGACAGCCGAATGAAGTGAAACGTCACTCACAAGGCACATTCACCAGTGATTACAGCAAGTACTTAGATACTAGACGAGCTCAGGACTTCGTGCAATGGTTAATGAGCACTAAAAGAAATGGGTAAGCATTTTGGTCACATTGAAATAGATCTCCATATACAGAACCAGCCAAATATCTAGCTGAATTAATTTTTTTTGTATCAGCTTCCCATCACAGACCATGGATAATCCTTGAATAAATAAATTATTTGAAGAAAAATCATATATACAATCACAGAATCATTTAGGTTGGAAAAGACCTCTAAGATCGTCAAGTCCAGCCATTAGTATAATGTTTATGTATTATTAAAAATGAGAAATATGTGCAAAATCATTCAAAAGGACTTAGTTGAATCAAAGAGCAGTATCAGTATATTACCTGATATGCCACCTAAAAAGATTATCTCAGCCTCTTTGGGACAGATTGTTTCAGTGAATGAATTAAGTTCAATAGGAATAAGATACGTAAATATAACGTACAGGTCTGGGCCATTAGGCCTTAACAAAACTTTCCTATCCATGGATACTTCTAATTCTGATGTTTCATTTGTGAAAAGGGAGCTAAAGTTTAAGTTTTGTTGTCCACTGGATACTTTACCAGTATCACAAGTATAAGCTGGCATGTTTTTTAAAATATACTTTGATTAAACACAAACTACCAAGCTGAAAGCAAGAATGATGTAAAAGCATGTCAGTCCTGTGTTCTAGAGAAAATCTGCCCACAGAATCAAAAACTCTATTATATTAATGCTTTTAAATTTCTCTGGAAGTCTTTAAAGTATAAAGGAACAATTTCTACACATTGTATTAATTTAAATTAATATGCATTAATATAATGAATATGAGATGCATCTATCAATCATAGTTTTTTACCATAACATGTAAATAATAACCAATAAAAGCTTATGCATGCTCTGCAGTGTACTGGTAGTAATGATCTAATGACTGTGGAATTACATTACAGCCAACAAGGACAGGAGGACAAAGAAAATGACAAAATCCCAGATCAGCTCTCCAGGTATTCTATTTGCCACAACTTGTTACTCAAAACCAATCTGACCTCATTTTCAGTTAAACAAGAAAGAAAACAACTAGTATTCTTTACAACGTTACCATAGTCCAAGAAATATCTATGAAAAGATATTATCTCACAGCTGCTTTTTACAAGGAAAGAGGAAATATCTCTATGTTATTTATTCCTGTACCTGTGTTCTACAGCTGTATGCAGTGGATCCAAGGAATGCAAAAGGATGAGAATACGTTTCAGAAAAGGATATTCCAAGTAATTGAGTAAAGAATAATGTAAAAAGAAAAACTTGGTATAGAAAAAGTCTGGGAGAAAAAAAAAAAAAAGAGGAAAAGAGGAGGAAAAATTGAGGAAAAGAAAAACAGTGAGAAGACTAGTAAAAGGAAAATGGCCAGGCAACAATTTGCAGAGAGCTGATTAAACATGATGCAGTGTTCAGTCCTAAGCACTCAGTCCTATGTTACATAAACCACTCATTACAAAAAGGAGAACAAGACCTCCTGAAGGCCAGACTTTTATTTCTTGACTGGTTTTAAGAAAGAGTTGGGGGGATTGGAAATTTTAAATAAACAAAAGAGAAATGAAGCAAGTGTTTTTGCAAAACAGATTGAAATACCTATATTAATTCTTTCTTTTGTCAGAAATTCCACAAGAGATAGCCCAGATCACAAAGATCCTTAATTTCACAGTGTCAATATTAATAACAAATCTGTAATAATGTTTCAGCTTCACTGAAACAGCATATCTGAACAAAATTAACATTTCATTAAAAATGTTCCAAACAACTCTACTTAGCATGCTGACGAAAAGTGCAGATGGTACTAAATTAGGAGGAATGGTGAAATCCAGAGAAGAAAAAAAATAATAGAAGAAGATAGAGACCCTGAAAATTGGGCAGAAATTAGCAAATTCTGAAATAGAAATGCTAGGGAAATTATTAGTGGAAAATATTCCATAATATGTGTACTTCATAGTGCAGTTGGCCTTCCCAAGAGTCAGTGTGACAAAATTTTTACGTTGTATCAGGGAAAGAACCACAATGAGGTCTAGGGAGGGAGAAGGCAAATGTCTTTAATAAGATGGAGTTGATCAGGCTTGAAATTTTTCCAAGATTATGACTTGGTCAGAGTGATTATTAAAAGGGTGTTCAAAAACAACTCAAAATGTAAATTTGAAAGGAATTAAGTCTGAATAGTTTGGCTAAGAAATAATGAAGATGAAGATAGAAAGAGAGCTGAATGGAAACTTTTAGGTTAACACAAGAGGTAACAAAAAGCATGTCTGCATAATACAATACAATTTCTTGATCATAACTACTTAATCTAGCAGAATACCATTCCAATGCAGCTATAATTGCTTTCTGCACCTGAACTGAGTTGTTCAGAACTAGTGAGGAATCTGGACAAAACTGTATTGCATACTACAGGCAATACCTTCAGAAATGAAATATCTCAAGAAAAAATATATCAAGACTAATTTGAGAAGTAAAAAAACCCCTCTGCCTTGTAAGAAATGCTAGTCTGGTGAGCATGAAATTTAAATTAATAAAGTTTTTACAAAACATTAAGTTCTTAAGCAGACCTACAGTATTGCAGTATTGTATTCCTATTGTATTCTTTCAGCAATGCCATCTCCAAGCGTCATGCTGAATTTGAGAGACATGCTGAAGGTACCTATACCAGTGATATCACCTCTTATTTGGAAGGTCAAGCTGCGAAAGAGTTCATTGCTTGGTTAGTGAATGGACGAGGAAGAAGAGAGTAAGAATCCATCCATTCCTATTACTAAATTTTGCCTTGCATTTTGGGTTAGAAATCATGTCTGATGAAACCTTGATGTGTTTTTGATCATTCTTGCTGTACTTCATGTTTTTCTTTTGTAATAGAGGATATTCTGTGGGTATTCCAAATACAGATTTTAAAACAAACCTGCTCAGTATGCTGTTACACTCCAAAAGGTCAAGTTGTATTTAAGGTCAACACATCTAAAACTAAACCAGACCTTCCTCTACCTACCACCTTTCCCCCTTCACATAACATAATTTGCAGTCTCTTTAACTATCATTGATGTGATTCAAGTCAGTGTCATCTTAAATTACCTTCTCTTTTTTTCCCTTTTACAGTCAATCTTTTCCTCTGCAATATTTTCAAGATTAAATTTTTACCAGTGTCATCAGCTGTACGCCATGTGCTGGTGATCATTTCCAGTAGTAACTGACAACTTCTTTTCCTCTTTCTATGCTCCTCATAGTCTCCCCAAGTTTCAGCTGCCAAAATAACTATAATTTCCTATATTTTTCTTTTTAAGATGCCTCTAATTCTTTTGCTATGGTTTGCAGTTTCCTGGACACAGTGCTCCTCAGTTTTTACCTACCATGACTCTGATTTCCTTCATTTCTATCTTGTTATCTGCATACTCATTGCAGATTTCTCAATCCTTTTCACTTCATGTAGTCATGACTTTATATCTTTTTTCATGATTGTCTTACATTTAGAACAGCATTACCTTCAGTCTCCTGCAGGGACCTTCTGTCTCATCTATTTCCAACCCTGCCTGGTTAGGAGCTACACCATGCACATGCCACTCCCCACCTTTTAAGTGTTCTGTACTTATTTGTGCCTTTAGACTGTAAGCTCTTTGGGGCAGGGATTCCAGTTTGTCCTCTGATTATATATTCTACCAGCTGTAAAGTACTATGTAAGTCTCTTGCACTATATAAAAGTAATAATAAATAATAATAATAATAATAAAATCTGTAAGACAAGATGTGTGTTTTAGTTAAGGAACTAAATAGGTAAAAAGTAAATTTTGTAAATAAAGACAATTTCCTGAAAAAAACAGAGTTAAATAAATTAGGTAAGCTATACAGAGAAGGGAAAGGCTGGTTCCTCTTCCTAGTGATGTTCAGATTTGCACTTGGTTTTCTGTCATTTTTTATTTTCATGAGCAGAATCAGGTATTTCTGTATCTGTTTGAGAGACATTCAAACTACTGTGATGAACTGAACTTAGAAGCCTAGATAGACAATTAAATGTAGACCAACCTTCTGCTTTCCAATATTTAGTATTATTTGTGGTTGAACTTGTGTACAGCCTTCCTTGAAATGAACCAGTCGGCCTGTCTTTGGACCCAGAGCCCAGTGTGCTTCAGCATCAGCCCAACTTAATGGAACCCATTAAAATCTTCCTATATTTGATGGCATGAAACAAGAGAGGAAAGTTTTCTAAATCAAAGTCTTGACATACTGGTTTTTCAGTCGAAAATGAATAGAACAAGGAT
Source organism: Neopelma chrysocephalum (assembly GCF_003984885.1). Classification (NCBI taxonomy): domain Eukaryota; kingdom Metazoa; phylum Chordata; class Aves; order Passeriformes; family Pipridae; genus Neopelma; species Neopelma chrysocephalum. Next base: position 17,534,008 of record NW_020897703.1, read on the forward strand.
CAGGATCTGATTCCAAAAATAAAATGCTACATTCTATGATTTTTATAGCAAACAAGCACATGGATTTTATACAGGTGCTTTAACTGAGCTATTTAAACCAACTCCCACACCCCTCCCCCCAAAAATTGCTTCTCTTAATATCTACATTCTTATGCAATATAATTGTAAGTAAATAACTAGAACTCAAGGCCAATTAAAACAGAAAAAAGTATGAAAATTTGACTATAATATTTTAGTAGTGATACTTCTTAAATAACAATTCTTAGTAAATCTACTGATGCCTAGTCTACATGGCATAGACATTGCACTGAGATACGTTTTTCCATGTATGGCTTTTTCAAAATTACTAAAGAGGAATTTAGACTCACTGGAAGGAACAGTCCTCTGTTTCGAAAATAATGCCTCAAAAGATGTTCTGATGGGCATCGTGCTGTACTGAGCCGGAATGTCAGGCTCAACCCTTAACTACTTAAAATCACAGGAAATGTGCAGTGTATTAGAAACCTGTAATAAGGCCCTTTTAAATGGTTTGTATATTTTGATTTGCAAATTGATTGATAATTTCTTCCCTTTGAAGTTTCCCAGAAAAAGCTCTTGTGGCAGAAGAAATGGGTCGAAGACATGCAGATGGCACTTTCACGAGTGATATCAACAAAGTCCTTGATGACATGGCTGCCAAAGAGTTCCTAAAATGGCTAATTAACACAAAAGTTACCCAAAGGTGCCTGATTTTTATACTATACTTAATATACTGGGGTTTAAAATGTATTTGTCACACATAAGGAAAATACTAATTTTTTCTTAACTATTGATGTATCTCTTACAAACTTTGTTGCAGACATATTAACAAGGGTAAGACACTAAACAGAACTCATTCAAAATATTATTTGCATTTTGTATCAGTGGTCAACCTCTCTAATAGTTTCCTACTTAACTTGAGAGTTTTGCCACTGAATATTGCCGGAAGTAAGGTAATTAAATTATTGAAAAATAAAACTCTGCTTTGCATGGACATTATAAAAACCAGAAATATTTATTGGTAAAATTACACCAAATTGCTTGTTCTTTAAAGACTGTGATATAAAACATTGCCTTAAAATGTGGCTTGTTATTGGGGAACAGTAATCTGAGTTCCTGAGAGTTAACTATTAAGAACTCTGCTTTAGTTTGCCTATATATAGGCAAGATGTTTTCTATGTGAGCTCTGTGAACAGGTTAATATTTAAGAATTATTTGTTAAAATCAACAAAGCATTTAAAAATAATAAAATGCCAACTCAAGGCACATATGAGTGGCCAGATTTTTTTAAATGTTGGATGTCTTCTGTGTAAAATTTAATTACTCTTAGTCTTTGCACTACTGAAGCACCCAAAATGACTAGTTGATCTTGGAAATCCGAAACAACAAATATTGCCTCAAAAACTTTTCAAGGTATAGTTAAAATACAGTTTTTATTAACATGATACTATTTTTGCGTTTGTAGTTCAGCATTGAAACAAACAATTTAGGAAAATAATCTAATAGAAAGTACTACAAAGTTTTTCCTTTAGGAATAATTGTTTTCAATCTGTTATTATAGAGAGGCATTGAGAGGTCTGTGGAACTAACATCTGCTTACTCTTAAACAAAAAAAATATGTTCCAAACATATTTCATAAATCTTGGGAGACTTAGAATTTCTGTTTCCTAATTACTGCTGCTTTTTTTTTTCCCCAGAGACCTTTTGGAAGAATACCAGTAAAAAGGCAGAATAAAATGGGATAAATGAAGATCTTCATTGCATCAACTGCCAGTTATTAAGAGATTCTGAAATCTGTATTCTGTCATTTACATTTGGTGTAACAAAGCTACGTCACCTTGCATGCCAGGAAATAATTGTACTATAGTTTAGTGTTGCCAAAGGTTTATATATGGAAAACCTGCTGTCTAAGGGATGGTTTTCTTAACTGTTTAAGACTGTGAAAGTTTCATATCTTCATATTTTCCATTTATTAGGACTAAAGTAACTCCATTTATATTTAATGATAAAATTATTTTTCTAAAAAGTTTACTTCTACACACAAATAATTCAATCATCAATTATATGTGTTATTCATGAGGAGCTGGCAGTTACAAATGCCTGAGAAGTGAATATCCCTCTTAAAACCTTTGTTATAAAAAGGCTAAGCTTTAAGGATATTGAATGATAGCCTTAAATAAATTTTTTCAAGCTTCTTTTCTGTTGACTTTTCATGGTATATCCCTTGTGCCTCTTTGCACTCCATTTAATTTTATTCTAATATTTTAGTGTCACTGAGATCTTGAAAGTAGTTTGTTTGGAATGATAAAACAAACTCAACATTTTGTTCTGTCACGTTTTCCCTGTAATGATTCCCAGGAAAGAGCTGTGTGAACTCTGAGTTACCTTTAGTTGACAAAAAAATCATGTGAGATGAAGCTAGAGGGGGAAACACGAATGAAGAGACAATTATTCTTCATAAGTATAAATTCTGGTTTCTCAGCAAAAGCAGGAGGACAGCTTTGAAAAACATTAAGTCCAATATACTCAATAAGTGGTGAAAACTGCCACATAATTTCTTCAAATTTTATAAGATCTCCAAGTAAACCCAACTCAAAAGGCCCCCTAATCTGCATTGCATTCTTTCCTGCCTTCTTCCTCTGAGAACCGCTTTGTCCATCATCTCTTGCATTTAGCAACATCGTTTGGGACTTGTCAGCACAACTGTCATTTCAGTAACCTGTGCCTTCTCCAGCATGGTAACAGAACGTTTTGCATGCAGGTCTTAGTGTTCCTAGCAATCCAAACGCTTATACTCTCAGCTGGCCAAAGCATGGTTTTGTAGGTATGATTGTAGCTGCAATTCTCAAATGCCACAGGTGCTGCTACATAGCTCTTACTTCCAGTGACTACCCAAACCTTCTTTTCTCCCCTTGCTATGCAACAGCAATACAGCAGGGATCTATATTAAAATGTCCTAAAGGGCAAGTGTTTCAACAGAAAGCCAATGGGCTTAGCAAGTATCAAGTAGAAGTTGATGTGAAGAAGGACCATTGCTAAATCAGAATTAGCACCTATAACTTTTGCTAGGAATAAAGTGTTTGTAAAATTAGATTTTTAAAAGCATCTGACACTTTCAGTGATCTAGAATTTTTGGAAAAATACTAGACTGTACTTCTAAAGTGCTACAGGAATTAATATCTTGTAGTTTCAGATCAGGACTGATCACATCCAACTTGGCATCTAGAACAGCTTCTTGACAGCAATAGAAAGCTGTTCTAAGATCCCAACTTTAAAAATTAAAACTCAGTAGAACCTTGCAATAAAAAAAATCATTGTAGCATCCAAAATACCAATGGAAATTAAAAAAAAAGGGGGGGGTATGTATACATATTTTACATATTTGTTGCTTATTTAATCCCATTTCTGTACAATGGTTTGGGTCCAAGTGCCTCTGGAACTAAAAAAAATGAGTTATACACAGTTGGATACTCACAGTCCAGGCTAAAATCGTACTAACATAAAGCTTCAGTTTCCATAGACTGAACAATTATCTTTGAGATGTTTTATTCCATTATGTCCAAAATATTTAGCGCTCTGAAGGACAGGATTCCTAAGTTACAAATTCATTTTCTTGTGATGTCTGTCACCAGGGTATTTGAGCTCCTCCTGGTGATGGCTTTGTCAGCTACGAATATACTGGATTTTCTACATTTTTACAAATTATATGCTTTAGGAGCAGAGGGGTATAAGTTAATTTCTCAAATTTATGCCCCTCGTCTGGAACACAACAAAAACATTTAACCTTTAATTTTCTAAGTCCCAATCTAGAGCATGAATCAAAAGAAACCCTTTCTTCAGAAGAGATAAAGTTGAGCTTGTAACCAGAAATTCCAAACACATGTTTTAGCTCAACGAGATTAGGATTTACACATCCTGAAATCACAGAGCAAGTCCATATGGGAACAATCATGAGTTATGTGCTGGATGTTTCTCATACATGCTACATGAAATTCAGGGGATGGTACAAATATAGGGAGAAATAAGTTACAGTCATTTTGTCTTTACTACACAATAGCTAGAGTCCTCTGTGTATCTGCACATGTGCTACCTATGACTTCCAGGTGGCCTTATATTAAAAAGTGTTCCCAATATTATCTCCTTTATTAACTGCATTTTATTTGCTGAATGTGCAGCATCCTTCCTCTTCCACGCTATTTATTAAGTATCTGGAAAAATAAGCATAGTGAAGTAAAAAAAAAAAGACAATTAACTGGAATTAATACAAAAAGAAATTTACAGAAACCTGAGGTATTCTAATCATTAAACTGTGCTCTGAGGACATGTGGTGAGAATCTGCAGTTGCCAGGAAAATAATTTGATAAAGAAAAATACATAAACTTGAAAGAACTGAATGACAGCTGCTACTAGCCACACTGAAATGGTTGTCCCAGTGACACAATCACACAAAACAGGATTTTTTCTCATTAGCTTTCCTGATTTACAGTTAACACTCTCTTCGCAATCCTCTTAAACAGAACCAGTGCAAAGGCATATTACAAAACTGTCCTTATGCCATTTCAACCTCAAATGAAAAGAAAAAATAAAAATTATTTCAGAAAAAACCCAGACATTTTTAATATATTTGTAGACACTTCTAGTCCAGCAGAACTTGAACACTCCACAGTGCTAATAGCACTTTTGCCTTCTCTTCCTCACAGCTCATTTGAAGTGCTGTGAATCTGTACAAAACTTTCTCCAGCACATATTTTGTCTCCCATAGCCACACATGGAAACACCTGGAACACATTATTGCACCTGTAAAGTAGACTGCACACATTTTATTCACAAACAATTTTTCTTACTCTGCAGAGAGCTTACATTTTCCATTTTTCCTGTTTGACTTCTCCAAATATTTCTGGAGGAATCAAATGTATAAATAGACACATAACAAAGTCTTACGTTTCACTAGAGGTCTGAAGGAGACATTGCATCTGGCAGGTCTCTCAAGTGTTTGGGAAAGCCAACCTTCAGGCTGAAAGCTGTGCTTTTGTTCTTTCTAGTAAGTAGATCTTTGCAGTCATGCAACTTCTTTATGAATACACTTATGTTGAGCATACAATATGATGAACAGCTACAGCTTCTCAAATTTAGTCATGTAGCAGCCACTGCTGGTTATTCATTTGTTTAATCTCTTGGCATCATATTAATACATATCTGACTGCAAAAGAACACCACGGTATTAAGTAACTTGAAATATTTAGTTGGAGGAACTTTTTAAGTCTCAGGCTATCACAAAAGACAATCTGACAGAGCATCTGAAGCACAACCACAATAATTGATCAGAGAAGAGGAAACAGATTTTTTTCAAGGTGTAAAGAATCACTGCTAGAAACTACTGCAACTAAGTGGAAAACATATTCTGCTATACTGACTTTTATGAGATCAGTCAAGTGGTTCTGAGTACAGATTCACGTCCCATAAGTCTCTCTGGCATGACCAGAGTCAGAAGCACTATAGATTATTAACAATTTGATCTAGGTACAGGAATCCAGATTTGCAAAGGCACTTAAAATTGTGAGCCCACTGAAACCAGCAGAAGCCAGGCATATGTTTTGCCAGCATTGGTCTCTTTTCCTCTTTAGAATTTAGTACTAAGAAGCATTAAAACCTTGCAGACAATCTCTCAAAATATTATTAATCTGCAACTTGGCTATGAAAACCTTGGTAACATTCAGGTACATTTTATCACAAGACTGACATAATTTGACCATGCTATACTTTGAGACACTGTGATAATCACTACTTAAATGTTCTGGGGGGGGAAAGAAAAGCCCAGATTGGTTGAATTATATATGTATGTTGTGATTCCTACTCACCGGGAAAAGGTAAATTCACTCTGGGGTGAGGGGTGGTGGTTTTGTTTTTCTTTTTTATTGTTGATAAGACTAGCAAGTGCAGAATATACCAGAGAGATATTTAAGTGGAGCTGTAAGACATTCTGAAACACTGGTCATGCATCTCACAGCATATAATGAGATACTAGTTTGAAAAGTAATGTAAAAGACTGCCATTTCACTGTGATTTTACTTTATAGAACTGGATTTATCTGTACTCAGAATTAGGGGTTAGCTGTAAAATTCCAGTGCGTTAAATCTTCCATGGTAAACTTACACTGACCTACCTGGAATCACTGTCAGAGCAGATTAATGGAATTCCTAAGGTAAACTGATATAGCTACCACAGTGCGAATTCATAACTAGTAGCAACTGCTACCTTCAAGGGGAATGGTATACAATAGTGAGCAAGAACATCATCTTGTATCTAGATGAGTCTAATACCTTCCATATATACTCATCTTTACTGTTTGTAAGAACTTTGGGTTATTCTAAAGGAGATTTATCCATCACAAAAAGTTATTAACCCACTTCCAGACAGTTTGCTTAAGAAACAGCAGCAAAATACTAAATGCTGTGCTCCATCTGCATGGAGCAAGGAGGAATGAAGGAAGCAGCATAAGGTTACTGAAAGCTCTGACAAGTATTTTGAAGGCAAGACTAAGAACATTTGCTGTTTCCCTTGACCTCAAATCTCTTGCTTCAGCAGATCATATACTTTTTCTGTTACACTTCTGAATTTGTAAAAAAACCTGCACTAATTGCTAGTGTTCTGCAAATAGAGGTGGGAAATCTAAGACAGACAAAACCAAAGGCACCACTTACAATTACTTTTTTCAGGGTAGAATTCTCTTAAAATAATTTGCTCAGCTTTTTAAACAATCAAAAGCTTTAAAGTTTGAGCTCACAAGTTATTCTATCTTTTCCACCAATTAGTCGTAGTATCCCAGCACATACTCAAAATTCTCCTTGGAAATTGAATTATCTGATGTGATAAACCAGGGTCATCTTCATTTAAAATCCCAATTTGCAGACTTACAAATCTATCTCCAGTGCGAAACAAATAAATATAAGCCCTTCCTGCAATTTTATCAGTCCTTCCATGACTTGATTGCCAGAGAAAGAAGTTCAGAGAGCAGAAACTTTACAAGAAATGCCGGTGTTATCAAAGCATTGGGCGCTTTGCCACCAGCGTTTGAAGGCATTTAATTTCTGGGCCGTTATCTGATTTCCGACAGAAATCCCTCCAGTGTCCCAAGTCCCTCCTCTGCCGCGCACAGCTGTGTCTCCGCGCTCCAAGGGTGTGAGCTGACGGAGGAACCGCCGCTCAGACCGCAAAGCCAGCAGGAAACCCGGGATCTTGCACAACTCCCGGTGCCTGCCGCTCCCAAGGCAGCCGCCCCCAGCCCCCACCCAGGCGCCGCTCCCGAGCAGAGCCGCGGGCAGCGCCGGGGCTGCAGAGCCACAGCTCGCCGGCATCGCTCCCACCGCCTCCTCCGCTCCGCTCCTCACGATGCCGGTGGGTGAGGGGAAGGAGAGGGGGGGAGAGGCGGCAGCGCAGGAGGGTCCTGCGCGACCGCCGCCTGACGGGGCTTCTCCTTTCAGAGCTTCCTGAAGTGGCTGCTGGTGATCGTGGGGGTCGCCGTCGCGGTCGTGGCGATCACCGTGCCCCTGGTGCTGCTCACCGGCAGTGAGTGCGCGGCGGGGCCGGGAGGGGCGGGATGGGGAGGGAGGGGGAGCTCCCGGCGGCCGCCGGGGCTCGGAGGGGATCCGCAGCCGCGCCACCCACGGCAGCGGGGGAAAAGTTTTCTGGAAAGTTTGTGCTTTAGGGAACGGGGTCCATAGAGCTGGAACTCCTGAGTCCGGGAAACTGGGAGGTGCGTCGCCAAGAGGGCGTCTCACCTGGGAAGATAGTAGGCGCGGGGAGAGTTAAAAAGACCCTTGATCTCCCCGTGTGCGCTGGTGATAGTTATAACCATTATCGTTTTCAGCATTTTCTGTTCTTGTTGTGGCCCGAGGCTCTCGAACCAGCCGTAAATGCCAATTAGTCATTTTTCTGGTGTGTATTGAAGAGATAAGAGTATATTCCCTCTCGTTTGCTGTGTTTGCACAACTTTTGTTAATGCCACTGAGTGATATTATATAAACAGCACGGTTACAGAGGTCAGAAAAGTAGAAGAAGATTTGGAATGCAGTTTTGGACTCTGATCGGTTTGTACTTTTCAGGTTGCCCGTGTGACTCTGGATGTTAATATGAAACTGCATTAAATCCTCATTAAGCAATGCCTTGCTTCCAGCTGGTAGGACAGAGCTGCACCTTATTCTCATTTTGTGTTCTTAACCATTAACAGCTGAGCAGCTGTGATATGTAGAATCAGCACTGCAAACTCTAAGGAAGTGTTTTCTAGACTAGACCTTTGGTGGTCCACTGTCCATGAGGTGCACCTCAAGATGTGTGAAGATGCGTGTGCTGATCTTGACAGTGTGTTCAGAAATGAACACAGCAATTTCTTATGTGCACAGAAAGTTCTGGTGGGTTTGTTGTATGTTATTTAAAGAGGTGAAGCTTGTGTCACTAGTGCTCAATAGTCACTAGTGCACAATATAGCATAACTTACATTAAACTGTTTTGCAGTTCAGCTCTATCAATATCCTAGTCATTAAAAACTAGATTTTCAAAGTCCAGATATCTGAATTACATATCTTCTGGGCTAAAACTTTCATCAGTGGATGCTGACTCCCTTTTCTGTTATTTTTGGGCAGCTTTTTGCCACTTATCTCAAAAAAGCAGGTTTTTGAGATGACAGAAAATGCTCTGAATTTCACAAGTTGGGAAGAGCAAGAGAAAGGGTCTTGATAACTTATCAGATGGATATGTGCAGGCATAACACCTAGTGAAAGAATTCAGTACGCAGGCCTGAACTCTGCTGAAGAGATGGTGCTTGTCTATCTTGATGCCAATTCTATGTCTTACTGTGAGTCAGATGGGTTTTCTTCCTTCTAGCACAGGAATTCTTTTGCTGTAGAAGTGGCTGCAATTCAGGACCAGTCACTCAGTTGTATAGTAAATTCATTTTACTTCAAAGAAACACTTCTGTTATATGATATACAGAATACCACCATGCTGTCAGCCTTGGCTTACATCGTTTTCGTTGTAGGAAAACGAAGCAGTCTTTTTACTGTTGGCTCAAATTAAGGCATAGGAAATTGCCTAGTGTGCCCCAGAAGTTCGCTAAGTCTCTCTGGATAAAGTATGGATTGAGATGGAGTGGTACCAGTTCAAGAACTTGAATTCCTGTCTCTTCCCAAATCAGGCCAGCAGTAACATCTGAATAACAACTGTGACCATTGTGATTCAGGAACTGCAGGGTGCTTTTGAATTTTTGACTGTGCTAAACGTGTTTTCTGTTAGCTGAGAGTGTATAGTTGGTGTTCTTATAAAGTAGTAATTTATAGGTTAGAGCACTTAATGACTAACAGTTTGATTATATGGTTTTTATTAGCAACCACAGGGCATGTAAGTCAGCTGAGGATGCCTCCTGGGCCATACAGGCACTCTCCTGAGTACGAAATGAAAATGGCAAAATTGCATTTGGGATGAGCAGCTCACATGACTGTGACTATGTGGGATCAAAGTCTGCTCTGATAAAAGTCCTTATAATTGCAATCAAGTCTTTACTTCATCCCAATTGTTCAAGCATTGTGCAGGGAGTGAAAATGATGATTATTGATACAAACAGATAATTTTGAGTTTGGCTTATTTACATTTGGTGTGCAACTGTTTTCCCTTCCATGCTTCTCAATGTACTTCCCTGTCATAAGCTTAGTAGTCATGCAGTACATAATTAGTTTGATAAATGGGCTCCAGTGCTGTGAAAGGTTGTGCAATTTTGCCACTGCAGAGGAGTTCTGGCTTGTTGCCTGGCCTGTAGGCCTGGCATGTGGAACTTCTGTTTCTTCTCTTGCAGCTGTTTAGTGTGGAGAAATAGTTCAGACTTAAATTTGCAAAAAGTTTCCCTAATTTTGGGTGCAGCCCTTCACTATTTACCTTGAGGGTCTTCCCAGCCAGAACTCTGCACACTCTGTTTCCACTGCCTATTTTGACACCTTATTGTATATTTAAAACCACATGTGACTACTTGCATCAAACAGTTTAATCTCAAAATAGCCTTGGGGGTTGTATTTGAAGTCTGTTGACTAAAGCATTGTTATGCTTTGAGGAGCTATCCAACAGGTGACTATGGTAAGAAGTGGTTACCTTTAAAGTATGAGTTTTTTCTAAAAAAATTTTGGTCTGTCCATGATTCACTTACCCATTTACTTTACTTACTTTCCATGCAGAAGGCAGATTGAAACATCGCTAGTCCATATACCCTTTATCTCTTCTCTAACCACAGTTCTTGTTCTTCTGGCCAGCTGGGCAGGAAGTCCAGGAGCAGGAGTATGAGTAGCAAATGCTGAGAGCAGGAAGGAGACAGTGCAGTATCATTCTGCTGCCATGAGAAGTCATAAGTGACCTTAGAGTGAGGTGTCCTGTACAGCTGGTATGGCTTCCTTCACTCACAGGTCTAATTCTCTAAGGCTGATATATGCACTAAATGAGAAGGTCATCACTGTCATGATTAGGTGATACTGTTTGTGCATCTGTGGTCTTCTAATAGAAATGTGCCTAGAAGAGGCTGGAAAGTGCAGCAGGGACCGGGGCAGTTAATGACTTTAAGGTGTCTGAGGGTTCTTCGAGAGTCTGAAAAGGTAGAGAATGGAAATCTTTTCCTGCTATACGTCCTTGACTTCTGTCACTGTCATTTAACTCACTTATCTACCCTAATTCAAATGCTGAGTAATATCACACTAAAAAAAATTATCAGCAGTGGAACAGTATTTGAAGAACCCTTCTGCTATTTTTATTTCCTTGCTTTGCATGAGATGAGGTAACTTTGAGAGGGATTCCAGAGCTATTGGTTACAAAGTTAATAATTACATCTCTCTGGGATAGTCTCTGCAGCCCCACAGAGTGGCTCTTGGATGAACTGCCCCAGGTGCTCACTCATTGGTTACGGTCTCTCCTGAATGCCCTGTATCAGCTCCTGGGTGGAATTCTGAATGAAGTGAACCTTTGGCCTGACACAGCAAAGTAGTTTTTACATACTTTTTTTCTGGAAATGTACTTCAGTGCTCTAATCATCACATATCTCAGGCAGTAACTGTGGGCTTGAGTGTACGTGAGGGGGAAGAGTTAGAACAATTTTTACACATGTTGGAATAGAAATGAGGGGGATAGGAAGGTTTGGAAAAACTAGCCTGAAATGTCTCTTACTTTTCTGACCACTGAATCAGTTGGGTTTCCCTTACATCTCTTCTGCTGCTCCTAAATTACATTCTTAGACAGCAGATTATTCTCACTCTTGTTCTGCTGTCACATTAAAATTGAGATAATCATTCACCTTTTCTGATTTTTAGCATCTCTCTATCCCTTTCTCATTATTGCTCAACATCATGCTTGTACTTGTCTTTCCCTTTTTGTGGTTTTTCCAGTCTCTCTCTTGGTAGTGGTGAACATGCAGTAAAGCTTCCATTATTCCTGCTTTTTATAGTTTTCCATCACTTTAAAGGCGGTTGCATAATTTCTTACACTTTTTTTTTATTATTATTACATATGGAAATTATTAAAATGCACCTTGACACCTGGGAATAAACAATACATATACCAAAAGTAATTTGTCAGCATCTTTAGGTTTTGGTATGGTGATTATCATACCATAACCCTTACACAATATTTAACTTCTTGTTTACTTTATAGATGTCCTGGTTGTGGCTGGGAATCAGGTAATTTTCTTCCTAGTAGCTGGTACAGAGCTCTGTTTTGGATTCAGTGTGAGAATAATGTTGATAACAGACTGATGTTTTGGTTGTTGCTAAGTGGTGCTTACTCTAAGTCGTGGACTTTTCAGTTTCCCAGACTTTGCCAGTGAGCAGGTGCACAAGGAGCTGGGAGGGAGCACAGCCAGGACACCTGACCCGATCTGGCCAAAGGGATATTTCATAGCATGGAATGTCATGGTCATATAAACGGGGGGGAATTGGCTGTGAGATGCCGATTACTGCCCAGGGACAGGCCCTGGGCATTGTTCAGTAGGTGGTGAGCAATTGTATTGTGCATCACTTGTCTTTCTTGGGTTCTTTTTCTTCCTCTCTCTCCTTTTCATTACAAATATTATTACTATTATTAGCAATATTATATTTAACTTTAGTTTAATCATTGAACTATTCTTATCTCAACGTATGAGTTTTATCTATTTCTGATTCTCCTTCCTATCCCCACTGAGGGTGGGGAGGAGAGAGAGAAAGAAAGCTAGCGGCTGAGTGGTACTTAGTTGCCAGCTGGGGTTAAACAATGTTACACCTGCAGAAAGGGTGACGTATTCATAAAAAATTCCAAGATGGAAACAAAATTGTTTAACAACCTCATATGAGTACTACTTAACATAAAAGGTTAAGAGCCTTCTTCCCAGAAGGACTTACTCATATTTTTGCTGTTGTAATGGGGGTATTATGATGTTATTATTTCCGGTAAATCACTATGACAGTGGAAATATGTATGTACTGCCAGGAGTGAGAATAGGATAGAGATAAATCATAGAATCATTAGGATTGGAAAAGACCTCCAAGATCATCAAGTCTAACCTTTGACTGAACACCACTTTATCAACTAAACCATAGCACATCCAGTTGTTTCTTGAACACTTGCAGGGATGGTGATTCCACCACTTCCCTGGGCCCTTTCCAGTGCTTAACCACCCTTACAGCGAAGAAATTCTTCCTTATGTCCAGCCTGAACCTCCCTGGGGCAGCTTAGTCCATTTCCTCTTGCCTTGCCTGGGAGAAGAGGCTGACCCCTACCTGGCTACAGCCTCCTTTCAGATAGTTGTGGAGAGGGATAAAGTCACCCCTGAGCCTTCTCTTCTCTAGGCTAAACAACCCCAGCTCCCTGAGCCACTCCTTATAGGACATGTGCTCCACACCCTTCACCAGCTTCATTGACCTTCTCTGGTCACACTTCAGCACCTCCATGTCTGTCTTGAATTGAGGGGCCCAGAACTGGACACAGGACTTGAGGTGTGGCCTCACCAGTGCCAAGTACAGGGGGACAATCACTTCCCTAGTACTGCTGGCCACATTTCTGATACAAGCCAGGATGCCAGTGGCTGTCTTTTTCTGCTGGGCAGCTTTCCAGCCAATTTTCCCCCAACGTAGAGTGCTGCATGGGGTTGCTGTGACCAAAGTGCAGGACCCAGCACTTACTAAACCTCAGACAATTGGCCTTTCCCCATTGATCCAGCCTGTCCAGACTCCTTTGCAGAACCTTCCTACCTTCCAGCAGACCAACACTCCTGCCCAGCTTGGTGTTGTCTGCGAACTTACTGAGAGTGCACTCAATCCCTTCATCCAAATCAGCAATAAGGATATAAAACAGAACTAGCCTCAGTACTGAGCATTCGAAGCTAGTCATTTGGAATCTAGAAAAAGAAGTCTGGATCTGGAATAGTCAAAAAACAAAAATAGCAAGAATGTTTAGTCCTCACAGCCCCTCTGAGGAACCCAAGAGTGAAAGAAGCGGTTTTGCTAAAGTATGAACATACATTGATCTGTATCCAATCTTCAAAGCCAATAAAATGCTCTTGAATGTCAACAATTACTTTATTTTGTCAAAAAACCCTGTTTGACCCTTCTTTTCAAATGGAATCTGAACAAGGAGAACCAAAATGCAGAATTCAATGTATGTTGAGTCTCTTTGGTTGGTGGCATAATGTGGATAAGTATGAATATAATGGTAACGTCCTATCTTGTAAATTAAGAAAATACTTCAACTAGAACTTCTACGACTACACCCTTACAGCTTGGCGTACATTTTCATATTCAGATACTACGTGGAAGGTGTTGACAGAAAATGAAATTTTAATTTTATACACAGCCAACAAATCTTAATAGTGGCCTGATTTTTTAGTAATGAGACCTTAGCAAAATATGTATGTCACCAGGGGGAAAAACATTCATCAGTTTGGAAAAATCCCTAAACCTGTTCATCAGCCACCTGTCTTAAATTGCTTCTCCTTTTCCAAGAGAGTTGTTGCTTTCTGAAGCCGCTCTGATTGAAAATTACACTTTCTCAATTAGGAAGGAGAGAAGTCATATTCCCAACTAGAAAACTCTGTGTGAATATCAAATGCACACTTGTTCATAATCCATCAAATTATATATTCAGTTAATATCAAATAATTAACCTAAGAAATTAATATTCTTAGAGACACTTCAAGAGCAATAAATCTAGCCTAATTTTTTAGAACAGTCAAGTTTCAAATGGCATTGAGCAAGCATTTTTTTTAACGTTTGCTGAGCATTTCAAACTAAAATCACTGTTATGTCTCTTGATTTTTATTGCAGCACTGGTTGTACAGTCTGTGCTGTATATATACAATTTTCTTATTGTTTGGAAATAACAGTAAAGCTGTAATAGCTAATATAAATATCTTCCTGCTTTGTTCCATTTGACACATGTATTTAATCTGCAGAAAGATACCCTGGAAAAATTATTGTGAGGTGTTTTCCTGTGTGTGTCCCCAAGGGCTTTGCACTCTTTTTTTTCTTCACTATAATGAAAGAAGAGGCAGTTCTTAGGGATGTGTTAAGTATCTTGGTTGATTGGTCACCACATCTGTACTTGAGTGTTTTTATCAGTTGCTTTTATTCTAGTCTTTTGATTTAGCCAGTTGAAATAAAAATTGCTTCCCTTCTGGAATGTGTAGGTTTGTATGAGGGAGGTTTTAGGTTTCCATTAAAAGAAAAAAAAAAGGTAGAGAGGAAGCAGGGAGAGAATTGCACACCTGAATTTAAAATCTGTAGTCTTTGTTTTCATAGGAAGAAGATCACAAAGGTTCACAGACCGAGTTGTTGTTATTATTGCTAATACTTTTCATATTTTGGAAAGAGCAGCGTGTGCGTTGCAGCCAGTAAGAAATATTTTTCTTAGAGGTTGACTGCAGTGGGCTGAAGCTGACGACCAAACTCATTTGACTACGTTCAAAGTTTCAGTTGGTCTTCTCAGAGTAACCCAGTTACTTGGCTTTAATTTTCCAGTCCAAATTGTAACATCGCAATAAATATTAAGATATCTTGATGAAAAACACATCAAGAGAGGAATAAGTATTTAACCAGTTATTTCATCATAAGCTTATCAGAAACTGCTTGCGATTTTTTTTTTTAATTAGACCTTCCCTGAAAATTTTAATGCTTCTCAGATTTTTTTTTGAGACATTTCTGAAATTTGAGTTTAATCATAAGCAGATGATTCACAACTGAAGGGTTCAGGAACAGGAACAGCAATATTACAGAATATGTGATCAAGTACAGCAGCCACTTGAGAGGGCATCTCTCAAGGTCTGTACATTTACTCACATGGATGTCACATTCCAGTCATATGGACAACCTTGCCTGACCACCACTCTCAAACATGAGCATGTACATCTCTGGTTTGTATGAACCACCCCACAGTTGATGTCTGATGCAAATATTAGCAGGTGGGGCTCTGCAACAAACCTCCCAGAGTGAGCATGGGGAGAAAAGCACTAAGATCACTTCTTTTCAGTTTTTGAAAGTACAAGTACAGTACAAGTATGTGTTTGCTGAAATAAGATGGCTAGAGATCTTTCATTCATTTTTGTCACTGTCAAAAAAGTATTTTCATTTCCATGAATTTGTTGAGGTGTTTAGCTTAAACACTTTAATAACCAGCAACAAAACCCCACTTGGTAGTCAGGTTAAGAAGCTGGGGTGGAACAATTTGCAGCAACATCAAAATCTCTCTTCTGTCTCTTTTTTTCAGAAAGTCCCTCTAAACCTGATTCACAAAAAACGTACACTCTACAGAATTACTTGAACAATGACTATTCATACAGACTAAATTATCTGCAGTGGATTTCAGGTAATTAATTTATAGATACAACTTAAATGTCAAGAAAATGTACTACCTTCAGTAAACACATATCTTCATGCTGAGGTGACCACTGAAAAAAAGCTAAATTATTTAATAGTACCATTATAGAACAGTGTGTAGCTCAAAGAGTTGATTTTTCCCCCCCTTAGATACATGCTTACATTCATGGCAAGCTATATTCTCCTACTGCTGAAAGTATATACTTTTGTGCTTTTTGGTAGAAGCATGTTATCCTCTGAAGCGTGCCAGCTTCCTCTGCATTGGGCTGCCAGGGAACAGGAGGACACAGGCCACTTTTCCTTTTGAATATGCCTAGTGCCCCAAGGGAAAGAGATGCTAGAAGGTGGATGCTGTGAGGACTACATTTTGTGAACATTCTTGTGCTATAAGCATCCTTTCATTACTGAACTGGGAAACACAACATTGACCAGATTTTTGACTTTTATTTCCTGCTTATAAACATAAGGGGAAAAGAGAAGTAAATTATAAACATTTTACTTATTTTTTATGAGCATCTCTCTTGTTCTTCTAGGAAATCAGTATCTCCATGAAACAAATAATGGGAACATCCTACTTATCAGTGCTGACAATGGAACATCATCAGTAATCTTGGCGAATACAACATTAGTATGTTAATTTATATGTAATATATGCAGACATTGAGAAAGGTATTGAGTTCTGCACATTTCTTTGGAAACAGTGCTTAATGTGTTCCTTTTTCCCTTCCTTTGTTGACAGGATAAGTACAAGGCAAGCACAGCTATATTGTCTCCTGACCAAAAGTTTGCTCTTCTGCGGTACAACTATAGAAAGGTACAAATGCACTTTTACATCTGAGGATAAAACTGGGAAATAAAGGTTTGAGAACAACTGAGAGGCTGCGAGAATGTGAGGGAAATGCAGGAGGAGGGATGAATAAGATGTATATAGGTAGGGGAACAGTCAAGTTGAGCAGGCAGGAGGATGAGAAGAGACTGGTATTATCTGTGGGCTTGGCAGAAGAGACATGACTGCCTGAGAAAAGCATCTGGATAAAAAGTGGATGGACAGTTATCGCAAGAAGAGCGAGGCTGGATGGTTCATCTGGGAAGACAATCTAGAAGAGTAGATAGGCATGGCTGTTCAAGGAGTTGTGTGGGTAAGGAAAAGTGATGAGTAGATATGCTGGTACATCTGTTTGTATGTGTGTGCTATATATATATATATATATATATATATATATATATGTGGTTGTTACATTGTGGTGGTAGGATGCAAGAGTTGAGAACTGAGGTGACTGAAAAGCAGCATGTACTTACAAGAGAAGGCTTGTGCTTGGAGTGGACTTATGTGTCCTTGTTCCCTGCTGTCAGCAAGCACATGAAAAGCCTCCAGCAAAATACCTCACACTGGCTTGGTGTCGAACTGTGCAAGAAAGGTCAACCTACATTTATGCCAGGTGGCATGAAAACCTGGCTCTGTGTGCCAATTGAGGAGCCTGATGGAGGCAATAATTTGCTGTACAGTTTGTGCACTGAGAAACCGGTAACTTTGTGTTTCTTTCCTTTTTTTTTTTTTCTAGAGAGCTGCCCTGTTTTTTTTGTAAAAAGCTCAGTGCTGACTTCTGCAGTGTACAAATACTTGAGCACTGTGTTATTGAGCTCTGTCTACATGTTCTGGCCTGGCAGTCCAAGAATGGCTCTTACACTGTGCCAGGCACAGTCTGTGCACTCAGTCATCACTTTTTTCAGTTTTAGCTTCCTTGCTGCGTTACCTTAGCCAGTTACCTTTCATCTTTCTGAATTGTTCAGAATTATTTAACTTTTTCACTGCATCTTTAGTGGCCACAAAATGCCTAATATTTTTCCAGCCACCCTACACATCATGTCTACTCATAATTTATTATAAGTAATTGCATTTTATTTGTTGCATTCATAAGAGTTAATTTTATTTTAATGCTGAAGCAAGATCTTTTAACCTTTATATAATAGTGAGATTGAAAGTTCTGTTATTATTAATCTTTATTGCAAAGAAACAGAGTAACAAAATGAATCATGTGGATGTAGACACTTGTTATGTAATAGCCATCTGGTTGTGTAGTACTAAGTTGTTGTTTTATATCTTAATACAAATATTCAAGAACCATCATAGAAGATAGCATTATCGTAACATGTCAACACTGCGGGCTAAATCAAACCTCTCCAGCCAACATGAACATGTTTAAATGTCTGCATTATCATCATCATCTTTCTCTCTCTAAGTGCCCACAGGGGGATACAGACTTCAAGAGGCAGATTTCTGAGAGAAGAGGGTTATTTCTGTGACAGTATGAATGGGAATAGGTCACCCTGTACTGGAGGAACTGCTACAGACATACTGTGGGACTTGTGAGAACTACTATAAGATGCCAAGTTCAATAATACAACATGAAAAATGAGACAGAAAACAGTAAGCAAGCCAGTAAGGCACAAGGAGGAGAATTTACTCTGCATAGTGATGATAGTCTGCCATGTAGCTACAAGGATTTCTGAAAATCTGCATCTTCTCTGGTGTCTGTATATCTGTCCTTAATCAATCAGTGGCCTCTGTCATAGTGAAGACCCCAGAAGGGTGGCAATTTTTTAGTCTTTTCTTAAACCTTGTAGAGATCTATTACCCCCGTATGTTCATTGTGTTCTGTCTTAAGAAAAAGCATGAGGAGAGTTTCAGAGGTAATTCAAACTGCAAGAGATGTGAATCCTGGTGAAATTTAGTTTCTTAATATTAAAATAATTCTTTTACAGTTGTGGAGGTATTCCTTTACAGCTTCATATCACATCTATAATTTCAGTAGCAGGTCAGTAATCTTTTCACATGAGATGTAGTTCTAAGATTCTTTTGCAATGAAATGTCATTTCACTGATTTCTCTTGGCTGCATTTTGGTTTTGTTTCTCCAGCTCTATTCTAGATGATGGACTACTACCTAATGATACACAATATATATCCTGGTCACCTGTTGGTCACAAACTGGTTAGTAAAGATAAGTGACACTTTAATATAAACAGTCATTTTCATACACTTGATATGGAAGCTCACACTGTCTGTACTCTTGAGGTTTCAGGACTTTCCTACTGCTCGATAAAGTAGCTGAACTTGTTTCAAAATTGACTACTGTTGCTGGAAAGACTCCAAAATCCCTCTGTGTGTTTTCTTTTGTTCTTTAATGAAAATACATTCCTGAAAGCAAGTAGTGGCCCCAGTAGTCATGTAATGCACAAATGCACAGGAACTTCATGTTATTACAGTTGCAGACAGGAGCTCATCCCTTCCAAAGGCAGCAGCATTACGAATGTCTATTTAATCATCACTGTGATTTTTATCTCCTAATTATACAATAATCAATGAAGTTTTACTTGATGAATGCATGTAATGAGATTAGAGGATCAAAATCCTCTTGTACTCTTTCCCACTGTCCTTTTCTTTCTCCCCTCCAATCCTCAATGGTGAAAGCCACTGCATTTGCAAGGCTTGTGTATTCCCTGTGGTGAGCATTGGATCTGACTGTCACAGGAGAATGTGGTGCTTGTTTATTCTCATTGCTTGTAGTATATGAATTATAGAGACCAACCAGAGAAGCACGGGAAGTCGAAAAGAGCTTTCTGCATCTTGGATCGAAGCTCTGGAATAAAACTGTGTTGTTCAGTTATTGGAGAGGAAAACCAGGTGTTATTAGAGAGGCGGGCAGGTGCCAAAACCTAGAGGAGTTCTGAGTGCTGCTGCAGAAATGTACTGTCTTTGCAGATCTATTGGTAGTGCTGAGACCCCAGTCAATGTTTTACCAAAGCACTGATAGTTTTGTTTGAAAGACAAATTAGTGAAAAACAACTTCTGGCAAAGGAAAATAGGCTTGTATATTGGCAGAAAATGAATAGCAAGGTTTTCAAAACTTGTTACAGTAGTCGTGTCACTTAATGTAGTTGACTTGTTTTTTGCAAAAAAACAAGGTTAAGTTGCAACACCTGGTTTGTATTTGTAATTCAAAGTTTGTTAAGTATCAATGATTGGGGAAATGCAATTTTTAAAAATGGTTTCTGTCATCTGGTGTGAATTTCCAAGTAGATAAAGTAAAGAAAGGAAGCAGGATTTATAATAATAGTAATTGTCATCATGATGATGTTTTGCAGGCATATGTTTGGAAAAATAATGTTTATGTAAAAGCTTCACCAACATCAACAGCTGTGCAAATCACTCAAAATGGAGAAGAAAATAAAATTTTCAATGGAATACCAGATTGGGTTTATGAAGGTAATTATGTCAAGCAAGTCTTACTTTATATTATCATATAAACCTTTGGTTTATTGTAGTTATTATTGTCTTATTTCTTATATCATTGAAAAGTTCAAATTAATCAAAATTTCTTTAAAAGAAACATGCATCCTTACCTGAGCTTAATACCTGGCTAGTTTGAGGATCAAAGAATGGAAATGAGTTTGCCTAACTTGCATCACTGGAAATTTTAGTGTGTGAATTAACTTCATATGATAGATTATAAATATTGGTCTAATGTCTAATTTCAGAACCCCAACAAACAGTTTACAGTTTGGTTTCTGAATTTCAATTTAAAAAAAGAAATCCTATTAAAAACTTAAGAGAACAGCACCTAGGATAGAAGAGCCAACATCAGTTATAACTTAAATGCATCTCTATTTCTTTCAGAGGAAATGTTTGGCACCAATTCTGCTCTGTGGTGGTCTCCAAATGGCAATTTTTTGGCATATGCAGCCTTTGATGATACAGAAGTTCCTGTTATAGAGTATTCCTTTTATTCTGACGACACCTTGCAGTATCCAAAGACCATTAGAATCCCATATCCCAAGGTCAGTGTTATTTATTAAACATGTTTGTTCTACAGTTTCATTAAGAGAGTAGTCTCATTTAATCAGTTCCTGCTAATGAAAATATTGTCTGTCTCTCCTCAACAGCTTGCTGTGATTACTCTTTATGAAGTCAACAGCATCTGGCAATGTTAAAGTATTTTATTATCTCCAGGGTAAAGAAAAAGGAAAAAAGAAGTATGATTTAAGGTTTTGTTGTTTCACCATAAAACTTGGAGGTAGCAAGTAGATGTTGGGAAAGAAAAGCTCTCAGGGAATTGAAGTTGGTACAAAGCATTTAGCAGATGTACATTATGTTAGGGTTGTGTGTGGTATTGATAATGAAATCTTCTTTAACTAAGGTAGCATTTTCAGTTGTTGGATGCTTCCTGTATAGGGAGGAAGAGGAGGAATCTGCTGAAGGAGTTTCTTTGCCCACACCTAAAGGTCTTCCAGTTTTAGCTGTGAGAGTGAAGCCTTTAGTGTAAGCAGCTCCTTCTCCTTCCCCCCTCCTCTCCATATGACTTTATGCCCACTGCTCTTGCACAGTTGGCACTGGACTGAATGGGGTGAGAGTCAAAGTGCTCTAACAGGTTCTTTCATACACTCCATACGTGAAGGGTTTCATGTTTAATACAAGACTTACCTGTGTGAAGTTATTTGACATATACGGGATTTGGATTTATCAGAGCAATGCACTTAAGACATAAGACAAGTACAAATTACACTTAGAGAAAAGCAGTTGTACTACATTGCCGAGTCTCAATACAAACATGTTCTCATAGCTGATCTCCATTATATGCTCACCATCACAGTGCTGGGCATCCCTGTTGCTGGGAAGGAATAGATGGGTTGAAACCATCTCAAGCCCATCACTTTCTTTAGTTTTTTCTGTTCATCACTGGGGTTTTATACTCTGTGTTGGCTTAAGGCACCAATATATAACCCCTCTCCCTCCCACCCCAATCCATGATGGTCTGGCCATCTCGGAAAGATATTTTCACTGTCAATTAACTGGAGCAGAACAGCTGATAAAGCTGGCTGATCACTCAACTGTTATGGCTGTTTGTCTGGTGAAAGAGCTGCCCTCTTCGTGCCAAGCTCAGCTTCCTCTGCAGCAGCCATGGTCAGTCACTCCAAAGGTTCTAGAGCACATGGCCTTTGCCTGTCCCCTTGCAGCCTTCCCCAGAGGGGTCACTGACACTCCCCATGGAGTGGGGTGGGCTCACTGACAGCTGCAGGTGCTCTGTCCTGAGCATGGTGCATAAGAAGAGACGTAGGTGTAGAATGAACTGCCAATTTATATTACACATTTTATTACAAACCCATTTTGTTTGAAACATTGCTGACTTCTGGAGGTGGATCAAGTACAGCTACCTAACTGTTATGATGGCTAGTTAACTTCTAGAGAAGCAGCCCTTACTGACAGAGTTATGTTGCTCCCAGTAGCACTACATTAAAAATAGTGGAGTACATGCTGCAGTCACAGATTTTATTGTGATACAGGTAGCTGTGATGTGCCTTGTTAATGTAAAGTGCTTCTTCCATGGAGAAGCACTTTACTGTGTGTTACCAATGCATTTGACTCACTGTTAGGTACTGTGTGTGGCATGAAGGATGAGATATGGTCAAATACTGCTTTGAGTACAGCAAGCCCAATGTAGTTATGAATGTTTGTAAATGTAGTAGTCTTTCTTATCTAGTCTTTTCTTATCTACCCTTCTTTCTGTAGTAACTTATTCATCTATAATTTGAAACACTTAATTCACCAAGAATATTCTCTCCTCAAAAGTACAATTAAAAATTTTTTTTAGGCAGGAGCTACAAATCCAACTGTGCAATTCTTTATTGTGGATACCAATTCATTACCAGATTCCATCCCTGTTGAAATTACTCCACCTACAGAAATAAAATCAGGGTAAGAAATTTTGATTAAATATTTGATTGGGGTTTTTGTGGTGGGAGAGGAGGAGCTTTTATATGCGACCTCCCTATATTCAGTGTATGTGGCAGGTTTTCCCTGTCATGAGCTCTGGTAGCAACAAGATTTACCAGAGAAAATCTGCACAGAGATTATCCTCCTAGTGATTATATATAGATGGCATATTCCATGTATGTTATATTCAGAATGTGACAAGTTCTTGGCTCATCACATTCAGTGGAGTCTAACTATGGTGAAGTCATTTCACAGTACAACTTTAATATGAGCAAGTTTTGGTATAATCAAATTATAATATATGTATTCCAATTCACTGGGGGGGGGAAACCAAAACAAAACCTTAATGGTAAGTGAAGATTTGATTTCATTGGAAGCAAACTCCTTGCTAAGGCAAGGTATCATGGTTGTCTTCAGATTTATACTTAAAATGTTTGTTTTCTTTGGAAACATGGTGAAAATCAGCACCTCTCACAGTAAATGGAAAATTGTATTTCTCAAAATGCCACTGGAAATGCACAACATGATATAAATGTATTTTGTAAAGAGCAGCTACATCAATTTAAAGTGCATGCACAGAGAATTTAATATCCCAGATCTCGGGTTTTGTTTTTTCTTTTTAACAGTATTGTGGAAATTGTTTAGAGGTTTGCACTTACAAACATGATGGGTATGAAAGCACAGGTTATACTGATAAACCGGAAAAAAACAAAGGAGGTCTGTTAGCTTTGCATAAAATGTGCATTTTGTACATGGTGGCCAAAAAGCTATAACTGGAATATCAGTGCTCTCCCGTTTCAGTTGTCACCACAGTCTAACTAGCATCTATGTGTTAACCAAGATATGCAAATTTTTTATGAATATGTTGTTCTTTATCCTTCCGTTACAGTAGCACTGCAATAGCTGGATGTTACATAGCTGTCATGCACCGTTTTTCTCCAGAATTTCAGTGTCTCAGAATTTAAAAGCCTGTTATGTTTAGCTTAATACTGATTAAGATCTCTGTTGTTTTAGAGTTATGTTTTACCTTTTGTTAACACCTTATGAAAGTTGATGTTGGGACAATAACCATCAGCTACCTTACAGCCTTGTACCCATCTGGCTAACATAGGCATGAGTTACATGGAGTTAATCCATTTTAAAATGAATGTAGCACTCTGCAAATCAGGATTAATACAAAGATAAATCAAGTCTTGAATGATGAGTGCAAGGATCAAAACTTACTCTTCCTCCCAGTGGCTGATCCAAATAATGGTCAAGTTTCACCATATGTGTCCTGCAAAAGTTGAGGTGGCCAGAATGAGTCTTGGAGAATTTTGCAAGAACAAAGATATATAAGTAGGAAAAGGCAAGCGATGTGCAATGTTGCTGTTGGGTAGTTTTGCTTCTGGAAGCACAAAGTAATGAATATTTACATGGTGTTTATATTTATACCACTGTATGACAGGAAAGGTTAATTTTGGTGGTGGAAAATTCTGTTTTTACTTCCACAGAGCTAAATTCTGAACAACACTATGTTTGAACTGGTGGTGTACCTCACTCCACCTGCCTGGTAGGGGATGTTGAGGGGCAGTGCCCCTGCAAATTGTTGCCTGTTAGAGCATTATCCATGCTCTAACAGCAGTATGAACAGCAGTTGTACCCCCTCATTTGAAGTGCACTGCTGTTTCAGAGGAAGAGTTTTATTTGTCAAGAAAAACTGCCAAAATCTGGAATGGCAGTGCTTTGCCATATGATGGTAGATGAAACCTGACATTTTTTGGATGAATGACCAGCGTGAAATCCATATAGTGTTTAAACACCATTTTTGGCATCATGGGTACAGGAGGCTCCTGTTAGCCAACAGGAGGATGAAGGGAATGGATGCTTTTTGTCTGAAATGATCTGTCCTAAAATCAGCTGACTTCTGAGTAGAGAGTGTTTGCAGAGTATCCCTCTCGGCAGCAAATGAGGAAGAGCAGTGCAAAACTACTGTACTCTACACTTGAATTAATTGCAGCTTAGTTAACATTTTGTGGGTTGTTGAATACTGAAGGTGCATTCCCACTCTCAATAATAATAGTAAGCTATTTATTACATTATAATAATAGCTTGATTATTAATTGATTTTTTGTTTATTAATTCTTTTTTCCTTGTAATGTCCATCTTGTCTGATGAATGATTTATAGTCACCAGAACTGTTAATTTCTCTGACTTTGAAGCAACGAAAACTGTGGGACTAATTCTCCTTATACAAAACAAGGGAAACCACTATTATAGGTACATAAAGAATGGCAGTTTCTTTTTTCTCTTTTTTTTTCCAAACAAGCTCCTGCAGAGAGCCAGTGGCAGTAGCAATTAAGTGACCTACTGACTTCCCAGTCAAACGTAAATGCAAAAATAGACTTTTTCCAAACAGGATTTTGAAACTGCAAGCTAGAAATAAATCTGAAAGTTGTCGGTAACCAGTTGGCATATATTTTTAATCAATCCACACTATTTGTAGTGTTTCGCCCCCCAAACCACAGTGATCACGAAGATACTCTTATCACAAAACTTCCCACACATTTTTGTTAACTAAGTTTGGGGAAAAAGGGAACATGAACTTGGAACTAAGTCAAATGTGCAAATTCCCGTTAAAAATGTATACTTGCCTTGGAGGGGAGGTTTGTTTTATTTTAGTTCATAAGGCTTCTAGGAGATAGGAGAGATGTAAAATAAGAAAAGACAGTACATCTAACAAATCGTAATGGTAAACAAAACCACTAAATTTTATGTGGTGCCTTTTTAAAATTAATATACAGGAATATCCATGAAGATGATTTTTTTTCAGATACTCCAGTTCTTCATGTCAACTGGTTGTTATTCTGAAGATTAAAGTAAAATATTCAAATAGTAATAACTTGTTTTGGTATGATCTCTCCCTCCATTTTAACTAATGGAAATAACTACTAAATTGAACAAAAATATGTATCATTCAGAAAATGCTTACAAGCAACCAACTTCATGCAGCTAAGGGTAAAATATTGAAATCTAAGGCACATACAACTTAATATTCAGAAGGATTTCCTATAGATGCACACAGTACAAGATTTATGAACAGTCTGGAGTAGCTATTATTTTATGCATTAGAGAACAGTGATCTGGCTGTTGGAATTTAATTGCAGTCTTTCTGAAAGTCGGTTTGTACAAACCATCTAATTCTTTTTTGTATCTCTGAAAATAACCAAGGCATCTACTAGCAGAAAAAACAATTGACAAAAAAAATGGCTCAATTAGGTTTGCATTATTGTTTGTTGTTGAAGAGAAGATTGAAATGAAAATAGCCAGATAAGTGTCATTCAGTGAATTTCTGAATGCTATCATATGGTATGCAACTACAGACAGGATTGTAAATATCTAATGCTTTTGCTGTTTTCAGGGACCATTACTTGAGTGCTGTAACATGGGTGACAGATGAAAGGATTTGTCTGCAGTGGCTAAGAAGAATTCAGAATTTTTCAGTCCTCACAGTCTGTGACTTTGAAAACGCTAATTGGTCATGTCCACAGGTAAGAAAAATTAGGTGGAAGAGTTCCAATGACAAATGAAATTGGAAAGGAGTATATCTACTCTATATAGATAAAGTATGTTTATGTTTGTATAAATAAAGCCTGATGTAAAATAAACATAATTGTAATGGGATTGTTTGTTTTTTCTTAGGGAAAACAACTTACGGAAGAAAGTACAACTGGCTGGATTGGCAGAGTGAGTGTTCAATTTCTAAAACTGCTACATGCTAAGTAACTCTGATAATTAAGAAAAATTCGTAGGAGCCTCTTGCATTTTGCAGTGCCTCTTTTGTGCAGATCTGATCCTCTCACTTGCTGCATTTTACATGTACAGGAAAAAATGGTCTCAAATGGAGCTGCTGTGCTACCCTGTCCCTGAGTTTAAGCTTTTTTTTTGGGGGGGGGTATGGAGTTCTGAACTCCTAGGCTGGGCTGACAGTGCAGTGTGGGCTGGAGCTGTAACCATGTCCTCTGTGACCTGTGCATTATGTTGACAGGACAAGGGGTAATGGCTTTAAAGTGAAAGACAGTAGGTTTAGATTAGATATTAGAAAGAAATTTTTTACTGTGAGAGTGGTGAGGCACTGGAACAGATTGTCCAGAGAAGCTGTGGATGCCCCATCCCTGGAAGTGTTTAAGGCCAAGTTGGATGGAGCTCTGAGCAACCTGGTCTAGTGGAAGGTGTCCCTGCCCATGGCAGGGGGGTTGGAACTAGATGAACTTTAAGGTCCCTTCCAATCCAAACCATTCTGCAATTCTATGATTATATGTTCAGCTTGCCAAAAAGCATAGCACCCTTTCCAGACTCCTTTTGACTTCTGACCTGCTGCTGTGGTAGCAGTAGGTGGGGGGGAAGTGCAGGAGCCAGGATTCAGAATTCCCTTTGTTCTGGGGGAGTTGCCAGCTATGCTGGTTTAGCTGCTTTCAGTCTTCCTGCCACCTCCAGAAAGATTTACAGAATAAAATGTATAAAGAAGCATATCCTATAACCTTTGAATCATATTTAGGTTGCTACAAACTATTCCATGTTCTCATTGGGGCTACTTATTTATTTATTTCTCCTCCACATGAAATAGCCATTGAAGAGAAGTGGGGACAAGATGCATATAACTGACCAGATTAAAAATTTCATATGCTTCTGCCAAACCAGTCGCTGCTGTCTGGATGATGCTTTCCAAGCTGCTTCTCAGTCCTTTTGTACATGGTAGAGAGTAGGCACCTAATGAACTACACAGAAGATCTGGGGGAAGTGAAGCAGAGATGCAAAAGTTCAGACTTGGAGGGAGAAATGAGTTTCAGAGTTTTTGATGAGAACACAGAGTACACTCCACTCCCGCATTTTCCACACACTGATTATGCTTTAGTCACTAATTCACTTTTGAAGTCAAAAATGAGAGTTTAAAGAAATGCAAAGAGGGAGGCAACAGCAGGGATGAAATCATCCGCAGTATGAAGATGAGAGATCAACCCACCTGCTGTCAAATTTGATATGGAAAGGAAGGCCTTAACGCTGACACATTTTGCTTCTCTGCAGCAAAGGCTTCACAATTAGACAATGTGATGATCAAGCTGCAGACTTTGTAAACAGTTGTGCAAAATGAGAGGGCAAAATGCAAGTCTGTGCCATCAAACTAGGTTGTTGGTTTTTTGTTTCTTTTAAAGAGACAACCCACTTTTTAGGAGCTGTTGGAAGAAAAGATAATCTCACTGTATGATTCCTGGATTTGAGAAGGGAGTGGAGAGTAGGGAAAATTGAAGAGGGGATAGGCAAGGTATATTTATTCCTTTCTTTTCTTTTTACATATTTAGGGATGATAAAATGATACTTGACTGATAAGGAATATTTTTATACATATGTGAGATATATATATACACATACATAGGTATATACAAATTTAAGTAAATTATATATATGTGTAAAATATAGACATAGTACTCTCTTTATATCTGTAATTTTTTTTGGTTTGGTTTGGTTTGGTTTTTTTTGATAGAGATGAAATTACATTTAATCTAAGAATGCTCAGAAAAGCCTGTGTAACTGTAAAAGGCTTCCAGGTCATCAGCTAACTTAGAGCTTGCCAGTTGAGTTGAAGGAAAGTCACACTTTGAAAAAGCAAGACTGTTATAAGGGAAAGGCTAGCAAAATATTCAACAGGTTACTTTTTGCAAAAATATTGCTTGGGAAAAAGGAGAGGTTATTTGGAGCACATGGGTTAGGAAGATTTAATTTCTGTCATTGCTTACTGAATGACGAAAGGCAAGTCACTTCAGCTTTCTGTTTCACTTTCCATTTCAAAATGGGTATAATATCTCAGAGGCAACTGCGTTGTGTCAGTTGTGTCATTTAACTCATTAAAAATCTGATTTTAACATTTTGATCCTTTGGACATTTATCACAGAAGTATCTTTTATTTCACTCAGCTCAGTTTCATTCCTCTCTTTCTTTCTACCATGTGTAGCACATTCAAATGGCAGTCAACAGAAGAAATTAATTTCTGTCACTCTCAATTGATAAATGGATAGTTCCTTCATGAAAATATCATTCCAATTTTAGTTCCATGTCATTCTGTAATCACCTACTTACTAGCAAAATTTCCCCTTGAAAAGCAGGTTGGGTTTGGGTTTTTTTCAATAGAGCAGGACATTTTTTACTGTTAAGCTAAAAAAAAAAATTGAGTTCAAAGAATTTGTTCACAAACACATTTTACAATGTAAAATTTGTGAGAAACATGTATTTGCAAAGTTCACATTTTTATAGGTTACAGCTGCATTGGACAGAATAAAACAGTGACTTTGAAAGTAGATACACATATTGTTTCCTAAAATGGTAAAAAAATAAGAACACCTGAAGTACTTCAAATTCAAGGAAGGGGATACAGATCACTACCAGGGTCAATACTCAGGAAATTCTGCTGCTTAAGGAGCAAGATAATATTTTAAGTGTGCTTACTTTTAGGGAGATGGCTAAAGGTTCTACCTGCTAAGTCAGTAGGCAAAAATTTTTGCAGTACAGTCAGTGATGCATTGTTTAAAGTATTGAGACTCACGGTTAGAGATATCAAAACCTAAATTTATTGTTTTGGATCTGGAGTTTTGTTTTTTGCTTTAATAGACATCTCTCTTATGTTCAAGTTTCAGCCATCTGTCCCTTACTTTGCACCCGACAATGCTACCTACTACAAAGTCCTCAGCAACACAGCAGGTTACAAGCACATCTATTACATAAATGGCTCGCAGGTGAGTAATAATGTGTAGGACAGTCAGTGCTGGCTTGTGGTTCTCCTGGTGATCAAGAAGCTTCATGTTCTACTTTTTA
Source organism: Neopelma chrysocephalum (assembly GCF_003984885.1). Lineage (NCBI taxonomy): Eukaryota > Metazoa > Chordata > Aves > Passeriformes > Pipridae > Neopelma > Neopelma chrysocephalum. Next base: position 17,563,508 of record NW_020897703.1, read on the forward strand.
CTTTGCCTTCCCCCCTCCATTTCAGGATCCAGTACCTATTACTTCGGGGAAGTGGGAAGTAATCAGCATAGAAGCTGTAACAAATGACTTTTTGTAAGTATTTGTAAATAAGCTACTAATTCCTGTCATAAGGGCTGGTAACAAGGGTGTAAGCAAGCAGGGATGGAGAACAGGGAGAAGGTGTCATTTAACTCATTAAAAATCTGATTTGAACATGTAAGGTAAAACCTTTAAATGTTGTAATGTACTGTAAATATTTTACCAAAACCAATATGTTTTGCTTTTATAGATACTACATTAGTAATGAAAATGGTGGAAAGCCAGGAGGAAGAAATCTCTATAAGTAAGAAATTTTTTCTGCACTGTGGTAAAACAGTTGTTAATGAAAAAAAAAATTAAGAAAAAGCATTGAAAATTTAAAGATTGTGAAGTTCAGTCTAAGGTGGGATCCTCTATAGGATATTTAATGAAAATTGGTGTAAGAGTATAAACTGCAAAAATAATTAAAATATTTTTCTGTAAATTTAGTTAATAAAGGGAAATTGTGAGAAGAAATAACCAATCCTCAAGCAACAAAGCCCCAAAGAAAACTTCTCATGCTTTTTTTACTATGATTATAATTTCAATATTAATTGAACTCAAAAGTTTAAAGTCTGTTTTCTCTAATCTTTAAATCAGTTAATCACTTCTGAATTTAAACGTTTCATTCAGCCATCTTATTTAAAAAGCATATATTAGTCTAGCATAGCTTAAAAAAAGTAATCTCTGAAATGAAGCTCAACTACTTTGCAGAGTGCTCTTGGAAAGCAGTCCAAGTTCTACTAAATGTGTTAGCTGTGATCTGAATCAAGAAAGATGCCAGTATTATTCTGTGTCCTTCAGCAAAGACGCACAGTATTATCAGCTAAATTGTCTTGGTGAGTATATCCGGAATTAATTGACATAAACATGACTCACAGATTAGTTGGGTGGGGAAGTTCACTTCATCAGGATCTTGATATGTACTGCTTAACAATGATATGTGTTGATAACATTGGATAAATTCATTGGCAGTGGAAAAACATACTGCCTCCTAGGCTCAAAAGCACCTTGACAAAAATTACTAGGATAAAACTTGTTAGTTCTGTCTGTCAGTGGACCTGAAAGAGCTGCAAAACACTCCTGTCCAGTGCACATCTCTTCAAGAGCTGCATGTGGAGCTCTGCCTGCAGAAGGAATTTGGAGGCTCTGAAAGCATGACAGGCAGGAGGCTGGGTAAAGAGCAGTGCTCCATGTATGGAAATAAAATTAAGATAGATAGTGCTGGTCAAAAAAAAAAATCCAAGTAATGTAATCAAGGGTAAGCAGTGGGACTGTAGTCTGTCTCTGACCTGTAAGTGATTGTGCTAGGTAGTACAAGGGATAAATTCATCAAAGGGTAAGAAAAATGAAATCTTCCCTTAAATGTCTTTAAATTGAAATATATGCTGTTTTTTAAGATGCCAAGATCTTCCTTATCTATGGGCTAGAAGGACAGACAGACAGCAGAGAGGGAATTGTTCTGTCAGGTTGTAAAAATGGTTGAAGACTACTGCTGTGGTCTCGGTGACAAGGCTTACTGATTGCCCAACCATGGTCCACAACCAATGCTTAGGCTTTGCTAAAGAGTGCAATTTCAGTAATGTGGTTCATCTGTGAGACAGTATGAATATTTTGTGGGATCCTGTGGCTTGAATTTGGGCCCTACTGAGTTAAAATCCAGAGTGGACTGGAGGGAAATGACTTCTGAGCTTTTATGATTCACCTGTTTCCAATTACTTTATGAGAGTTGTGTTTCAAGACAGCACGCAAACCTGAAGGTTTTGTGCCCAATTAACAGGTCCTGGCCTGCCCATATCTACTCTGCACAGAACCATTGATGATCAAGGTATGGAATTGTCTTTAAATCTAATTTGTGTTGAGCCAGAAAATTGCACTGTAAATTTATTTTAATTTTGTTCTCATTGCTTAGTATAGTAATAAAAATGTCAATTATAAAGGGTAAATTTAATTTCAAATAATTACCAGAAGAATAAAATATATAGCTTGGCATACCTTTATTCATAGTTTATTTAATATTATTTTACATTGTGCTAGAAAACAGTGAGTAATGTATGATTTATTTACTGGATAACTGCATTTAGATGAAAAACAGGGAAAAGAGCTTTCTGGTTACTAAATAACTGAAGGAAAACTATATTTTAAATATTGTAAACATTGAATCTGAGAGGAAAAACAAAAACTGCAATGTAGGTTGCTGTCATCTCAGATTGAATACTTAGTGGTTCATAATTAAAGAGCAGTGTGTTTGAAAATAATGTATTTAATCTTTGAATCTTACTTACTCTGTTATTTAGTCCTCAGATACTTGAAAAATAACACTGAACTGGAAAATGCATTGAAAGATATTCAGATGCCTTCAAAAATATTTGGCTCCCTCAGTGTAGGTGGATACAGTAAGTTCAAAAACATCTTTTACCTTTCTATCCCTTTTTCACCAAGTGCTTCGAGGTCTTCTGCTGAAGAGCATGACAGAACAGATGGGTGTAGTGGGGATTATTGCAGTTATTCAGCACTTAGAGGCAAGATGATTTTTTTTTGAAATCCCAAAATATTCTTATCTAAAATGTGCTTTTTCCATAGTGTGATATCTTGATGTTTTCATGATGAAGTGGCTTAGCTCCTTTTTTTTCCTTTATAATAAACTGAAAAACAGAAGTCTCTAAGACCACATTAAATTAAAAAAATAAATAAGAGAAATGAGGGTGGGGCACAAAGGTCATAAGCATCATTGAATTTAAATTACATTATAAAGTCAAGTAGCTCTTAATTTACAGGTGCAAGTTGCTTTCATTTGTGTTAGCAGGTTGGGAAAGTGGAGAAGTTCAGTTACTGTGAAAAAAAGCGGGTACAATTTAAATGGAAAAGCTTGAAAAAACCTTTAAGCATCATTTCAATATCACCTATGGTTTTGTGTGAGGGAACATTCGAATTGAACAGTCACATTCTTAAAAGCACACTCATGCTCCAAGACTAAATAAACCTCAACACAGACTATAACAAAATGCTGGAATATTAACTGTTAATGCTTTGTGAGTGGTGCTCCTTAGAATTTGGGTGGAGAAACATTCTTGGTGTGGTCATAGGCTGAGCAACATCAGATATGCCAGCAGTGGAAGCCTGGTACCTGTCTAAACTGTTCTTGCTCCAGCCTTTGCTACTAGCTTTTCTCTTCATGACAAACTTCCTCTTGATAAAACAGATGATATTCTTAATAAAATTATATTTTACAAACCATATTGAGTTTGGTCAGTCATTGCTAACTGTTCCTTTTGATACCTCCCTTCTTTCACTGTTACCTTATTTATATAATAACTCTCTTTATCTTTGTGTTTTCTGTCTTTTATTTCTGTCACATTTTTACTAGGGCTAAAGATGAAATCTTCCAGGCAAGATGGAGATTTAAAGATGTTCTTCGTGCTATCAGTTGTATATTCACTTTTTTTATTCCTCTTTGTTCTTACTACTTCATGTCTTCAGGGTAAAAGCTTTTGGGTAAGGGGAAACTATTTTTAATGTCACAAGTAGGAGAAATAAATCCATTTATGTAGTCCCACTTCAAGTTTCAAGTCTACTCACAAATCCCTGTATGTAATTAAAGAAGAAATCCACCCCTGTGACTACAGAGTACACAAAAAAATTAAAATTAGTATTTTAATGTGTTCAGTTTAGATTAGTACTGTTTCAGTGTTCTGATGCTTTGCATATTCATATCTGGGCAAATTTCTTTAAGACTTGCACTCTGACTATTACTGCAGTGTAGTTCATCAGCATTTGCTTTGTGGTTCCTTTGCAGCATCAGTTCTTTTAAAATTCATGAGTGAACAATTGAGCTATTCGGTTTGCAAAACTTAAATGGTGCGCATTTAAAATATTCAGCTCTCAGCCAGCTTGGGTGGAAGGAATAACATGGATGGAACCGGAATAAGTGTTGCTTCAGAAATAATAGATACTTGGCTATGTTTCTGGGATGCTTTACAAACTGTCACGCGAAGTCTATCTGGGAGGTTCAAAATATTTAGAATTGCTTTCTATTGCTGAGAGAGAAACTTTATTTTTGAGCCTGTGATAGATTTACCACTGTAGAGACATAAAACGTTTTACATGTAAGCTTAGAATAATGTTACGAGACAGCATGTTGAGTCCCCAAATTTTATTACTTTCTGCTATCTTAACTGTACAAGATTTTAAAAAAAAATAGACTAACTAGGAACTTTTACCTATATATATTAGGACAGTTTCAGATGAAACTCCCTTTTAATTTTTAGGGAATTGCTCAAATGTGCTCCTGTATGAATTGCAGTGCACGTCAAATTATTTCACTGGAGAATTGACCTAAGTAAAACTCTTTTCACTTTTAGACCTGTGGTATGAAATGTTACTGCCTCCCCATTTCGATTCATCAAAGAAGTACCCTCTGCTCCTTGATGTGTAAGTTTTCAATTACATGGCAATGTTGTGTTAATAATCACTTTCATCTACTTCAAATGCTCTTAATAAGATCAGGAAACACAAAAATGGCATATTTTCTAATTACTTTTTGAAGTAGCTTTAAGACAGAATGAAAAATTGAGGTATATCCTAATTCATGGTGGATTCTTGTACCATAAGATGATGTAATGCTTAATGAGCACATACTCCGTCAGTGGCACTGAGGCAAATACATTCTATATCTGATTTAAAAGCCAGGATGTTAGTGTTAGCTTACCTCCTCCTCTGCTCTTGAAGATTATTAGAAATAATCTTCAATGAAGTGACATTTCAGAATGAAACCTTGAATAAGCCTTGTATCCTAAAGCTGAAGTAGTGTGTGATGTTGCATTTTCTCTGTGACGTTTCACTGTCAACTAGTGTTGACAAATGTCATCCTGTGGTCAGGATTGCATTTACTGTTGTTTTTTCATAATTTCAAGACCATGAGCACGTGGTGCTTGGTCTGTTCTTCCTCAGGCACTTCTCTTCAGGCTGGTATATGTTCTTCTAAATGGAAATTATTGAATTTTAGCTATTCATTGAAATAGAAATGTTAAGCTTTTCCTCTTTTTACAGAAAGCTGACTCTGTAAGGAAACTAACTGTAATTTGTTAGATACATCTTTATATAATGTAATTTGGTAGCACTGTAATACTTTTTGATATGCCTGTTGAACATTTTTAATGAGCAGCCAATGCTCTTGGCTTCTTAAGACTTGTTTTGGTTTCGAAAGAAATATATTGACCTATCTTTGTCAGGATCACCTCTGCTTCACAGTGATCAGAAATTTCTTCAGAAGTATTAAGATCCGTAGCTTGAATTAAAGAATTCTGAGTAGTTTTTTCTTTGCTTTTAAAACGGATAAGAATGGGTTATAGAGCCATAACAGCATTCTTCCATTTCTTACTCTGTTGAGTATTTTACCATCAAGGCACTCAGAGTATGATTTCATATTGGTCAAGAGTTTCTGAAATATTTTTAATGTAAAAAATTAAAATTATAAGGTTTTTTCCTTTTTCTCAGCCTGCATAAGAAAAAGTTTACACTGATGAGACACTAGAAATGCAGAGAAAGGTACTATTCATTTTTCCAAGTGAAAGCTATTTGTTGATTTCAGACTTAAACCAAATAAACTTTGAGTGAATGGAACAGAAATAGTTAGAGAACAGTACTTTGAAACTCAAGAAACAAAAGCAAATTTAGCCTGGATTTCTGATAAGCTGCTTAAAGTCAAAATAATAAAAGTCTCTTATTAGAGCAGAAAGCAGTAAAACAAGAAAAAAAAAATTCTTGATTGGTTGAAGTTTTAGAAAAGCATGCTGCTTTCAGTTCCAGCAAAGCAGAAGTTTGGAGTCAGTCAGTGATGCTTTTCTTGTTTACTCGGTTGAATTTAAAAGTTTATCCTGCTTAAGTGGCCAAAAATTGTCAACAATAATTGTATTTCAAACGCTTGATGTGAGAATATGTGGAGAGTAAATGCCTGACTTCTGTGGCACTTTTCACCCAGATATGCAGGGCCTTGTAGTCAGAAAGTAGACTATACCTTCGACCTCAGCTGGGCTACTTACCTTGCAAGCACCGAGCAGATCATTGTGGCCAGCTTCGATGGCAGAGGAAGTGGATACCAAGGGGATGAAATTATGCATGCAATAAACCGAAGGCTGGGAACATATGAAGTGGAAGATCAGATAACAGCAGCCAGGTGAGCTACAGGGAAAGGTCAACACCTGCTCCTTCTTCTATGTGCCTATTGTGCAGGGGGAAAAACGGTGAGGGTTTTGAAAGGTCATCTTGAAATTACTGGCAAAAACATAAACATAACATAAAGTCTGCATTAATTTTGTTCACTGAAGTATGTAATTTATAGACCAACCATCATTTTATGCTTAAAAAGAGAGAAGAGTTAATGCTGTAATACAAATTTACCATATCTCTTATTTTATGAAGAGGGTAGCTGTCACATTAGTAGAAGAAAATGCTACAAAGGAACTTGGAGATAGAAGTTTTACTCCAAGCTTTTTGCAAGTTTCTGTTGTGGTGAAGTTACTTGTATGAAATACTCAGCTTTTACATCATAGTTCACGTTTATCATTTGGTTTATGTTTGTAGAACATCACTAAGCCAAACAATCGCAGTAGAAACCTCTCAGAATAACAATGCAGTGGTCTTACAGGGTTTTCTGTTTGGGATTTTAAAATATTAAGGAGTTTAAATACATAGCATTTCACAATCTTTTTGATTTTTTTTTTTAAATGGTGACTGGATTTACATGTGTCAGCCTGTCCCTTTCTGCTGCAATTTGATCATTGTGCGTCTTTAAAAGAAAAAAAAAGGACAAGAAAAGGCAAGACAGATAGTGAAATCTAACCTAGTACAATACAAATATCAGTGAGTGTAGTTTGAGGGGTTTTAGAGTGTCATATGCACAGATGTTTTTCTGAATTTCCTAAAGACACACGTACCTGAATTATTGTATGTTTTCATACGCAGTAACTGTGATGAAGTGGGAAACACTTATTTCAGCAATAGAAAGAGGCAGACTTGATGGAAAATAGGCACATCTGTAGAATGACAGATACTTGCAATCCGTTATGTGTTTAATTATTCTGTTTGCTTTCAGAAAATTTTCAGAAATGAGCTTTGTTGATAAGGACAGAATAGCTATTTGGGGTTGGGTAAGTACTCAATAATTTTGGCAGCCATATTATTTAATTGTAACAGCTGTTTGTTGTGCTATGTGTGGGGTGCTGGAGCACTTCATGTGAGGCACCTCTGGAGTCATGGCACAATCCAACAACTGAACTAATGAAGTGCGTTTTACAAATGCCTGTACACAGTGCCCCTTTGCAATCATTCAGGAGCCTTTGTAAGAGAAATTAGGACTACTAGAGGGATTTAAAACAATTTAAAGGGATGCTGCCAAGTTCCTGTGTACAGGATGAACCAACACTAAAAAACAAAATCCAGTATGTATTCATTAGTATCTCTTTAGTTGGATGATTAATTTTTTTAAAAAAAGATGTGAAATTTTATGTGAACCAGCTGTGTGGCATGGTTATTATGGTACTTGCCAGATTTCTCTAATTTGATGCATCTTTAAAACCTGTCACAGTAGATGGAAGTGTTTAATAGCATATAGATATCCCCTCAGCTGCAAGGCTAAGTGTGTATGTAGCATTAGTGATTCTAGTACTGAACAGTCCTCTGTCCCAGGCTGATATTTCACTGCTTTTTTTGGTTAACAGGGAGAATTTTTGCATGTTCTGTTTAAGCATACTATGTTTAAGAATATGCAGGATTGTATGCAGGATCTTGAATTAAATTGCTAACTGAAATTTGGGCACTGCTGGTGACAGGCACCAGTGAATAAATTGCTTGATGGCAAGATGATGATGAGGGTGCCTTTAGCAGCTTTTCTTCTGGGTGTAAACACCTCTGTTATATAAAGTCATGTGTAGTAGTATTAATTGTAGTGGGAGAAAAATTCTTTCTGCAGAAATGGAGGACAATGCATTTCATCTTAAGTCCTTATGAGCCTCAGGATGAACAGTTGAATAGCATTCATCTTTGGAGCTAGGTTGGGATTATGCACTCAGAATACTGAACCTGTGGGCAAACAGATTTTCTTTATCTCTTGAGTTTTCAGATTGTCAGCCTCTCATTGTCAGCCTGTCACTGTGTACATTCATTTTGTTTGCCATAGATTCAGAAGTAATATCTTTACTGTGAGTAGGTTAGGCGTTTATTCAGGGGTTTAATTACTAAGTGCATGTGTTACTTTGCTGATCTCATTGGGTGGACCTAAGAATTAAGCTGGAGCAAACATATAAGGACTATCAACTAAGATGCAATTCCATTTGCCTGTGATCTGGTTTCAGGACACAAATGAGATCCAAAAATTGCTCCTTTTTGAATGTGGGTGGGCACATTTTCCTAAATAACCCTTTCAAAGTATCGTGAGGGAAGTCATTTGGGTGGTTGGTGACAGCATATAGGTATCTCGTTGCCTGGATGCTCAAGTGTGTCAGATATTTGCTCATCTGTGTATCAGGCTAGACTGCAAGTAAGTTTTCTGTGTGTACTGAGGAGTGTATTGCTGCACAGTTCCTCCCACAGACTCAGCAGAAGATCCTTTGCTCCCCAGTCACAGTGTTGCTCTTGACACTTTGGGGGAGAGTTAGGGAGTGAGCTGCCATAGGCCTGCTCCTAGGGAACTGTAAATTTTTGGATGCCCTGTTGCAACTACTCATCAGGCACGCTGTGGGACAGAGCTCTGCTTCCACCCACTCCCCCAGCACGGGAAGGGACACAGCGGTTCAGCAGTGTCTTGTTTCCTGTCTTTCGCTGCTGCCTACGGTGCTACCAAACACTGTCATCCTCAGCTGAGTCACAGTTCAGCAGCGCTTGCGCCCTTTTTCCCGAGCAAGTTCTCATTCATCAGTGCCACAGCTGCCATGCGCTGTTTGATGCCTGTTTCCCCGACTGAGCAGGCTGGCTGAGATCTGACCCAAATTCAGAATGGAGTTCATTAATATGAAAAACGCTGAGCCTATAAATGCCTGATGAACTGTGTAGCAGATGGGCCCCATCCTTTCCTTTCCGACTAAAATAACAGCAATGTTTTCTTCTCAGTCTTATGGGGGATATGTGACCTCCATGGTGCTTGGCTCTGGAAGCGGCGTGTTCAAGTGTGGAATAGCGGTTGCCCCCGTGTCACATTGGCAATATTATGGTATGTGATGGCTTCCTCATTACAAGGATTCCCATATGTCTTGCAGTGCACATGCTGCAAAGTGTTGATTCATAGCACAGAACTTTGATTATCTACTAGATGCCATGTAAATGCCACTTGGTCTGTTTTTATGAACTTGTGGCTACTGCATTTCAAAATTAAATCAATTTGCTAAATATTAATTCCCATTTTAAAAAGTCAGATCCATAACTTCCGGCAATCTCTAACTTTTAATGAAGGCTAAATTATTGTAATATTTGTAACATTACTGTAACGTGCCTGTGTTTGCTTTGCAAAGCTGCTATGTGTTCGATACCAGTATCGTGTGTCAGAAATCCATCATTAGGTTTTGCATCTTCAAAATGCAACTTCACTTACAAGAAAGAGTTGTGAGGATTAGCATTGAATTTGCATTGTAATTTACTCTCCAAAAGTAACAGAATAGGATTTGAAGTGTCTTAGCGTTTGGGGGTTTTTGGTTGTTTTAGTTTGTAAAATTTGGATTTTGTAAATCTAATTCATCTTGAGAATAGCTTGATGTCAGGAAAACATGATCAAGTGGGCAAGTCTGTATGTGCTTCAAGCTTATAGTGCATAATGCTATGCTTGAATGAGGCTACTAATACAATTATATGGGCCCTCCTCCTAGATTAAAATATATATATATATATATATAGTTATAAATGGGTGCTGGTACAATGTGACCACATTTTGATATTTTTCTGGTTTGGATTTGTCCAAAAGCATTTGAGAGAAAGCTTTCCCTGGCAAACTTCTACTAAATAAGGCATGATTTATCATTGTGCAACTAGCAAATGGACATTAGAATATGACAGCAGAGCTTTGATTGTATGGCTTAAAACAAAGCAGTAATCTACAAAAAGGTAACATGGTGAAAAATATGTGGAAAATCAGAGATACTTAATTTTTACTGTGTATAACAGAGCCAAGATGAATCCTAATTTACTACTACAATTTCATTTTATGGATTTTTAGTAGTAAAAATTCAGATAAAAAAGCTAAGATTTTTTTTCAAATGCTAGTTATTTACTGCAACATTTTCAGTAATGTTGTAAGCATTACTGAAAGAATAACAATAGGGAAACACACAAAGTACTATATTAATATTCAGCATTCAGGTGTCCATGGCAACAAGAAGATTAAATATTCTGAATAATGATGGTTACCTACATGCCTCATTGTGGAAAACCTGGTTGCTTTTATTTTGTGGGGTTTTTTTTAGTTTCCAGTATGTATTATTACTGTTTGTATTGGTAAAATTTATGGTAGACAGACTGAAAATTAAGTAGCAGATTCTAATTTTGTTTTTTTTCTTAATTACAGATTCAATATACACGGAGAGATACATGGGCCTTCCCACAGCAAGTGATAATCTGAAAAACTATTATGTAAGAAAGAAATCACTTTATTTCATTTTTTCGTGTTTTGTCTCATTTCTACATAACTCTATTTTTCTTGAAACAGTTTAGTTCTTCCCCATGGGAAGCAATAAGTTTGCTGCTTCTTTCCAGCTAGAACCGTTGCGTTGTGGATTTAAAGGCTGTAGTCTCATGTGTTTGGATTTGTATGAGGCAGCTTCTTGATGGATGGTGTGGGTTTTCTGTTGTTTGTTTGGTGTGTTGGGTTTTTTGGGTTTTTTTTTACATTTAGTTCCATTTGGGTACTTTGTAGACTGTAAAACAGGCTGTAAACACTGTTTTATTTTAATCACCAAGAAACAAATTTGTTTTAAAATTTAATATGTTCATGGGCAAACTCTGCTTTATCTTAGACATTTTCCACCAAAACAAATATACTCCCATTCCTTCTGAAATGTAATTTTTTTTTTAAATGGGGATTGTTAGAACTTTCCCGCTTAAGCTTTTTTCAGGGAAAGCAAAAGCTCCTTAATACTGGAAAACTTTGGCAGGTAGGCAAGTCTGTCTGTACTGTGATCATATCAAATTGCAGACCCACTGAGAGCCAGCAGTGTCAGGGTTGGAATTTTGGCCTGATCTTCATGAACACAGGGTGTCCAAAGTTTGTTCTAGAATTACCTATGTTTGCACAGAAGTGAGGGAATTTCCATGTGTCCTAATGGAAGCAAAATACATTGTTTGTCCTTTTTACGGCATGATGAATCATTTGCCTTGCTCTTCCTTGTGTCAGCTGCTTTTTGTTACCTCAAGGGCTGTTTGAAGTCACAGGTAGCTGGGCAGAGGGCAAAGCAGCAAAGCCTTCTGTTAGGTTAAACTTCAGGTCTAGGTGAAAATACAGGGGCTATTGGAGAACTGTGAGGGTTCCGAGAGGTACTTTGTGCCCTGGCTGTTGGAATGTTTCACGGAGGTGTTCAGCCCTGGTGATGCTGGAACCAAGCAGTGATGTTAGAGGAAAGAGATGGGGCATTTTCTGTGTTTGGGTTGGTAAGTAGGCTAGAAGACAGTTTAGCACTAGTTATGTGCATTAAAATAAGAAGTGTGATGAGTAGGACGATGGGAGGGCTTGTTGCATTGATTTAAAAGTATGATAAAACATATAAATACAAACCTATATGAACTGAAACATCTGGTTTGACATATTACTACAGTAATCTAGTTTTGTCAACTGCTATATGAGGCATTCAGGTCAAGACTGAGGACAATGATAGTGACTGCTGGACAGCTTGGTACTGTGTTTGCCTCTTCTAACCAGTGAGCTCCTGGAGCCCACCAGGGACTGTCCAGCAGCCTGCAGCCGCCTGCCTGCCTTTTTCCAAATGTATTTCTTTAAGGCAGTGGGAACAGTAGGAGGTCTGTGAGGTAGCAGTGTAAATACAAGTTACTGTCGCTGTGCAGAACGAACGTTAACACTCTGGGTGCACAAAGTCATTCACCAGCTTCACGGCACAGATGGCAACAGAGGACTGTTTAATCCTTTCAAGCCAGGAGTCGAATTTTCTTGGCATAGTATCTATTGCTGGCAATGGCCACGTTGAAACTGCCAGTACCAAAGAGCTAAAGGTTTCAAATGTGTTACTCAGAGGACTAATTGGGGAGAATGGTGGCTAGATGGAGGAGGAGTAATTGCATAGATCAGATTGTCACACTTCGCTGCTGCTCCTGGAGATAGGAAAATGCAACTTATATCCTCATTTGTTGTTAAAAGCTTCAAATTACTTTTACTTTACTTTTAACCTGAAGGGGTGAGGTAGCTCAAGACGTGAGTTGGTTGCTTTTCATGTAGCATCAGTGAAAGAGTTGTGGGATTTTGTTGTTGCTGAAGACCCTTACTGACTTCAACCCAGCATGTTTCTGGCTTACAGCCCCTTTGTTCTATGTCCCAGTCCCAATAGCCAGCCTCCTGGCCCCTTGTCGCTGATGAGAGCTGTTTGCTGAACTGAGTGTTTTTAAAGTAAATGCAAAATATGTATTGAAAGCTCTCCTAGCTGAAGCTGTTAAAGCATTTTTTAACTGTTAACTTTGTACTGTCAGGTTTGCCTGCTGCATTATATATTCTCTCATTATCCTACTGCATCCGCTGTAAAGCTGGCATGAAAAATGAAAAGTTCCGTAAACTATGTGCCCTAATTTAAAAGAATGAGACTGTGTACACACCTGCTTAGAGAAGATGCACACTGCTAGGCACCTTCCTAATGTGCAGAGTGTCATTAATGACTGAATATATATTAATGACTGAATATATAGACTCAAGAAACTAGTTGTGGTAAGAGGGGCACATCCTACCTTTGTATTACTGTAACATAAGGTTTTACATTTATTGAAGGCAAAGAATCTGAGATGTTAAATATTCTTTGGCAAGAATCAAGTCTGAGGGATGACTCACACTCCTAAGTCGGCTAATTGGTTGTGCTCAGTGTCTTTTAAGGTAGTTGTAAACTACTAAAAATTAGATCTTTGTAAGAGAGGAGCAAGCATGGGTGGAGCTCCCAATATAATTGTGTAGAGATCCTAAGCAGAATGGCAGAGAAGCTGTCTACCCAGAAGAAAAGTCCCTGGTGAATAAGACTTGAGACTAAATCAGGGCAGAGCTCTAGAGGTCAGATGCAGTAGCCATGTAAAGCATACCGAAGAGACTGTTCAACTTGTGAGAACATTATTTTGCAGTTCACTCTGAATTTGATATGCTTTTGGCAAGTGTTTGAAACAGTCATAGATTTGGCAATCTTTTTCTAGCAGATTTGAAATGTTCAGTCCTTAAGAACTGCTGCATCATTAGGTTATGCAAAACAGGGTACAATTTTGTAAATATGCCATCTTGTACTGATTTGACATTTGTTCTATTATCTGAGAATATGCTAAAGGGAGAGAGACCTTCAGTTTCAGCCAAACCTTAACTTGTTTGTGGAGTGCTGATAAAATGTTGACTGCTGCGTGATCTTTAGAAAAGCCAGTTACACTCAGCAGGGCCCAACTCTCAGTACTTGCGAATGTTACCTTTCTGAAGCCTTTGTCCCAGCAGTATAGCTATGAAATGGAAGGGTAAATAAAGTTGTATTTATTTGCTGTGCACTTGAGATTTCTTCAGCTGATGTCGCTGTTGCTTTATCCTCTAACTGTGCCTAACTTGAGATTGCTCCCAATCTTGCAACCTTCTTTAAGGACAGAGATGTGCTGTGCCCTTAAAGCATGTTTTAGGGAAGGGACTGTTCATGTTGAGTATGAGTACAAGCAAGTGAAGCATCACAAGTGATAAAAATACAGAGAAGGTATCTCTTGTGTTTCTTCTTTCTGAAATATTTTTACAAATAACTTTATTTTGTTTAAAGCTTGGAGGGGAAAAATAGTGACATCCTTCTTCTAAAACTGCTTTTGCAAAGTCACATTCTCAGAAGTGTAGCTAAAGTCAGGCTTCCACTCACAGAAGGTTTGCTTAAAACAGCACTGACTTGCTGGAAGAAAGCTTAGCAAAGTGATCTATCAAGTTTCCCTCTGCACATGTGGAAAATGATGCACTTAAAGGATACTGCTTGGTTTTTGTTTTGTTTTGTTTTTTTTCTTTAATATCACAGGGCCATTTCTTTCTGAATTGAGTTTTTGGTCAACTGCTTTAGCAGTGCATCGAAGTCCTCTCTCTGGATTTTGGCACTTGGAACTAATTGTTCTTGTTCCATGATACTAAATCATTTCCATGGATAGCATCATGCTTCCATTGCATGTGGATTTTTATATACTGGACGAGATTTCTGGTGCTCTGCAACCTTTGACTATCAAAAGAGGGCAACTGCAGTGTTAGAGACTGGAGGGTGAGGTTTTTTCTCTCTGCTGAACTTGTTTTTTAGATTTAGTTGAATAAATACAAAGAATTCCTTTCATGTATGGAAAAGTTGTGGTACACTATTCTGCCATGACAAAAGGAATTTAATATTTATACTTGCTTTAAAGATTCATGAGTGTACAAGAGACATAAGAAAATGAGAACACTTCTGTGTCTTGGCAATATAATGTATTTGATTTTTTGCAGGTATTAAATGCAAACCCTTGTGCAAGGATACAGCCTTAGTACAAGGTGGGGAAGAAAAAAACAAGCCACTACATTCTTCTGCTGTTAACTTTTACTATATTTTTTCTTGCCAGAGTAGCTGGTTATTTTATCAAGCCTGAAAAGTCTTGTACCTCTTGTCCCTTTTCTTCTTTCCCTTCTTGTGGCAGAGCACTATGGTATTTCCTTTCCTTGCCCAAATTAAAGATCTAATTTGCAATCTTTACTGTCTTCATTCTTTAGTCACAGTAGCAAGTTGGGGCTAGTGTGTTCTAGGGAACATGTTACTGTGTTTTCAATTCCTTCGTTAATCTTAGTTGCTGATTACTTCATCTTTTCATCACTGTATTGTGCTTCCATTCCCAAAATGTAGCTTCAGTTCTATTTAGAGATTTGGTCTAGTGTGTTTTTCCTTCAGGTATTTCTCTATCATATCTGGAGAGAGCATTATTTTAAACTTCTTTAAACAACTCAGTTTTACTTGAGACTGAGGAACTATTTGCTCTGTTGACTTCCCTGCAGGTAAAGTAGTATACATTTCAGTGGGGAAGATAACGTGTGTAGCCTCTGCAGGATCTACTCCTTGCTATCACAGGGTGCACTGTTGCCATGGCAACATTTTTTTTAACTTGTCTGCAGTCACACAGGAAACCTATGGCAAGCGGTGTGCTGGAGGCTAACAACATGTTAGCAACGCATTAAATGTGTACCTCACTCGCAAAACTCTTCCCCTCTGGAACTGGCTGTTACTTTGCAGCCATAACCCTTGGTAATAATTGCAGATGGGTGTAGAATGATTTGAGTGTAAGCACGCTGCTGTTGGATGTGTGACCACGCTACTTGGTGGTTCGGAGAGGGGAAAGCAGGGGTGGTTGGCTTTATCTGAAGGACCCCAGAGTGTGTCAGCAGGAAGCAAAGTCAGTTGGTAGCAAGTCATCTTCTAATAAATAGCACCTTTTTTCTTTGTTTTTTCTTTAATTTCAGAATTCAACAGTAATGGCCAGAGCTGAAAAATTCAAGGAAGTTGAATATCTCCTTATTCATGGAACAGCAGATGGTGAGTTGCAGTTAATTAGACATTCTAGTATTACAGACAGGTTCGCAATTCTACTACTGACAAAACAAAAGCATGAAGGGGCAAGGCTGTTACATTTATGTCAATAAAATAATACTGCTTTTTGCAACTAATCTGTGTTTCAGTCAGCAGTGATGGGGAGTCTAGAGTGTTCATTGCTTTGCTTTTCCCCCAGAGTATTACAGAAGCAATTTTTTGTTTACCTTTTTCCTCTTCCACTTTTCAGATAATGTTCACTTTCAGCAAGCAGCACAGATTTCCAAAGCTCTTGTTGATGCCGAAGTGGATTTTCAGGCAATGGTATGGTCCTGTTTTGTTTATCATTATACAAATGAGTTGTATTATGAGAATAATAACATGAGCTCCCTGTGGTTAGGTATAAATTCATTGCCATCGTAAATGAAAGTTCACATATTGCATTTCACATTCAGTAACTGAAATCTGTACATAGAGCACCCGTGTATTTTCTGCATAAGAAAAACTCTAAATCAACTCTTTCTCATATTTGGCCCTGTTTACCTAATCTTTCATTTTGTTAAACTTTTTGTGTTCTCAGACAAACAGCCAGTCCAAATCTTTGCATATACCCAAGTGCAATGAATATTACCTTACAGATAGAAGGAAATGCTAGCTTCAGCTAAGTCCATAATAACCTGTCCATCATGTTTGGTGTTCATTGATCTTGTAAGACAAGCGGTTATTTTCCCCTTCTTATACTGTCCATGGAAGATCTCAGACTAAGGTGCAAGCTCTTCCTTTCCTACATTCTCCCAACCACTGGTGAGCAGTGCTAAAAAAGATGAAGTATAGAAAGAAGCCAAGTGGACCAGTGCATGATTGTCCTTCAGCCAAACTTGCAGGGCAGACAGGGGAAGAGATGAGGCACCCCTCTTAACAGAACAGCTGCATCTACGCTCCATGTGGACGAGACATGTTCTTTTATGCCTTCGGCATAAATACATAGTATATCCCACACACAAAGCCAGGACAAAAGTGTCATAGCAGCTTCCTACCCCTTCATGTCTTTGCCTCCATGCTGAAGGCCTCATGCTGGGATAATTTGAAACAGCTGCACATGTTATGATGTCTATCATGTTTGATTTATATCATTTAGATGTAGCTACAACTAACACTCTCTGTATTTCTCTTTCACACAGTGGTATACTGACAAAGACCATGCCATCTCCGGTCAAGCACATAAGCATATTTATATCCACATGAGCCACTTCATAAAGCAGTGTTTCTTGCTGCCCTAGAACCAGCATTTTGCTTGTTAGTGATGGTACTTCTCAAAAAAAAACCTCTCTAGATCATGTACTCTGAGCCAGTATAAATCAAGATGAGATAAGAGTTAGCTCTTGGGATACCAGTGTACACAATGAAATGCTAATCTTTATGATTTCTGTTGCCAAGCAACTACTGCATTTTTATTGATTGTGGTTAATCAGGTCTTAACATCACCAGAATGATGTTGCAGACTTCTAGGAAGCATGGTACTTCCTTGAGTTTTTGATTAGTTTTTGACATTTCAGTCTAAATGAGAAGCCATGCAGTTTGTGTATTATGGTAATGAATGATAAAAATGCCACAGAGGAACCAACATGGAAATCAGTTGCAGAATAAAAGTAAAGATGTTTCCATCAAAAGTGAAATGTACTCTGGGATCACTTCTGTGAAAACACTGACAAAAAATTTTGAAGGATTTCTGTAAGACTTGATAATTATTATTTTAAAATCATCATCAGGAATACTGTGATGTTAATATTTTCTGTGCAGAATGAAAGGCTGTTTTTACTGCTGTTCCTTAAATTACTGTCTTCTCTGCAATCTCTTGGATTACAATTGTAGAAGTCTTGCAAGGACAGCATGTATCCAGCTTTCACCAAACATTTTGAATGATACCTACTCAAACCAATGTCACTGCATTTCTTTGCTTGCTATTATTATATAGAACTGTGATTTTTTTCTTATTTTTATAGTAAAAAAGGCTGCTACTGTGGGAATCTGCTCTAGTAGAATCTTCCCTGGGAAATCTAGACGACCACCATTGGTTTTTTTAAATGTAGAAGTTTCTTATTTACTGATGAATAGGATCTGTTCCTTACACTCAAACATAAAACATTACAATGAAAAATAGCAGTCACTTAAAGCAAGGGCTGGACCATCACTCTGCTGTGAACATGCTCTTTGGCAAACCTGCTTTTCCTTACAGCCTACCAGTAAATGTCTGCGTTATCTTCAGCATTCCCGGTAGGCTTCTCCATCTGAGGATAAGACTACTTTTCTCAATTTCACATAGCTAGAAAAGATGCAACCCACTTGTACTAAAAACTGTGCTGCTTTAAAATAATAAAGACATTAAGTCATTAAAGAAGGTGTAGTCCATATAATTGAAAATGGTGCTTTAGGAAAAAAACCTCATAGAGTTTTTACAAAAATCCCCATTAATTTTAAGAAGACTTACAGTGAAGCTTCTGCTTTTGTGTAATGGTATCATGTAATGGAGTGTGACATGATTATCTAACACTTAACTTCTTGATATTACATGCCAGCATGTGATTATATCTGTATTGTGGGTTATTAGTGGCATTAGGTGTGAACGTAAAAGTACTCATGCAGACAGCTAAAGCGTGGGGGAGAATGTTAAGACACTTTGTGTAGCTTATCCTTAAATGATAAAAGAGAAAGGAGGCTGAGGTACAAAATACGGGGTTTTTTTCACAAACAAACCACCAATCACTCGACCCACAAAATAAGGTGTTGGGGTTTTTTTTTGAAACACATTGGAGCTCAGTTTTACAAATACCATCTTGGGTTCAAGGCAGGAGTGGTTCTAGTATAGACTGGCACCACTATTAAAGTTCTGTAGGAGTACAGGCTGTCAGTTGTCTCCAAGAGGTTATAATGTCACATCTCTCATTCTTTTGACTCAAGGGAAAGAAACATAAATCAGTATAAGGTAGATCACAGCAATACACAGGTTATAAAAAAAGATTATCATTATGAACTTAAAGATGGCTTGTGTACACAAGGGTAATTGTTGGGATTTATTTTAATATTATCACTCACAGTGTCATAAAGACAAAAAAAGTATTTCTGTAATCCAAAAAACTACTTTAACTAGGCTCTCATTAAATAACTGCAAGTATTAGTGTAATCAGACAAGGATTTTTTAAAAAAAATAACTAGAAATTATATGGTCTGGGTAAGTCTTTCACTAAGTAAAGATGCAATTCTTTGCATCTGACGTACCTTAATGACGCTAGCATCTCACTGGGAAGCTCTTCTGTACTCTTATTACATAGTCCTCTTTTAACTGTCTTTATCTACAAGCCATAACAAAATACAATGCTAATTATCTTAAATTTCTTTGTCTGGAAAGCAACTTATATCCTGCTGATAGAGAATAATGCAACTTTTAAAACAAACAAAAAAAGGTTTTATTGCTATAATAAGTGTCCTAATACACATCAATTCAGTGTCTAATTTTTCACTCTGGTAGAACTCCCTCAGCTCCAAAAATAATGCAAGCACTAGGATAATAGAGCTGCCTCAGGGAACTGAGAACTTGCTTTAACTGCATGAGCATGGGTAAATACCTAAAACTGAGGCTGCAAAACAAAGTCAGCTCATTCCACTATGGTACAAAGGCAGAAATCACTTGTGCCTGAAAAAGTGCCACATGCTAGTTAGTTAGGCAGCTACCAATTTGCTTCTTGCTCTGTATTTTTTTCCTATGTGAAAGGGATACTTAAGTTTGTTGTACAATACACTTTGTGTAAAATCCTAACAGAAGTAGCTGAAACCTGAGGTGTGATTGTTACGTTCTTAGGCTGGAAGGCTTACAGTCTTTGGTTTAAAAATTGGTGAAGAAACTCATAGGGATTTAAGTAAAATGGAATCAATACTGTAAATAATACTGGGCTTTAAGGCCTAAAAGTTTTTCAGTATCAGAAGTTTAGGGTCCTGAGAAGAGCGGAAGCACTGAGGACTTTTCAGTTGTATGACCTTACCTATTAAACACTAAAAAGACCCAACCACTCCTGCGTCATCTGCATCATCTCTCTCAGGAGCAAGGGGGACCAACTCGTGACTAGTAAATTCCCATTCTCTTCCTGCAACAGGGCAGCTGTGGGCTATCCCCGATGTCACACTTACTGTCAGAATCAGAGCAAGTCACCATCAACTACATCCAGTGAGCCAACACTGATAGTGTTGCATGTTTCAGTGATAATCCACTTGGAAATGGAGCAATACTGGGCTCTAGCATTCATTAATTTGTGAAGCAAAATGTCAGGTAGACATTTCAAATGCCATATGATATTGCAAACCTGTTCTGGGTCTTGCAGTGTAAAAATAAAATTGAAAATTAGTTAGGATAAATATTTATTATCACATAACATATCTTAATTGTGAAAAACACAATAGTCTATTCACATGTACACATAAGCTTTTGTAATAAATTACATCCAAGAAATTGAGTAATTTTGACCAGGAATATGAAATTAGAAGTAAATATAGCACTACATCTGCTTTATACTGTGTGTGATTTCAGAATGTTAAGATTAACATTGGAATAGCATTTAAATTCACGCAAAATCAGAGTGTTTTAAAATAAAACCTCTCTGAAATACTGAACAGAAATACAGAATGCCATTGAATACACTGACTTCTTAATATTCTAAGAGTTGGTCAAGTGAAGCTAATACATTTTGATTGTACACATTATCTGTAACAAAGTCAGCAACATGTTAAAACACCATCAGGCTGCTTTCAGGACAAACCAGTATTGAGCTCCTATACTAACCTTAAAACAACTGGAATCTTACAATTTATCATCAAGTACACAAAACAAAGCATTTAACCTTAATGCATCAGCATTTTTTCCTAAATTTACAAATACAAACATTGAATTAAATGTAAATCCTTCTTTGTGTCCACTAGATCTTTTTTTTTTCTTCATAAAAATGGCTTTTAATGGGCTTTAATAACATTAAGGTAAATTTAGAACAGTGACCCTATTAAGTTTGCAGCAAAATGCAATTATTTATGGCTAAAATAGTAAAACATACACCCTCACATACACAAAAACATTAGAATACTTTAAATGTGCTGGATGGGAAAAATTGCTCACATGAGGTGTATAGAAAGATTAGTATTTTGGAAAGCTGGTGAACGTTAGAGCCCTGTGGATGAATTATTACAAAGATTGCAATAATACAATTCTTATTTTTAGAATTCAAAGTAATAGCATAATAATGAGATTCAGCCTTCATTTTAATAATTTAAAAATGTACCTTAAAAAATTTAAAAATCAGTGAATTCCAAATAACACAGTAAAACTTTAGCTCCACGTCTCTATTCATTCAATACCTAATCTTGCAGTCTTTTACACAAAAGAACAGCTTAAAGGATCAGGCAGTAACAAATTCCATTACGAAAAATGTCTTTGTAATAGCTTTAAAGCCTCATTTTACTTTGCAATGTTGTTTTTATCTTTTAATCAATACGTACTTGATGGAATAATGAAGAGCTGTAACAAAACAACAGCAGGATACCCATTTAAGTATTATACACAATCTCTGAAACTAAGAGGTTTACAGTTGTTAGAAGACAGTATAAATATGCCCTTCATGTGGTTGAATTTTAGGCAATAAAGAGGAAGATTTTTGGGCAGGTGATATAACTGCATGTGGGGTATAGTTTGAATAGTTTGTACAAAATTTTTCCTATTATAAAATAATGGATTCATTAATGACAAAATGCATTTGTTTGGCCTACCATGGCAACATTCATACAATACAAGATACTGTCATCACAGATTGCATTTTAAGAAATACTGTACCCATGTTTCACATCAAAGGATGTTTTTCAACTAAGGTGAGAAAATGTTTCAATATATATTTTTATATATATATATATATATATATAGGACTATGTTCCAGTTGCATACAAATTTTAATATTAAATACACTGTATTAAATCAAGGAATACTTCCCAAATACAGAATCTGAACCCTGCAATCCTCATTGCAAGAGTAATCCATGATTTCAAAAGGATAGTTTAAGGAGGAAAGTAGTGTCCTTGTTAGTTTGTTCATAAGGTCAGATCAGTTGTTATTTTATAAACTTCTTAATGTTTCCTTGTCAGTTTGGGTCTCCTGAAATTATTTACTAGAGTTAGGTGATGTTTTAAAAAAATTGTAACTAGGGTTTTCAAGTTCATCCTGAATGAAGATTATTAAGTATTCTCACACAGAAAAAGTAGCAAAATACAGTACAAACCTATTAACAGGGAAGTTGGATTTAAAAGAAAATTTGCTTGTTACAGTTCTGATACGAATACTGATAAATGGCCAATATCAGCAATGAACACAAAGATTTTTTGCATTGGCTACTGCAGACATTTACACAGATACTAGACAAGGTAGACAAGGTGAAATGAGACAAATATTGCACTACATTACCTGTGCTAGTTTGAGATGAAAGACAAAAGTTACAAGGTAAATCATTTCTATTTAGTGGTTGTGGCACTCCTGTCATTCGTTTGTAAAAAAATTACTTGAAGAACAAGTCATAGACAAGTCTCCCGGTCAACACCTTTCCCTGAATCAGCTTTCTTCTCTTTTCTGATTTCAGCACTAGGAAAAGAAGGGGAGGGAGGAAAGAGTTATAATAGCACTATCTTATGTATTTTAATGATCTAACCAAAAACCAACATTACACAGATATTTTATTTTTCATGCTGCATGGCACAAACTGGGAAAGCAAGTGAAAATTTCTGTGCTAAATGGTGCAGAAGACATCAGCCAGCATTTTAGTGACAAGGTAGGTAGAGAAATTAAGATGTACAGAGACAAGTCAGCCAGCATGCAAGCAAAGATAGCCACTTTTTTTTTTCTTTTTTGGCAAATACAACTGTTAATTTACTAAATAATGGTAACGGTACAGTTCCCAGACAATACCAGCACATAGTTAAATGGCACAAACAAGAGGTCACAATAAGTATTTCTTGTCTTTAAAATGTATTCTATTGCTCAATGTACATTTAGAAGGAATGCTGCTGAACTAGAGCAGTGCAAGCCAATTTCCAACTAATATTTGGCTTTCGGTCTTGACTGGGGAAAGCAGAAGAAGGCTGGGGAGGGTGAGGCAAGACAGCATTCCCCATCTGGAGTTTAATACATACTTCTTCATTATAAGGAAATAACTTTAAAAAAAAAAAAAAGCCTGAAAGATCACACAAAAGCTGTATCGCTCAGAACTCTGAAGCAGAGTTCAAATTTGGATTCAGCTTTTTTTTTTCCCCTGGTTAAAACACTGTTGATTTGCCTACAGAAAGCAATATATGCACAAAGCAAATGTTTTGGGTTTGGGTTTTTTTGGTGAAGAGGGTTCTAATTTACAACAGTGTAAATAAATAAAAAGTCATGTTCTTGCAATGAGTCTCAATCACACTATGAAAATGCAAAGGGGCTTCCACAACACAGGCAAACCAAGCCTTCAACAAAGAGTGGCAGGGTATCTAAAAAAAACCCCAGATGTTTCTGAGAACAAACCTGTAGCAAGCACATAACCTACCAGGTTTCATGGGAATAATTCCTTAACTAGAATGAATGAGAAATAGGCTGAGTTACACAAGGCTTAAAGAAAGCAAGATCAATTCTCAAATTCTTAAGGCGATTCATGCACATTTTTACAATCATCTGACATTTTTCTTCACATAAAAATTGCTTTAAGGATACAATTCAGTTCAGCCAAAGCTTACTTCTATGCCTATGGCAGCTTCCAGAGGTGCTAATGGAAATAGCTAAAGAATACCAACTTCTGCCACTTCAACTGCCAAATCTGTCACCTTCTGTAGAGTAGTGATAGAATTGGGTATGTTACACTTTCTGCACACAAAGGGTATGCAAACAAATTCCAGGGGTGGGTGAATTTAAAGTGCAGCAGTACAGCAGGCAGAGAGTTACCTGTGCTTAATAAAAGCAAACACTGAGGTGTTGTGTGCCTTACAGTGTATAATATTTCCACGTTTTAGGTGCCTCTGTGATACCAGGAAAGTCTTCTTTCTATTTAGGATTCACGTCTCTGAGCATCTCCTGCAGATGTGGGCTTTAATGCCTTGAGAAATTTGGAAAAAAAAAAAAAGGGACAAGACCAGTTTTTTACCAGTAAAATATGTAACTGGTGGATCTGAAAGGGAGTTAGAGCTCTCTTCCTTCCTACCAAGGGAGTAGTCTAACATGCCTCAGCAGGAAGGTTTGAGATGTAGGATTTGCATATCTTCAAGTAGAAAAAGGAACTCATACCATCTACAAAGCGGCAGATGTCTCTTTCTCGAATACTTAAAAAGACCAAGTCTGCCTCCTATACGTGGTCAGATCTTCTGCATATGCTTTGAAATTGCTATCTGAAGGGCTTAATATTATAACCAAAGACAGTGGAATATTTAATTACATGTATCAGAGAGGGCTGTGTTTCAGAAAGGTGCCTTGGTGTTCAATTCTACGAAGACAGGCTCAAAGGCAGACATTTAGGTCACTAGGAATTTTAATAATGAAAAATTAAGGTTGGAAAGTTGTAAAGTTCATGTGCCTCTAAGGTTAGGCAACAGTTGATTGAATCTCATGTAAGTCCCCTCTTTAGACACTTAAAAACTGTTAGGAGCCTGGGATGTAAAAACTGTCAGATACACTGTGCTACTTCACAGAGCTAGGGGCAGATTTTATGATAGAAATTATCCATGTATCAGGCTGGGAAGTAATTTGTATAAATCCTTCCTGCCTAAAATCTCTCTTTGTAAATGATCATAGTTTATAAATGGCCAAGTCAACTCCACATTTAATTACTAGAAGAACTTCTGGATTTTAAGTATTCCAGAAATCACCCTATGTTGTTAATTGAACTATGCCGTGCATAAAAGGCATTATATGAAATCATAGTACAATATCATAATTTAATTATCCCCATTTAAAAATATTTTGGGATATTAGTATAAGAAAGCAGACTTGACAGCAGGAAAGGGAGTACTAAACACTTTGTAGTTGAACTTCGAAAGGCATCAGGAAAATTTTTTTCAAAACATGATTTTTTGCCCCCTATTGTAAGATACCCTTCACTGAGGGAATTGTGTAATCTAATACTGCTGATCTTGATAATTTGCAAAAATCATCCTTACAACTGCTACCATTCCAAGCTTTCTTTTTTCTCAGTAATTACCTAGAATTTAATTATATATTCATGTAATGATACATGCATTATGGTTTATAATGTTTCTGTAGTCCTATCGCTAATATGATTTAAGGTTAAAGTTGTCTGCGGTTTTTCCTTATCAGAAAGCAAGACTTCCAGATTTAAAGTTCTTTGAATCTACTCCTGTGTGCGAATCGGAGACAAGGTAGAGCACACGAAAATGTAGGATTTCAGAAGTTTTTAAGGCTGTTCCTTTACAAGAGAACACTCATACCTAAAATCATAAAAATTTTTTCTCCTGAGTCTTTGATTTCATGAGCAAAGATACAAGAACAGATTGAAAACAAGCTCATTAGAGAATTAGTTTCTATTGTACTGCAGTGGAAAGGCCAGATCATCTCTTACCAATGCTGTCTGTAGCCACAGTCTATTTGGATGCTCAGAGAGTTTTTGAAAATTTCAGGTAAAACCAGTACATGTTTACATAATCTATCCTACCATCAAAGAAAGCAATATCCACTAGAAAAATTACAACTCCTACATACCCAGGGGCTGTGAATGTACCCCATCAGGTTCTTTACTTTCTCCAGGCTATCACAGCCTGGACAGCAGAGGCACTTAAGGTAAGAAAATCCTCCAGCACATCCTACTTCCATGCACCACACTGATTTCAATGTGACATGTAGGGTAGAAGGCAAATCAGAACTATGCTGCTATTTTTACTGTCAGTGAAATATCATCAAAATGATCACATTAGTGGGCCACTCCATGGGTTTCTGAAATGAAGCTTCTCTGGTCATCAACTGTTCAGTCTTGTTTATGCTGTTTAGGGAAATAAACAATGCTGAAATGCCATTTTGGGGTGACAAAATTAAAAAATGTGTATCACTACAAATTTTTTTCTTACTGCATTTTTTCACCATAAAACAATCACTAACTGTTTCAAACATGGAGCTTCTTTTGAAAAGTACATTTAGAAATGGGCAGAATATAATTTTGTATTTTTAAAAAGACGATCTAGGAATAAATTCAATTTAACATTTAAATACACTACATCTAAAGTTACTATTTTAAATACATATTAAATTTCAAGTTTTAATATTTGGGACTTTTAATGAAAACATTTTACATTCCCATTTGAAATTTCTTTTCATTCTGTCTCCCCAAAAACTACACAAAGTCAAGTCATTTGGGTTCCTAGGTGACACCATTTTGAATTGGAAGACACAAAGAAGGAAAAGGTTGGGGACAGGGTCTTACCTTTGGGAAATCAGCTTCTAGAGTGATAGGAAGGGGAGCTTATGACAGAAGTGTGATAACGAAACAATTAAATAGAAAATAGTTAAATTTTTAATTTATGGAGTCAGAGGAAAAACTCTTAAAAATCACACTGTGCTTGAATTTAATATTTTCTCATTCCTGTAGTAACTCTGCAGCAAAGATAAAACATTGTGGCTTCATTTTACATTTGGCTGGACTAAACTTTAAAATTATTCAACTGTTTTGAGTACGAGTGAAGTAGGCAGAAAAATGAAGTTATGCAATCTTAAAAGTATTTTCACTCCGAATATTATTAGATTGCATTCAGAATAATGGGTTCTTCATACAGCTATTTCCAGGGTGGTGATGATCACTTCTTTGTCAAGAGGAAAGAACAAAAGCAAGCAGAACAAACACAACAGCTGTTGTGCAATATCCAGGTGGAGGCCGGTGGTTCATTACACAAGCATCAAACATGCTCAACTTCATTTTCCACTGGAGCATAACTAAGTACCATGCAAATATTTGTAATTTATTTTTTTCAATAAATAGGGAATTTGCATTTTGAGCTCAGAATATTATGACTGAACATAAGAAATAAAACTGCAAGATGCCAGAAATCTTTCTAATCCCTAGCAAAATATTCTAATATTGGTTTGACACCAATATATAAAGTATAATGCAAGTATAATATATAAAGTAAAAAAATTAAGACCTTTTAGAAGGAAAGCTTGACTCCTTATCTTTTGCGTTCTCTGACGATATCAACAATGTCTTCCACACAGCAGTTTTTGCCATTTCGTCAGAAATGTTTATCACAGATGGGTCATCTCTAGACAAGAACAAAAGTAAATACGCAATAAAACAATCAGTAATCAGCAATCTTTGCTACTTATTAAATCTATAAAAAGTTCTTGAAAATTGATAGTGGTGACAATAATTAAGTGCAATGTAAGTTAAAGAATTTTGTTACACTTCAAAAGTCCTGAACAATTACTTATAAATTTTCTTAGAACATCTCAGCACTTTTTTAGTATTTTTCTCCTCCAATGGCAATTAATCACAGTAACATCAATAAAATATAGTGTCACTCCCAACTAATGGACAAGAGAAAAATGAAGTGTAAATTAAATATTGCCCAAGATCTCACAGCATGCCAGCAGCATAGTTGGACTAAATATGAATCCCAAGAGCTTCTAACAGTTTTCAAAGTACTTATGATCTGAAACTCCACCCACTTTTAAAGCAATTTTAAAAGCAATCAAAAGCCCTGAGAAAATAAAATATTTAAGAGATCTAATAAAAATGCCCCAATTAAACTGATCAGTAGCTTTCAGCAGCACTTTGCAGCCATTATGCCCTCTGCTTTACCTGGTCTACTCCAAATAAGTATTTATACGCTGAAGAATAAAAAATTTTAAATGTGTTAAGTGTACATTATTCCTGACTTCATGGTTTACATAGAGCGTGACATTCATTAAGCTCTCAGTAAATGTGCTGTTGTGTTTTGGGGCATCACTTTTAACAACCAATGTCTTGATTCTTCTTTTTAGCTATAAGACTGTAAACCTTACAGTACAGAGAGTCAGATATTATTCAAGTAGCTCTACCAACATAAACACACTATAGATCAATATAGATCGCACCACAAGATAAATTAAGCTACATACTACTAATATAAATTAGAACAAAAAGGTATGGACAAAAGAAGAAAAAAACCAGACCATTAGTAGTATGATGAATCAAAAGGAACAGACTGGGATTTTTCAGACACAAGACACTGATTTACAATAGGAGACATTAGGGTAATTTTGTGTTAACATATAAGAGAGGAGCCCACTGTGAGACAGTATTCCTATGAATTCAAAGTTCATTGATGTGTCACCAGATATTTCAAATCTTTATTAAGAATTTCTTTCTCAAAACTGTAAATTATATTAATTCCTTATAGGCTGGCCACATGTATTATTACCATCTATAACATAGATTTTCGTGCTTTTTAACCCTGCATTATGTCTTATCTACCCTGGACAGCTCTTGATTCCTTCATTATCTTATAGTATCTTAATTAGAATGTTTTAAAATGTAATACTGTAAGAACCTAGTTTTTCTGCAGTGTGTTCAAAACCTTTCCTAGCTCCCTGCCAGCACCAGGCTGAACAGTTTGACATGCTCTACATCTCCCTTTTGTACTCTGTGTGTCAGAAGCCAAAGTTGATTGTGAACAGTCTGATCCTGCAGTCCTGCCCCATGGAAAATTTCAATTAGTGTGTCCTTTTCCTAGGCACTGTGAGATCATGTGGAAAGACTAGAAAAGGGCTGAGCTTGTTAAATGCTGCAGTATATAGATCAGTTCACCTATCTGTACCAGACAAACATCCTCCTGACATTCAGTAACCATTAAGAATAAACATTGTGGCATGTTGATTTTATTTGTTTAATTGCAACTCACCTAAAAGAGGAAAGGTATATTTTACCTGTAATGTCCTTCTAGTGGTAACTGAACAGTCCCTTCCTCTTCCATTGCTAACATACTTTGCTCTTCCTAGAACGAAGGAATTTAGACATGAGACAGGATATGATGTTGTAAAAAGTGATTTTTATGTACGTTAATCCTCTTTCCATTTTCTTTAATATTAAGTATTTATTCGAAATTCTTAAAGTAAGGTACTTTTCAACTCTTTTAATTTAAATATTTGACATTTTAAACTTTCTATTTTAAAATATGCATCTTCACTTCATATTATTCTATTATGCCAAACAGAGCACTGTTTTGTAACAATAAAGAAAGAGAAAAAATAGTAACACTGAGTGAGCAACTGTATGGTGAATTTTAAATAATGAATTTTAAATTAATAACAGGATATATGTTGATGTTTACATGCAAAAATTAGGGAAGTTGATTTAAGTTTGAACACACAGTTTTAATACTGATAAAGTTTTATTTCAGTGAAAGGTAGTGAAACAAGATACCCAAAATTAGTTTGCACTTGAAAAGAACTAGGAGATATATCTACCAAAATTCTTTTTGTGAAATAATTACAAATTTGAAAAATCTGTCTTAGCAGGATGGAAGAACAAAACAACACCCCTCAAGCACCATGTCCTGCCTGCATAAACAAAGAAAAACAAGTTTCTGTCCTTCAGATATCAACTCAAGGCTCCACAGCTAGGAGGTTAACATGCCTTCGCATGACTGTAACCATCAAATCCTGCTCTAAATTGTTGTAGTGTGTATGTATGAGTGCAACAGACACCCAGAGACCTCCACAGCTTTCTTCCTTTTGTTAGATGGCTTTGTAGCAGTTTTTGCTGGTGCCTGTCTGAAAGCATGACTTGATTCTCCCAAAAAGAGAGCTTACCATTTTCTGGCAGGTCACCAAACCCCCACATGCATCACACACACTGATTGTTGGTATTAGCTGGAAGAACCAGTACAATTTTCCAAACCAGTAGAATTTCAGTCCTCTCTGCTCAAATATTTGTTTCTTCTGTGCTTCACTATTACAACTATTATAAAAGTCACAATATTTTTTTTCTCCAAATGGGACAAGTTCTTTGTTCATTCTTATCTCAGAAAGACTTAACTGGTTAACATTAAAGTGGCTTCCAGAGGAGGTCTGTGAGGAGAAGGCATGTATCATATCCACCGTAAATATACAAAGCCCTGGAAAAACATGGCCTAAAAATATAAAAACAACTTAAGTGATGAAATCAGGATCCAATCAAGTAAGTTTCAGATCCTGTCAACTATACTTCTGAATATTCTTGTGGGTAGAATACTTCTATTTTTAAAAGCTGTGTGATAGCAACTCTCCAATTAATTCCTTAGGCTACATGTCAGAAGTTTTTTATTACTAGTTAATTTTGTCATTTCTAGGCTTCACAGCTTCAGAAGTTTTTGACAGTTGAACAGTTTTAATAATAGCTCCAAATATTTAGAAATGCCAAAATATGTAAAAATAACCTCTCAAAATAGACAGTGAATGAAATAAAGTAACACCAGTAGATTTTCCCAGTTTTGTCTTCTGATGCCATGCAATCAAGCATGGGAAAGAAAGTGACATATAACCAAAACATAAGGATAACACGGAATTCTTTACAATAATCAGATCCACATGAAGAGAGCTACCTTGGTTACTTCTACTTCTACTTCTACTATGAATTGTGATGACAACAGATATTGTGATGAAACAACTCTCTTAGTCTGCTTTGATTCAAGGGAGAAAACTGACTCATATTTTAATTTCATCCTGGTAGTTTTAAAGGCACATACTAAATAGTAAATAATCATCATGATGTTTTCCACCTAGGTAAAATCTTTTCCCCAAAACATACTCCATAACAGTATGTTGAATGTGTCAAGGAAATCAAAGTCATAGTTCTCCAGGTTACAGATAAGGCAGTGAGTTGTCAAATGTCACAGAAGAATCCTAAAGGCAGAGAAATCTAGTTTTCATAGTTACACATTCAAATTATTAGCCCATGTCCTATTTCTTCAAATAGACCTACTAATGGGAATCCTTAACACGCACATTTCACTGGCCTCAGATCACATCTCAGGGCATCCCTAAGAATAAATTGCTGATTTATCCATTCACATTGTCTAATTTTTGCAGTACCCTTGTACCACCAAAATTTATTCCTCAAGGGTCCTGGGCTTTTGCAGAGGCCTTCAGAGCATCTTAGAGGTCATATGCACATCTACCCCCAAAGCCTAGAAATGACCACTGACTGCCAAGACTACAAGGCATTACCTGCATATTCACCTCCCAGTGCTGCTACAGCCTCACACTATGCTGTTGCAGGACACATGAATCCCATTTAAAATAACTTGGCACCAACATATTCTACCTACTGCTCCTGCAGTTAAGTGTTTCACCATTGAGACTTGTCCCTCACTTATTTTGGCCCAGTACTGAGGTTTCCTAGCAGTTGACACTGATCAGGTGGCTGATACCATAAAGTTACTTTATATCTCTACAGTTTTATATGATATTCAAACAAGCAATTAATGAAGCAGCAGCTAGATAAAAATGCTGTAAAATAGATGCAAAATTGGTTAGAAAGCTACAATCAGAAAGATTTGTGTTTCACTGTCAAAATACAGAACATTTTGAGTGGAAATATGTAAGAATCTGTCCTGTATCAAGTAAGAAATCATAAAATCATGTTCTTTGAAAGAAGATGAGGAGTCCAGATCTGAAACAGCCAACTGAGTGGTAATGCCAAAGGCTGTAAGTCAGTCTGAGGATTTGGTTAAGAGGGTTAGCAGTGTCACTGACCTTCTCATTACACAGTAAAAGTAAATTGTTTCTGCAGTAGCAGAAGGATAATACAGGCCTAGAGTGTAACTGGGATACTGCACAGCGTTATGACATTGCTGAGAAAAAAAGGGCACAAGGTGATGCTGTGTGACCTGTGTATGGCTCAGAGGCAGCTGGGACATGCCACACCCCTTAAATTCTGCAGTTCTCTCTTCAGCATCTCTAGTGAGAACAAGACTAGTCCCAGTGCACCATCAAAGTGCCCCCAGGCATCAGAGGGCTTTCCTACAGACATGGGTTCATCTCTGCACATCATCTGAGTGGGTCTCGGAAGCAACCCCAGGAGCACTGTGGATAATATGTTATATGACAGTATGGCAGCTTAAGAACCTACATCCCCACCTAAGCTTATCAGATTTGTAACCTTAAAAGCACTTATGCAAAATATGAAAATATTATACTTGAAACACTGTTAACAAGTCTGCCTGTTGCATGGAATGTGCAGTACTTACAGAACTTTCTATAAATATCTGAAGGAGAAATTGATAAAATGCTACACACCAAAAAAACTTGAAACCATGACTCACCTCTTTCTCCGCATCTTCCAGTTTCTTTTTCTTGCTCTCGGGCATCAAATCATCTAACCAACTGAGCTCCCGCTTGGTAAAAAAGAAATCCATGAGTTTTCGGACAAATACCAAAGCTAGGACCTGCGAAGACATGAATTCAAAGAATTAGGAAATTACGCCAGTAAAACAGACAAATACACTTGTAGAGGAATACTTTCAAAAGTGCCCAGTTTGCAGCTACAATTTTATCCTTTAATTTGAATAAGCCAACAGCTGGTATTCCTTGTTCAAATGAAATATGGCTTGAAGTATTTAACAATCATTGAGGTCAGTAGATATCTTCAATTTTCTATTAGTGAAATAATTAGAAATCACTTAAGCAGCAGAACACTTATTTCTAGCAAGACACAGAACTGTAAAGCCCCTCAATGAAAAGTGCAATCAACAGCCTTCCTTAATGAGTGAATGTTCTTTCTGTAACAGGATTGAGTACTATTCCTTAAATAAAAAATATAAAATAAATTTTAATACTTTTCTTTAAGAGAAGAATTTTCCCTAAGAGAATATATAGTTGGGCTATCCACACAGATTCAAAACAGAGGTTACATGTCAATTTTTTTCTTACTTAATAAATTATGAATTGTCCTCGAACATCGAATCAAAGCAATATTGTAATTACCTGCCCACAATTAATTTTTTTCTTCAATAATAATTATTCACAAGTGAAAAGGGATTTTTAGAGGAAATTAAAAAATTTCATACCATCATAGGAAAGACAATGGCAGCTCTTGAAACCTTTATAATCCAGAGAAGCACAAGACAACTCAGCTGAATTATAGTGAAGAGATGGACCTTTCTAAGAGGAACATGCCTCAGATAAATGAAATCTGGCTGATGTTTTGCAGGCATCCAGAATAACTTTATCCTGTCAAAAAGCTGAAAGAGAAAATTTTAAAAGTTTGGATCAAAATGAGCTGTAGGATCATCTATGCTGGCATTCACACACTGACTAAGAGATGCTGAATACCCAAAGAATCTAGCTTGTGATTCTAAAGGCAAAAACTACAGAAGTTCAGGAGCACAGAAGAGACTATCTCAGTTACAATCATGAGCCATTAATCTATACTAGTCCAACAGTGGCAAAGGAATCTTCTCTCTCACTGAGCCACCACAGTAAGAATAAGAATTATATTATTTAAGTTTAATTACTTGGTTAGTCATACTTCTTCAGTTCCTTTCAATTTTAATAGACATCTGTCTCCCTAGGTATTTCTATCGCAGATGTGCCGAGACATTGCATTCTGCTGAATTACATTCTGTATAGTCATACTCCAGGAAATATCCTGTTCATACTGCATAGTACACTATACACAAAGATGGTTACTTTAAAATAATACTGCTAAGATTTCAGGTCATGAACTCTTAACATTAGCAAAGCCAGACTTCAAAGTAGATGTGAATCAACTGTGAATCAAATTGAATGGAAGCTGGCGGGATCTCTGGATACTGTTGGGCATATGCACTATCACACTACCTTTCTGATAGATTCTAAATTTTTGGTTTTCGACAACCGAGCTCTGCCTCCTTTAGCACCTAAAAAGCTGACCACGAAGGGATCTCTTCAGTCTTTTATTTCCTGTGAAGGAACGACCTTTTTTTCTTTTACGTCACCAGACACTTTTGATTTTTTTCTTTTCTTTATTCACAAAACCAGAAACAGAAAAGAAAAAAAAAAGAATGCCAGAAAGCTGACTGCCATGCTGTTAGGAACTTATGTAAGAGGTTCCTATTTTCCAGACCTATTTAGCTCCATACTGACCCCAGACTTTTGTGTCAGCTGCCATGGCACAGTGATGATGATGGTGATACACCATTGCTCCCCGCATGGATGAGCCATGCTATATTCACACAGCCTTCAGGAGTGTCAAGTTTCAGAAATTTTTACTGAGCATGTGCAAACTGCATTTTTTTAAAGGTTTATAATTTGGCCAGATTTGAGCAGATTTCTTTTTCACAGAAACAGCAAAAAGCACATCCTCTCACAAAAGCCGTCTTATCAAATCTCAATTCCTGGTCCCAGCTTGGGGAGGGAGAAAGAGAGGGGGATGCTATCACTTTTCCAAGTAAAGACAGCCAGATTTTAGTATGCTTTAAAAGCACTCCTCAGTAGAGTACTTTCTCATACCCCTGTTCTGAGAAACAGCTAACCATATTAAATTGAAATTATTTAAACTTCAGTAAAAGCCAAACTACATTTCTGAGAATATCAACCCAAATGAGAAGAGCTAGGCAAAGATATAAAAGTAGAGTCTCTGAATAGAGACCACCAGTCAAAAAAAGAAGTGTTCCCAGCTTTGCCTATAAATATAGAGGTAAAAATAAAAGCTACACACTTTAAACTTGCAACCGAAAATTTAAATATAATGAAAGAAACAATCAGAAATTTCCTTTGCTTTTTGTATTTGACAACCTTTTGCATAGTATAACTTGTGTTTTCACCATGTGATTGTTCTTTCTTGTCTTGGAAGGTGTATTGATGCCTCAACTTTCGGTAACAAACAAAGGCACACTTGAAAATGTGTTTGTGTCAGGTGGGCTGAAGGATTTGACAATGTGCCATTTAATGCTGCAGTCAGACAGGAGAAATGGTACACAGGATCTCATTCCCAGCCCCAACCTGAATGCTGGAATGCCTGGCTTCTGCCACATAGTCCTACTTAAGGCACCACAGGAATGCTGCCCTTCCACTAGACTTGCCCTTCATCCCTGAAGAACTGTGGCTTGCAACAGTTCCTCTTCCCTGCCTGAGGCATTTATTTGCACAGTAAAGGTCTTCAAAATTTCACTTACGTTAGTTTTAGGGCAAGTTAGCCAAAAGTCTCATAAAGGCAAAGTTCAAGATCAAGTGTAGCCCTGCAAAGGCCCTAACTTGGAAGCTAAAAAGGCAGCAGGCAAGCAGGTGAATGGGGAGGTAGGAGAGAGGGAAGAGCTCCTGATAGTTATTACTCAGTTTTTAGGAGCAGACAAAATTTCCTTGGTAAAAAGGGAGAACAGAAAAATCAGCACCTAAAAAATAAATTAAAAAAAAATGGAGCACATTACCTAAAGGGAATACTCTATTTAGAGAGAATCCATTTTCTTTTTTGAGTCACTTTCAAAAATTTAAGGTTGGCAGCACTCTTTTAAGATTACACACAAAAGATAACACTATAATGTATAAGAACAGCTACATTTTTTATAGAAAGCATCATCAATAACACGCTCATCATAAATCCATTTTACCTGAATTCCCTTTAGAGATGAAGCACCCATGTAAAGAAATACTCCATAAAGTACTGGCATAGGAATAAACTGCACAAACAAACAGAGAAAGGGAAGAGCATATTAAATACTACTTAACAATTTTAAATGCTTCATGAAAGACATCTGAAACAGTTGAAATACAAAGAGCCATATGCCTGCATTAATCAGACAAGTTGTAAATTCAGAGTCACTCAATTACAAATTAATAATGTTTCTCAGAGTATAAAGCATAAGAAGAATCTGGCTCCATAGTTTTATTTTCCTCTCATGGCTAGTCATTACAATATACTTTATTCACTATTAATAAAATTAACAGAACTACACAAAAACATGAAAGTGTTAGATATATACTTAAATTCTTTACTTAAAAGACTGCTCAGGAGAAGATCTGAAGACTAAAGCTATAAACCTCTGAAAAATATTCAAGAGACACTAAATACTTCTAACTGCTAAAATAAATATTTCGTGTTGTAAGCATTTAAAACGGGTGAATGACTTCTATGGAATGATTTTGTAAGAGACTATTTTAAATGTTCAGGTTCTTAGCATACAGTGTTTAGGTAAAGGAGTATTTCCATAGATAAATATTTGTTTTAAATACTAAATACACAAAATGCATGTTCTGTGTGTTTTCAAAGTGAGAATTTTATGATATACTTAATAAAATACTACTGGGAAGTACAAGTTCTAAGGGCTTACTGCCTTCACTGTGACAATATGCAAGTCTAAATTCTGGTTTTACTGAATCCAGTGGCAAAACTCTTACTGATTGCACAGAGGCCAGATAATTCTTTAAACAGTATGAAGTGTATACATGGTATTATATATGCATATAACCAGACACCCATTTACTGGTGAGTTCTGTTGAGTATGCAGGAAGCATGAGATAATCTCCATGTTCATTTCCAAGAAACAAACCACAGAACTTCTCTTCCAACTGTGAAAACATTTTTAAATTACCCAGAAATCACAAAATATTTTTAAATTTTCTAAATAAATTTAAAATTGGTATAACAAGACTGTTTCATGATAATTTGCCATGGGCCTAAAATATAGACAAAGTGTGAATCTTCATCTACTACAGGTCAGTGGCAGAATTCCCTTGGACTTCAGTCAGGCCAGATTTTCATTGCAAGGTTTCTGTTTAAAAAATGCTAGAAGTCCCTAGGCACGTTTATTATGCTAAATTAGAATTCCATTTTAGACTACCATTGTGTTACAAACATGATAGTTAGTAATGTGCCTGAAAAGAGCAGTCATTAAATAGTACAGTGACAACAGTGAAATGTTCAGTGCAGTATTCTTTAACTATTCCTTACTTCCCCAAATTACCTTCAGGATACTTGTCAAAAAGACAGATGAGCCCATAAGGACAAAAATCATGAGCCCTGTGACTCTTTGCTCCCGGATTCCAAGAAATTTCGGCTGCTCCCCTGGAGCAGAGCACTCCGATTCCAGTTTTAAGCTGTTCACATGGGAAATAGAGAGGACAGTGGCTGCAACAAACCATGGCAATCCCATAATAGAGCACACGCCAAGCATGACTGCCACCATGAGTAGGTCAAGATGATATCCACATCCTTTCTGTAAAAAAAATAATGACAGCAAGAATATATAAAATGACATCTGAATTAAGGAGAACACTCCTGGCAGGCATTCCTAATGAACAGCTAGAGAAAATTAAAAAATTTGTGACTTGTAGAAAAAAAATTGGTTTCTTCTCTGTGTTACCCAGGTTGGGTCAGTAGTGATGGCAAACTGGTTATCCAAGGAGAATTCACACTAGTTCACAAGAAGTGCTCGATATTGGATTCTTTCCAATTATGAGTTAAGCATACATATCATAAATCCACTTTACAGTGGGCACCAAAGTATCCTGCTTATAAAATAGATACTAGCAAGACACTGGAAAATGCATAAATTTTCTGTCTTAACTGAATCTCTTTTGTGGATAACAGTAAGCAGAACATCCAGCTGCACTTTCCACTGCACTAACCTTAATATACCCTCAATCCATTCTTACACAGGAGGCAGGAAAGTATGTATTTTATTGTTACCTACACGAAAATTCTTAAGTTAACATTTGCAAAATCATTTTATGCTATAAAGGGCCATGATACCACAGTCATCCTTTTAAAGTTTTTAAAGATGGTAAGCACATTATAGTAATCATGGCTAGGCTTCACGAACGAAGATTAAGGAAGGCTCTATCCACATTTATTAAAGGCATGCTGGTGGCTAATGAGGCCAATACGAGATAGACATATCCGATTG
The DNA here is from genome assembly GCF_003984885.1 of Neopelma chrysocephalum. Lineage (NCBI taxonomy): Eukaryota > Metazoa > Chordata > Aves > Passeriformes > Pipridae > Neopelma > Neopelma chrysocephalum. The sequence goes on from NW_020897703.1 coordinate 17,601,211, forward strand.
CAAAAGGCACAGCAGAAAGACTCCTTAGATGGTATATTCCGCAAGACACGGTTCTTTCTGCGTTGTCTTTTTTCCTCGAGAGTGATCCTGCGTGCGTTCTCAAAGGAGACAGCTGCGTTATAGATGGTGTAACATGATAGTAATACATTTTCACTAATGTACTTCCATTGCATCTAAGAGCAGATAGCTAGAAATTAAGAGAAATAAAACTATGCATTAAATTAAAATATAAAATCAGGTACTATTTTACTGATTTCCTTACTCAAAAGTAATATCATAAACATCCATATGGAAAGTAAGTACAAAACCTTTTGGTTTGGATCAGTTCTGTAGTATTCAAATACTACATGAATTTACCAACAGGTGGATAGCATTTTGCTTTTATAGTAAAGCATAAAATTCTTTGGTCAAATCTTCGATACATTTAAAAACCTGCAATTACAATTTGCACTTGAAAAGGAGAAATAATGAATGCACCAAGCTTGGTTCTATAGATAACTGTTACCACAGTTGAGCAGGATATTTCATTTAAATTTTAGTAGGTATCCAGGACCACCTCACAGATGCAAGCAGGAGCTCAAGCTATTTTCCTTTAAAAAATCAGGGAATTAGCTATCTCCACAAAATTTTGCAATATGGCAACAAATCCAGTGTCACGGTCTGATGAAACAGTGATGTTCATGCAAACAATGTGAATATGTTGAACCATAATCTTGCCTGTAAACCCATGCAAATGCCTTTTGACATAAAAAAAGTAACTAAACTAAACTTGGAAGGGTTTGCTACAGAGACTGCCAAAAGCTGAAATGTACACTATCCAGAATTTGCTATGGGAAGTATAAAAAAAGAGGGGAAAATGAGTTGGAAGCAAACAAATCATTTCTTTCTGAAGACAACTTTTACTTCTAAAATGGGAAGCGTCTGGGTTTATGAAAATGTAAGCCATATATCGAAATGAAAATGCCATCTTATTTGCTTACATTATTTAAAAAGGGGAAAAGGTAAAGAAAATGAAGAGTATCAACTCCAGCAACCTTCCCTCACTCCCCAAAAGTGCTTGTGAGTCTTAACTCCAAGACACATCTTGACAAACTCAGAGATGTGTCAAACACAGATATTAGTTACATGCACAATGCACTCAAAGAAAGAGTTTAATTCTAAATCCTAACAGAGACACCTTTTTTTACCTTCTGACACATTTATGAGGAATGTATCTGCTAATGCATACAGAATCCGAGAGCATTTCCTCACATTCATACATGATCTGAGGAACCTGACATATGGGAAGAAAAGGAAGCATAGCAACAGGTGATGCTACACCAGACCCCAGCAAAACTAAAACGCAGCAAGACAAGGGGGCAGCCAGGAGGACCATCTGACTCCCAGATGCCAGTGCTGAAAAAACACATTCCAAAGCTTGGCAGCAAATTCCTGCATCTGTCAAGTTAACCACATGCAATGCTATGGATTGACATGAAGAGCCAGGCTGACAAAGAGGGCAAAAAAAGAACATATCAAATGTCACAATCATCCAAGAAGAGGCAATGTAAAGTGAAGGTTGCAAATGCATTTGCTAAAGCAACTTGGGATTGGATTGCTGCTTATTAAAAGTATGTCAAAAAAAGCCTGAGCTTTCTGCATATACATGTACAGAAACCTGCTGCTAGATTTTGCCCAACAGAGGGGTGATGTCCCTTTTTCTCTCTCCATCTGTAGGCAACTAAAGTGTTAGAGAACAGAGCAGGAAGTTGTCCTATGTTGTTTTAAGAACCCATTGTGCTTCTAAGGCTCAGTTTTATTCTTCTCCCCTCTTTAAGACAAGAAAAGCATTTTTTAAAAAAAAGAAGGATGGGTAGAATCACAGAGAAAGATGAAGAGAGGAAAAAAGTCTTGTATTACAAAATAAGCTCTGAGTAGTTTTCCAAAACCCAGTCCAGTAGAACAACACTGTTAATACCTGAAAAGACAATCAAGATGGTACTTAAGGAAATCATTAACGTGAAGATATTTTTCCTTAAGTGAACGGGTAAAAATAAAGCACAGATGATAGCGCTTTCTTAATCCAGAATCTGCATTCCAGATTACATTCATAAAGACTTCTGTAAGGCAATAAGTCACTGACACAGGACACAGGTATTACAGAGACCAAAAAAGAAAAAGCATAACAATTTAAAGGGGTACTATATAACATTTAACAAACTAGCATGCTCAAGTAGATGATCTCATGTTACATAATCTGAAGAAGAAAACAACAGTGAAAACATAAATTTTGACTGAATACCTTTAGTTTGTGTTCTTTTCTATTGATAATGACAGCTGTGATCTGCTGGTCCATAAAGATAAGGATAGTACAAAGCAGGGCTGGAATTACAGCAGCTATCACTGTCCACCAAGGATTAGGCCCCAAAGGAGTAATAAACCAGCCACGATCATCTCTGGTGGGCTATAAAAAGTCATACGTGACCAGTCAGAACTTAAAGGATTATTTACATTTCAGCTTCACAAGACTACATACAAAACATTACTACCTATGTAAGAGCACCACAAAATGCTAAACATCCTATGATACCCAAACAAGAAATTACACATAATGAAACCATCTGGAATGTTACAGACTTGGTTGTATTTGATACAGTGAACCCAGAATTTGGAAGGAGCCCCAGAACACTACAGCAGTCTAGGATTTGGGTGATTTGAGCCTTGTTAATCTTTGCAGAGATTACATTAGAAAGCATGAAGAGGCCTGAAAAAACATGAAGAGGCTTACTTAAATGATTCGTACACCTAAGAGGTTGCATTATACTTTGAGAACACAATAATTTTAGAATAGTATCACTACTCCCTGAGGATAATGAAAACCTAATAAACCATAGAGATTATTTTGTAAAATACTAAGGCAGTGCAATGTATCAACAACTTACCTTAAAAGCATTTGGAACCTGAAGTTTTGGTGATGGAATCCCAATGGCATAGTCAATTAAAACCATAGACAGAATAGTGAGAAAGACAGCAAAATCGCTGACAACAGATCGTACCTACAATTATTGAGAGAAATTACTATTTTAACTAAAACATTCATGTATTATTTAAGATTTTTCTTCACTGTTTTAAAACATTTTGTGCTTACAGCTAAAACGATGCATATTCTGATACAAGCTTCCAATAGAGAAAAGATGCAGTGTCTGCTTCAGCAGTTTACTGAATTTGCAATGCAGATGGAATTCATACTTACACATGACTAATGACAACCTTTAAATTAAAATAATGGCACACACCTTTGTTGGGAAGTATCGACTAGTTTTGAACTGCTTCAGTGTGGATGACAGCGTTACTGTGGAAAAGAATAAGATGACAGACCAGAAGAGGACATCTGGAACATAAGGGCCATGATGACCACAGGCTCGTCCAACAAACTCCCCATGAAATTTTTTACATTCCTGTTAGGGAGAGAAAAATAGTATTGCTCTAAAAAGTATCCGTGCTTACACTAATATTTTCTGTCCAATTTCTTTCCTAAATTGCAAGCAGACTGCATTACTAGAAATAGTACAAGAATTCTTATATATTTATTTTTTTAAAACTTAAAACTCGTTATGTTTGCATTTAGTCTGCACGGAAAACTCTCAAACTCTCAAAATAATCTCTTTTTTAATCAGTATTAAATGATGAAGTCACTAAGACATACCATAAATAAAGAGATTAATATAAAACCAGATTTATTTCAAACTGAATAAGTTCACTTATTTATTTTCTGTTTACAAATACGGATTTACACTTACTAATTCTTTTCAAGAGTGGAAAGCAAAGTTCAAAAGCCACCAAGAGAAAGGCTGCTCCTGGTGTATTGTCAAGAACTGCTTTTTTTTTTCACTTCACAGGCCAAGCAATTGAAGAAAAAGCTATTTAGAATGTGCAGTATTAGACTAAATATTGCCTAAAAGGAGACCAATACATTTATTACCACATGGGGGCAGCACATTCCACAAATTGTCTTTCTCTTAAAGATAAAATCAATCTGATAAAATACCAGAAAACCCCAAATCTGTAACATTAATTCTATTCAATATAATTTATGATCAATTATGGAGATACAGTAGAAAACATATCCAGCAATTCTTCATTACCATGCTTAGTTGTCTAAAACCATAGAAAGTACCTCTAAAAAAGGAGCTACTAGCTGTGGGCTCACAATTCTTTCCCTCTCCTTCCCAGTGCCTCCACACTTATTAAGAAAAATGAAATGCAGCAACCAGAATCAGAGATTCCTGGCAGCAATATCTTGTCAGATCAGGATCCTTTAGTATTAGATTAAGTGGGTCGTTGGCTCATCAGACTGGCATCACAATACTGTGGGCTTGGCACGTTATGAGAAACTTTGGCTTTGAACAAAGATTGGCTTGGAAAAAAACACAGTTGCTATTTGATGACTGTGAGACAAAGGAGTGCAAACCCTTTTATACTGGTATAGGAGTAAACTAGGGATAAATATGATGCATTTCCAACTGACGAAATAAAGGTTTCAGGCGGGGAAAAAAAAAAATCAGGAAATCCGGAAGAAATTCTCAAGATTCTGGGACATCAAGTAGAAAACTTGTCCTGGCCTGAGCTAGACCTTGATTATCTACTGAAAATGATTTTGTCACTATCAGAACAAGCATTTTGCTCATACTTGTTTTGTCTTGATAGCAAAAGAATTGTTAGTCCTACTGTTGTTTTTTAGAGAGAATGAAAACCCACATCTTCAGAAACTTGGAACGTTTCAACCAGACACAAGAAACTACATGAAGATATGAGACGTAAAACAGACAGTGGGGTGAGTCTGACCAAATATTTACAGACAGCAAGGTCTAATCTCTTACTGCAGTACTCTTGAACAGAAGTTTCTTGATGATGCTTGCAGGAAATAAAGACACAAAAGTATGAAAAAAAATCAGTTATTTCTTTGGCAACTATAGGAACTACTGAGAAAAGTTGGTCAGATACACTCCTACCTAGGTAAACTCAAATTTTGGTAATAAACTTTCACAGAAGTTTTAAAGGGTTTTATATAATGCAGCCAGCCTTTTACATTTATAGTTAAAACAAAATCTGTTATTTTAAATCTCCTCAGCTGCAAATGTACTCTGAAAAACACTGTCAGAGATCTGAGAAAGTGAGAGGAGGAGTCTGCCCCTGCACAGATGCTCTCAGAGTGTGCTGCGATTTTGAGAATATTCATTCTGGACTGCTGGAATCCCTCAGGCCAGCAGTTCTCAACTTTCTCTTCTGCTGTGTCCACACCAACAGAGTTAAGGAGCAGTTCTTGCTCAGAGCAAGCCATGGAAGAAAGCTCTTGATTAATTCACAATAGGAGAACACGAGCTCTTCTGCATTCCTGCCTTTGAAAGAAAAAACTGCTGGAGACAGTCCTCTAGGTTGGCTTTTAAGTGTTCAATTTGATTATGGCTGTTGATTGGTTAATTCAGTTATATTTTTTGGTGTCTTTTGGACTCAATTCCCTTTGGCTGTGTAATGAAATGACCCATTTTTGAGAAAAAGTGGTGATCCAATCTCAAAATGACACTTAGCAAGTTGTAAATGTTACTTCGAAGAAGGTAAACTTGAAGTAACAAATCCTTTAAACTAAGTGTACCACTTAGAAGCTAGTTACGCATCCACGCAAGCTTCACAAACTGTAGCTTTTTCCCCTACCTCCCTGGACAAAAAAAATATTACAGAACTTCAGGCATGTGTAAGAAAAAACTGGTCACTGGACAGCAAATGTTACAAAACTTCTCCCCTTCCTCTCTTTTATAGCCTGAACAGTTGCAAGAATGTTTTAGAATGTTTTAGGGGAAATAAATGCTTCCGAGTCTTTCTACACAAGGGAACTTTGCGTTTGCCATCTGGCAGAATTTAGGACAAATCCATTGTCATTTGACACGTTTAGACTTAATCTCAGCCAAGCTCTTGTGCTAGTGTGTCAAGAAGGTTCCAAAGCAGGGCACAAAATGCACACACTTGCTTTAACATGTACTATCAAAGGTCTAAAATGCTAACAAAAGGAGATAACACTATAAAGTCCATGTAAATTTTTATTAAGTATATTTTATGCTTTATTTGAACAAATATGATCAGAAAAAACATGGTATTTTTTTCAATATATTTGCTGCAGTAGGAGAGACAAAATTATTTATACTTATGCCTTTATTTATTAAGTTCCAGTATTTCACTTACTGACACAGTTAGGTTCCCCCACGGCACATCGGATGCAGATATATTGTAGTCCTGCCAGTACTGTAAGGTTTTATTGCTAGGATGTTCTGGCTCCACACAATTGCATCTGAAAAGACAAAATATTTTTTTCCTTAATAGTGAAATATATATCAGATATTAATCCAAATTATCAATTTTATGACATATTGAAATTAAGTTGTACTTTGACAGAAAATTTTAGTTTAAATGAATTCTGTAAATGCATGCTTTGAAGCAGTTTGTAGTTCAGTAGCTAGTGTATTACTAGAGTATAATTTGCCGTGAGGTGCATATGCATATATAGTACGTAAAGTGACATATTTAACCACTGTTACCATTAAGTTTTACTGCTCATTTTCCTCCTGTTCTATTGATACTCCTGAGTGCAGTTTGTAATACTGAGTATGTGCCAGTTCTGTTCCACCCTCTTATACCTAACATTTCCCTACATGGCCATTACATGCTATGTACAGTTCCAGGCTTATACATTTCCCAAATAACAAACTGTCTGTGCCCTCTTTCTTTCTCTTTACCAGAGAAATGCCTTTGCATACAAAACTGTCAAACTACCCAGTCAATTGCCAGGGCTCTAAGAGTGTTGGCATCAGCAGCACCAAAAACTCTGTGAACTCTATGTCCATTGATTTTCCTTTCCTCACAGCTGCTGTAGAAGCACGCTCTTCATTTTAAATTGTGTATTTTAACACACAAAACCTGACGAGGCAATGTGGGAGGACAATACTGCAAATAGGTAATTTAAAATCAAACTTAAGTCTTTAAAGCCTCTGAAGCAACTGTGGGAGACATTTTCTTTGACAAAACCTTCAAAATACACAGGATACTTTGTAGGTTCCAAGATGACAAGTGTGCTTTTCAGTTCTCTTTAAATTAATCCTACTTTAATAATCTATAGTACCATCTAGCCTCCTAGTATTTTTATGGGCTTATGATGGCTTTAAATAAATTTTGTGCACTCTGATAAGGTTTTCAGGAGTAGCTGGGGACAGGATAACATCTACATCATACAGTACAGAGACACTGACCATTCATTTGCATTAGCTGTAGCAGAATATCAGTTTATTCACTTATATATACCATCTATTTTCCTGTGGCTGTTTAACTTTGCACAAAATTACAATACTCATCCAGATTTGTACAATTTTTTCTATAAGAAATTCTACCATCTACATCGTGAGTACACAACACTGCCATTCTATTTCAATTACAATACTATACATGTGACAACAGCTGCATTTAATACATAGATAGGTAAAGATGCAGGTTGTCTTTGAGCAATTCCTCGCTTTTATTTTAAATGCAGCTATTTATGAAAGAAAGAGAAAACCCTTACAGCCCATGAACAAAAAGCAAAATAAAAAAGCAACTGCATTCAGAGAAATAGAGGGCCTGAGCCAAAAGTCCTTGACTGGATCTTTCAAATATATTTAATATGCTTTGGATCAGGCCCTAAGTGCAAAATGAATGCGTGTTCAATGCGTAGTTCAAATATTACAAAATGGGTTAAATGAAGCAGGTCACTACTAGTGAGCTACAGTAGCATTATAAAGCCAACAAACGGTACAGCTACATTATCGCAAGGGAGTATTGGATGTTCATGCAACGATACAGAGGTGGCTATGTCGGGTTACTGCTGTTCTCTGTGAGCACAGGAGCTCCTTGGCCCCTGATGTCCATCGCCGATCGCAGACTGGGCAGACGCTGGGCCATGGCCCATTAGGGTTTGATTACAGTAGGCCAAGGTGACATGGGCTGCTCAATCAGTCACTTCCTCACTAGAAGGGAAGACTGTGCCTGTCGCCAGCACTACATGGTACAGCTACACTTGCTGCAAACTGCAAAATTACATTTAAAAGTTAGAGGAGCCAAAATTTCTATTTCCTTAGAAACATGACAAATGAAGCTATAGTTTAACACAGCTCAAGTAATTCATCTTCAGATGAAATCATCTGTTTATTTCTATAGTAGTATCACTTTCCTTCTTCACAGCATTCCAGTTTGATCTTTACCAAGTTTCACAGGCATTTAGTGATGGCAGACTGATCACCAGCAAGTAAGTGACTTCTGCAAACTCCACCCACACAGACCAAAATGACCCTGCACACTGCTTTTGTCACTGAACAAGTGCAGAACTGGGCCCTAACTGTAGAGATCAGATCCTGCTTTCTACTGAGAAGACCATTCAAACAATGATTTCAGTCTTTTGAAATATATATACAACATTATATTGCTTTCAGTATTGTATGTGTTTTGGCAACACTGACATTTTGGTGTGAGATTGTACCATGGTATTACTGTCTTCCAGCATCACACTAATTGCTTAACATTAGAGAAATGTGAGATAGTAAGACACTCCCTGTCCAATCCAGGAAACACAAGTGAAGGTACCATTCAGTGCCAGAACATGAAAACATTATCTACTGTGTCATTTCATAACACATGTAATTGCTTCAATAATAATTATTTCCCAACACAACTGACCTGCAAGGAGAAACTCACATTAGTGAAATGAGGCTTTCTAGTCTAATTGTTTGAATATTTTAGTCTCTTTCGTCGCCATTTTTCACTTGAGAGCTGCTGGAAGAAAAAGTAAAATACACTGAATTGTTAATACTAATACATCCTTCTATTTTCCTGATAAAAAATGTATTTCTTCAGGGATGTTCAAAATGCTCTTAAGTTCTTGTAAAGTTGTTTAAAGTGCTGAGCACTTGCGTACTACGTGCAGTTTATGCTATTACCAAATGAGTAAGAGACTATACATACACCTATATTTTCTAAGCAACATATTCAGCACTAAATACGGTACCATTCAGCAATGTACTCTCACACCTTGTAAGACAGCAATCGTCTTTCTTAGGCTAAAAGATACAGAAGGATTCGTTTGATTCTCTTTCATCATGGCTAAGAAGAAACTGGTTTCTTTCACGGCTAGAATATAGGCAGGGAAGAATCTGACATTGGCTGTGGTAGCAAAAGCATAGTTATCGCTATAGAGGGGAAAAAAAAGTCTTTGCTGCCAATCTCAACACATCTATTTCATCACACTGATGACAGAACAATTCTTTTTGCATCTTTACACTTTTGGCTACTGCAAGACATTCTGATCTCCTGGTAGCAATTTAGACATTTTAACAGGGGTGCCTGTAGACTTCATGGCGTCTGTGACATCCATGATGAGTTGGCACATATGAGAGGGTCTATTGTGACTCATGCCTTTGTTTTCAAGTCAGCTGGAGGCTGAGAGATCTAAAATGGCACTAGGTACCCAGTCACAGGTCACTCACTATCTTCTGTATTTAAAACGTCCATAATTTGCAGCTAGGCAGAAATCAGCGGAGCTTGCTTTCTTCTAGGGTACTTAAAAATCTAATACAGCCTATTATAAAGTGGCTTATAAGTCTGAGGTAGATTAATAAACCATTTCACACAAGACAGTCTTCAGAAAATTGCATAGCTGTTGTAAGATTAGAACTGACAAAAGGAGAAAGCAACAAAGAGTAACAGCCTGAACACGCTAACTGAAAAAATAACCAGAGCAAGGAGTCTTTATTGTCTTTATGCCTTCCAAAGTGCTCAAGAAATCTCCTGCAAATCTCTGGCAAATCAGGATGGCTGTCAAACTGGTATCCTCTGGAGCCTTCTCCTCTCTCCCTTTTGCAGGCGGATCAAAATTTCAGCTAAATCTTCAGCACCAATCTAACTGTAACAGTATAGGCAGTATAGGCACTTGTTTCTTAAGTCTCAATTTCGTTAATTTCATTACGTTGAGGCAGCCATCATAATTTCACTGCACGCAACATCTCCTACAACTTGTACTGTTTTCAGAGAACAGAGCCACGATCTGACAACAGCAACTTCAGGACATCTCAAACAACTAGCAGTCTTCTTTGTTCCACAAAGGGAATAGTTACTACTAGACTTAATAGCACCAAAAAGACTGTAGGATTGCTCTTTCTTTGGACAATGGGAAAGGGAATATTGGTTAGTAAATTAGAAACCTGTTATTTTATACGTAAAGTTGGGTAATACTTCTCCCCTCCTTTGTAGATCAGTAATAAAAGAGAAATATCGTGGCTACTCAACAACTAGTCAGCTGAAAGGTTCTGTACTAAATCCACTTTCATCCTGACTGTAACTTTCTGTTTAACGCAAAACAAGAAATGCATTACTGCCTGCGTCTATTTGTTCCATTGAAATTAACATCGGTCTGGTCCTTCCAATCCTTCCAAAATCCACCTCTAACCCCTGATTCTTCAGGTTGCTTCTTCACCATTTTCTTCTCTCTACCTGGTCATGCACACACTGCTACCCACACAGATTTTAAATATGCAGCACGGTGCCAGTCCAGCTTTGAACAAGAGCTTCAGGCAGTGTTTTTGTGAGTAAATAAAACACACTTAAATGGTGCAGCTCCTTTTTAAGCCTCATGGCCATTCATCCCTAAGGAGTTGCCATTTTTCAGTATATTGTTTTCAAGACTAGGAGGCACTTACTATTGATGGTTTTATCCAACTCACAAGGCACTTTTTTGGATCTCCTTTTTTTCCAGCATTTACATATTGCAAGCTATACCTATTTATACTTACTAAGGATCTGATCTATAAAAGATGCAACTGCAGCTTCTTCATGATTAGTCAATATACCATTTCCCCTTCCTAGAAGGGCAAAATGTCTTTCTGGCTCACTTAAGATATCTTGAGAATGAGATTTTCTCAATATGAATATTTATAATATTTTAAAAACTACAGGGAAGTATGACAAATAAGTTGCAAAATGTGCTTGTTTAAACAATATGTCTCACTGAATATCAGAGCACATATTTGGTAATGTGAGTAGGAAGTTCTCCCCTAACACAGAGCATGCTCTACGAGTATGCTGTGCACAAAACAGAGAAATAATAAGATAACAGTATGAAATGGAAGATAATATAACTGAGTTTATTTTAAAGTAAGGTATATTAGAATATATGTGTAAGTATTCTTTACATTGCATTTACAAGGTTGAAGGAAATATATCAATAGCAGAATGCTACGCATGTTTAGGTTGTGTCCAAATACACCATTTTCAAGTTTATTATGGGCATTCACGGAGTCCTTCTGTTTGTATAACAATTGCTATTGTTAGAAGGGGAAGGGGACAACAACATCATAAACTATGTCTTCTCTGCTATCTTGTACCTACAACACCTGCATAACCCTGGCATTATATTTACCATATTCCTTCTCATGCCAACATTCATAACTAAATCAAAGTCTCAGTGGAGAAGAGACTGGAAACAAAATAATTAATCGTGATGGAAAATGAAATTGTCAGTTAAGTTCTATTCTCAGTATCACGAAATCCTTTCACAGCACAGCTGTCATGGCAAGACAAGATTTTTTCTTCATTTATTCATGAGATCTGCCATCCTGAATTACGACCATGAAGTTAAGTAGCCTATCTCTGACAGTCACGAACATCAGTAGGCATTCACATATATTCTCTAAGGTTGGAAGTCAGTTGGTGAAGCTGAGGATGAAAATAGAAAAGCCTATAAAAAGTACCAAAACAATGCCTTCAGCAGCACAATAATTTCAGAGAGAGAGAGAGAGAGAGAGAGAGAGAGAATGAGAAATCTGAGGCAGGGAACTGATGCTAGAGTGAAGAAATCTCGAAGAATCAGTTTCTTCGGATCACACATCAGGAAGAGAACATTCTGTCAAGGGGGAAGTCTAGAAAACAGATTTATAATCACATTGTAGCTTTTTTTGTAGCTTTGATTTGAACTCACAGAGGTTGGGTTTTATTAGCTGCCTGATGCAGCATGCAGTCCATGCATTCTTAGCAGTACTATGGCACGTAACTGCCATACATAGAAGTTCATGTGCAGAAAAGCATTGTAACTATGTGGGGTATTGACAATTCATCTGAAAGCTTTCACTGATAAATATTTCTAGGATGTCACTTTCCCCTGCTTCCAAAGCTAAAAAAACATACACCTGAGGAGAAGAGATTCAGTATAATGCTGGTACGGAAATAACATACTGCCATACATCATAATGCTATATGGTCAGCTTAAGTTTCAATTGTCCAGGTGTGGTGCATCAATACACACAAACGTACTATAACAAAACCACACAAGAATTTTTTATAAGCCTTTCTAGATTTTGAAGGCATTATGTAGACCAGCTACCAACAAAAAACTGAATGCTGTGGAGAACTGCTTAACAAGGAGATCTATTTCAAAAGTGGAGGGGATGAATAGTAGGAAAGAATAAAGCAAGGTAGCCACTCTCTGGCTTCACATGAAGGAGAAAGAGACAAACAAGTCAATTGGCTTGGGCAGGCATAGGAAAGTCCTAGAATAAATAGAATAAAGAAAAATAATGTCTAGATTCCAAGGTTTGTCAAGAAGCAAAAGGGAACCAGCAGTTAAGTTCAACAACAGCAGTTGCATGGTTCTGGAAAGAAGAGGGATATTCTTAGGGAAAGACACACAGGATATAGCACAGCTATTTAACTGTAGGAAAAAACTATAAAGGGGAAAAGAAAAATCTATATTCATATCTAAGTTCAAAGAAATCATTACAGGAATTGGAATTCAATTACATGCCTGGGATCGTAACGAGCACTTCTGTGCTTACCACCACTGATTCTTCTCATTCCACCTGCAGCTTAAGGGATACAGGGTATAAACCAACCTAATTTGCATCCAATAATGATGTATTTAGATTAAGTTCTATAAATAATAAAAGATGTAAAATTTCCTTGTGCAAACAGTGGTATGCACAAAAATAATCTTCACAATGCCTTCTAGAAGCAATGGTTTCTATAGCCTGCAAACGATACTGAGATTGACATGATCTTGGCTCTCTAATTACATCAGAGTGGGATTTTCTACTCCTAATGCTTAAGTGCATGTCAATACCAAGACAGATTGCAATATGCATATTACTATGCCAAGAAATCACTTTAAAATTATTCAATGTAATCTGTTAATAATTGAGTAACTTCTGGTAAAGATTTATTAAAAACAACATGAATTCATCACTTTGAAAAAAGAATTAATAGAAAATGAAAAGGTATAAAAAGTCCCAAGATCTAAGCACCTCACACTGAGAAATAACTCATCTTCTGTATTCTAAGATAACTATCTTAAAATGCTTGTATTTTAAAATACTGGGTTGCTTTCTAAATCACATTCCTTTCATCCACAATGCTTACTCTTTTCCTTTTGAGAACGTGTTTTTTATTTGCTCCAGTTTGGGGTTCTCCTTTCCTAGCAAAAATAACATTCTAATATTTAACATATACATTAAAACTGATGGGCATCAGCGTTCCAGACAGGATTCACTAACTGGAGATATATTTGCTACAGGGGTAGGAAAAAACAGGAGGAAGACAGTACAGAAATAAGAGAGTTGCTATGCCAACCTACAAATGCTAATGGCATGACAAATACAAAAAGGTCACATAAAAAAACAAACAGAAAGAAAAGCCCTGATCAAAAAGTATGTGCACTTAATTTAATGAACGATGCAGCTACTCTATCCAAATTTCTTCAAAGCAATGCAGTTTAAAAATAAAAAGTAGCACACAGTAGCACACTGAAAATGAGGTTGTCTTTGTCCTTCTTTTGATTTAGCTCTTATTCTTTATCATTCATATCAGAAAGATGGTATTTTAAGAAAAAGTTACATATATAAATGCTGAATGGATTTGCCTGCAAGCAGATCACCTAAAGATTAGGACCAACACTTAAACACAGAGTAACAAATATAATTAAAAAATGAGTAAAAAGTGCATTAGGTCTAGTTTTACATTAATTGGATCATGCAACAAAATACATTTTTGTCTTCTTGAGACAGAATTCTGTAACTCAAATACCTGTCTTCTACGTAAAATGGCAAAATGCTAGATACAATTTTTAAGACATCTTTTAGGAGGATTTTCAGCCAATTTTCAAATATTTGGTTCTGCTTGATTAAAAATTTAAAAATAAATACAAAACCAACCCAACTGTTCTGAATGTTCTTTCTATAGTCTTCTAAGGTTTGTTATGGTGGATAGTAGTAATTATTCCTGTACTCTCAAATATAAGAGGAGATGCCTGCAGTACAGTCTTTTACATCAAACTCCTGCAACAGAGACTGTTTATGACAGAATTTAAACCCACCAAAAACATAGAAAGGGTTTTCTTTCTCACTTGAAATATGGTTTCAATCTGGTGAAATAACAACCATTTTAAATTACTATTTTCTTTGTCTTTCTAGTACTCCACAGGAGAGCACTTACAGCATGCCAATGACTTTTGCTGGGTCAAACTCATGTCTTCACCAGGGCAAAGGAACAGTACTGGTATGTAGACAGAATATCTGTGGACACGAGAGCATTCTTGGAAAGCCCATGGGAGAGGAGAGGAGGGCTGGGCCACAGCATACACCGAAAACTTCCAATATATACAAGTCTTTCGACCTATTTATCATCAATTTTTTGAGTGGGCAACAGGTAGGATACAGAACACACAGAAATTTTACAGTATAACCTGAGTTTTCTAGCATAGATTTGCAGATCCAAGATAAAGTTTTACATAAGCTTTGGCTGAGCATTCAAAGAGAAATGAGTTACTCAACCTTTTGAAGTTCACCCAAGGCTAATTAAAGAACTGCCAAGGCTTTACTAACAATTAAAAACTTGTCTTTAAATCCCCAAAGAGGAAAATGCAAACAGCTGTTTTAATTAGCAAAACAGCAGATACTAATTAGCTTCTGTAACAGAGTATGCTGGTCCTTTAAGGACAGGACCAGTTTCAGCCCAAGTTTGTTACCCATTTAAACTACAAGCAGAAGGACTGGAGTCTGATGCTGCAGCAAAAGCTTCTAATTCCTTCTGAAATCAATATCCCCCATCCTCAAGTACACAAAAAAGACAGTTTTATTTCAAGTAAACTTTTATGCTTATCCATCTTTTAGTTTCTTATCTTTCTGGAACTGAGACTCAGATATTTGAGCATGGACTGAGGGTTACTTGAAATGTCTTGTGATGATCCCATGGGGATGATAATTGTGACACCTCATCTTCTGGGCAAAAGGCCACTGTATCTGGACAGTCATATTTTTACAGCAAACCCATGGAGTTAAGGTGGCACCAAGTCTGCTGTGAAAGTACTGGTCATTTGGGCAGCTGAAGTAGAGTTATTCCAACTGAGCACATCTTTAGGTTCTCTCAATCTTTTGGAACCAGTTCTGAAAAACTAAGAAAAACTAACATGAAGGAGAAAGGAGGGGAGAGAACAAAAGAGGCTGGAATTACCATTTTGCTGTTCAGAGCACAGATCCTTGGATTCAGCAGATATGCTCTTACAAGATAATCAATATGCATTGATTATCCATACACTGGCATTTCCAACGAGTAGTTTTAAAGTTAAAAAAAATGTAAGTAACATCCCATTAGAGCTCTGATGCTTGCTTATTTTGGTATTAGCAGGGCCAGTTGCTATGGACTTGATTGATAATAAACAGGATATTGTTGCAAGTAGATGATACAGTATAAAAGCCAAATGTAAGATGTAATGCAAGACTTTAAAAGTCAACTTAAGTGTACTATCTACACAGAGTGAAAGAATAACAGAGAATATAGGTATGAAATAATAAACTCATAAATAACTACAAAAATACTACATCAAATAATTTTGGTATCTGTATATGTGTTTGAAACCACTAGGCAGTGGTTAAATCTTTCTTCCAAACATCTGGAAGACACTTGTCCTTAAGGAATTGTGTTTGAAAAATCTAAAACTGTTGTGCTGTAGGACAGGACAGGTCAATAGGTGTAACTGGAGATGATAATAGCTGTTCTTACACCATTCTGTGTGCTCTGCACATTCTACACTCAATGAAGAGAGTTACCAAGGGCAGGCAGCAAGTAAACACCACTCCTCAAGAATCAGTTTGGGATTCTGATTAATAAATGGAATTCTAAGTAAAACTATCAACATTTATTTGTGAACAGAAGGACTAGGACAACAATCCACAAAGACTGTGCTATATGAGGATCTTCAGAGTAAAATACCTACTTCATGGAAGTTAAGTAAAGTTAAATAAGAGAATACAACCTCAACTGCATGCTTGGTCTTTTCTTGATGTTTATTGCTTTCTCTTCAAATTATTATTCCTTTGTCTACTGATTAAACTATTAGAGAGGAATAGAATTATTTTCAGCATGATGAGAGAGTATGTCACAGCAGAACTACAGTTTCTCTGATTTAACTTGTTCTGTGAATTAAGCTATATAATGTACATTCAGATTCAGGATTTGCTAACTATTCTTGTAGCAATAAGATACACAAAGCTCAAATGTTTTCTCTGTTGCCGTGTTCTGTTTTTCCCAGCTTAAAATGCAAATGAGACATTTGGTTGAGACACTCCTATTTTTCCAGTGAACAGAAGATGTGGCACTCTTCAAGCATTGTTCTGTTAGGGCCCCACCCTGCTCATGCAGAGGGTTCAAATGGGTTCAGTGAAATAATAAAGACATTTCTGGAGAGGGATTTTCATTGAAAATGCTTTTTAATGACATTTTAGTTGCTGAGGTGACCAAGCTTGATTGGCCTCAGGAAAGACTAGGATTTTGTTCTTTACTAGAACAACGTTTTTGTTCTCATATCACAGAAACAAGTCTATGAGGTTTTTCTTCTAAATGAAACTATATTGATAAAAGCAATTCACTTTTTTATTCCCCAAGTACAACAGTACCTGTCTAAACTCCACAATAAAGTAAAGCTGCTTAAATGGAGTTAGTTAAAAAATCTTATTATTAAGAAAAAAATTGATTATGACATAATCAATAAGCACTGAGAAGCATCTCATAATTCCAAATCCACTTCAGTTCTTGGAGCTTGTACCTTAAATGCCAGAAAGTTAAAATAAAGGAGGTACATCAATTTATATCCTTTATAGATAGGTGAACATTTCAATTGGAGAAAAAACAAACAAACAAAACCAGATAATATATGATATACAAACATTGCCTGAATAGCCTGTCACCAGTAGAAGATTATAAATCATCAGTACAAGGTTACAGGAAGAGATGACTGAGCTAAACCTCATTAAATAAAAATGTGAATAGAGACCTAAAACTGAGGTCCCTTCAAGTCCTATTTTTAATTCTAGGACTTCCAAATTGCATGTATGGAAGCTTTTTGAAACTCCAAGTCAAGATATTTTTACTTAAGTAAATGTATCTTGCTTGCACACATACATCCAGTAACTACCACTTCCAAATGACAGCATAATAGCTTCCACATCTTAAGTTTGCAACTACTGCAAACTTGTCCTGCTGTGCTCCTCACAGAGAAAACAACCCATTTACAAAACCTAACAGTTTAACAGAAAATATCTTACTTACGAGTACTTCGTCAGCAGATCCAAATCATTATGCATGTTGATTGGATATGTCTCACTGAGATGAAACAGCTTCTCTAAGGCCTCATAAATGAAGATGATGCAGATAAGAGAAGCAAAAGCTTCTTCAGTAAATCGGGTAATGTAGCAGACTAGGGAGCTTGCATCAGTTGCAACAAGGATGATGCACAGGATTGCAGTCCACAGCCCGATGCTAGCTCTCAGAGAAAGGTATGACAACCCATACTCTCTAAAAATAAGAAAAAAATTAAACACAGTTAATATTTTGCCCAGCCACAGTGAATGGAGACAAGGCAGCTACAAATTTTCCTTTCTAGAGACAGTCTTAATCAGAAACTACATACCTATGTGAACTGAAGATACTGTCAAGTCACCTCCTGACTAGAGCTCTCCTCCAAATTAACAGGACACAAAGACCTCTATCTCCACTAAAGCAAGTCAGAAGCTTTGAGAGTAGTCACACACATGAAGTGTGTGTGACTCACTTTTTATCCCATATCCTCCTTTGCGAACAGCCAACACCTGTCAATTTCTTTTTAAGCTGTGAAAAAGTAGCTATAACAACTTTCATCAAAATTCTGTATGCTTATTGCATATGATAATAGAGCTCCAAACACACCAGGTGACATTAGCACAGTGAACTGAAAGCTCTACCTGAAGGTGCTGGAAAATTTATTGGGGTGCTAAGTGGGGTCTCTTACTCTATGTTGTTCAGGAGATCTTGGTGTAGAAGCCCCATCACAGCAATGAGGCAGAAAAGCAGACAGGATAGCAGAGAAGCACGATGGCTTCCAACATGAAGACGTAATTTTTACCCACACTGTGGCAGAGATATGTCATGTACAGCACATTAACATAAATGTGAGTATATGCTGTTCTGGCATGACACTGCACCCCGGCATGGTCTGTATTAGTGACTATTGAAAGATGGCACCACTTCCACTGCACTTACTTCCTTGGCTTCCTTGGTGAGAGGCAACACCTTTTGAGTTAGGGATGAGATAACCCAGTGATTTAAATGTATTGTCTCAGAGTAGAAAATGATAAAATAAAAAACAAACAAACCCCCAAAAACAAGTAAACAAAAAACCAAGCAAACAAAAAAAACCCCACCAACACCCTGAAGCTGACATTCCCTTCAAAACAAACAAAAAGCCAAAAATTTTAAAAATCAACCTTTCTGCATTACCACCAATTCACTTGTCTCAGTCACTGCATAATTTTCAGACTCTAAAAGCCTAAGCAGTGCACTCCAATACAAATTGTTGACTATTCTGTTGGAACTTTGGAATCAGTGCCTCTACCATTACCTAACACGTGAAGGATGACATATATCATGATCTTCACTTACTTGCAAAATTTGAATAAGATCTTCTCAAACACTAAAACTGGTCCTGTGCTGCCAAGTATAGTGAGAGGCTGTCCACCAAAAAGGGAGTAGGCAATTCCAGTCATGGATGCTCCAAACAGCGATTCTATTGCACTCTGAATATGATACAAAGAGAAGTGTCCATAAATTTTCAAACAGGTTCTTTTTGCAATGTCTTAGTCTGTAGCCTTCCAAACATTGAAACACCAATATTTAAAGGTGATTAATGCAACAGTAAGAAAATACTAACCACAAACCTAGGAATGCAAGTTTGTTTTAAAAGTTCAGATTTAACACATACTATACGACCTTCAGTTGCTTCTCCCAGCAGACCACCAAATGTGATGACAGGAGACATGCAAGCACAGTAGAGAAACAAAAATGATGCCAGACACTGCAGACTGAGAGCATCCCTGAAGTCACTCCAGAAGAAGGGAGCTTTTCTTTTGATATCTAAAATCAATCCTCCAAAAAATCTAAAAAAAACACAGAAGAACTCAAATTAATTAAGGAGGCATACCAAACTTTCTTCTATAGTATTGCTTCAAACATAATGCAGAGAAGCTACTGTTCTTGATCAAATTATACATACTCTTATACATCCTTCCCAGAAAAAAAGGTTTCCAAGAAGCCTGTCTTGGTAACTTCAATCAGGATATTTTGTTTTTTAAAAAAACTAATTTGCATGTTTCTTTTATAAAGTCATCTAATTATCCAGACCTAAAAGTTCTGTACAGTTGCTTGCTCCCATGCATTAAACCCTATGGTTTATTATGTGAAATAATTCCTTACATTTGTATAATCAGAGAGCTACCACAGTGCCCATTTGCCCACACATCTATATATAGAGCTTCACATTCTTTACTTGATAATCTGTTCCTAAATACACTGGATTATAGAATTGAATGTATGTTACCATTTTTCAAGGACAAGTGTCACCTTTTGTCATATACACTATGGCAAATATAATAAAATATTTAGGAACAGACACTCCCTTACAGTATACCATACAGTTAAAGTAAATACCCCCACAATGCTCTTTTTCTCACAGGTACACAATGTATCAGATGCTGCTGAGGTAAAGAGGAAGATGCAGCACCACTACCTCCTAAATATTAAAACAATCCTTCAAGCTGTCAATTAGCAGGTTTCACTGGTGAGAGAACAGCTTACAGCCAGACTGGCCATCACCTCCTCTGCCCCACTGTGTACACCAACACTGCAGCTGAATCCTCAGTTTCATGCAAATAGGAACAATATTTAAGTATCAAGAGGCAGCAAGGGAAAAGTCCATCTCCATCGCCCAACTACACTGCACTAAGGCAATTGCTGACAGCCGAGACACTTACACCACACCATACTGGATGAGAGAAAATAAGTATTTCTTGGGTCAAATTCTTCATTCTGATGTGTGTATATTGCAGCCACCGTGATAATCATAGCCTCATGTACCAGGACATATCATGGCTTACTGAGGTAAGAAAGAAATGCTAGAGCTGCACAACCCAGAAACTTCAACTACAAAATAAGTGTAAGCATTCATAATATACGGCACATGACTATTTCCAACTTTTCCTTCATGCTGTACAGAAACAAGAAACACTAATAAAGTTTAACAGAGGTCTGACCTTTATAACTGACAGAGAAAGGAGCCTGCAATAAATAAATTGTGAAAACTCAAATCCCTCTTGCCCTGTTCCCCTCTCTACAAACTAGCATGTTTTCCTTTTCAACTATGTGGTAAGCCAATCAGGAAAAATGACTGAAAGAAATCATGTGCCAAAACAGTCATTTGAGAGAGAACACTGTGATTCCTTTGGAAGCACATCACTTAGAAAGCTTAAGATTTTGCATGTTTTCACTAACTTTCCAGTGCGTTGCAGTTCTGGTCCAGAGTGTCCCCCAGGATGTTCTGCTTCCCCATGGGCTGCAGTTCCATTTGGCACTCCTGGGATCTTACGCTTCTCCTGCCAGAAGGAAAAGATACTTTTCATGGGTCTTAGCACCAAAATATAATTATAGTCAAAAAAAAAAGGCTCTGAGAGTTAAAAGCTTAAACATAAAAATTTTATTTTAAGATTCATCAACATAAGCTGTAGAGGAGTTTTATTTAACAGACAGTTAATAGTAGAAGGAATTGTGATTCTGTGAAATTTAAAAAATTGATGACAAAAATTCTTGTATCAGAAAACATTTTAAAGAATAGCAAGCTTTGATCAATTCTTGCAATAAGTAAGAACAAAAGCAAACCATGACTATTTGGAATAATCAAAGATGCTTAGGGCCAATTATCCCTAAATTTAAGATCTTTAGATACAACTGTCTGTCTTTATTCAGGAGAGAACTAGTTTTGAACTGCAGGAAATGTCATCACTATCCTGTTTGCTTCTAAGTCAAGGGTTCTCTTAAAGCAAATTAACCTAAAACAAGAAGAGGATACAAAATGTTTATATGCTAAATGCTAAATTAATGAGATTTAAAAGTACAAAGCAAAAATTCATCATAACATTTAACAGTGTCTGAATTTTACACTGTACAGACCTGGGAGGGAACATTTTTAGGTGGTTCTATTCGAATTGTTGGGTCCCACTCTCCAGGAGGGAGAACAGTAACCTGATCAAGAAACTCATCAATTCCAGACACCAAGTCATTCCGGTCTTTTGCTTTGTAAGCAACATCATGGAATACCTGTGAAAAATTGAGAAGGATGTGGGAAGAAAAAGAAATGGAAAAAGAAGCTCTCCCTAATGTTTTTCACAATGGCCCCTTTTCTCTGAAATAGAAGGCACTTCATACAGTTCCCACTAAACAAAGAATTCCAGCTTCAATTGACTAAAGTTTCTGGTATAAAGTTCTCATAGAAGTTCCAGCTTCTGTAAAAAAAACATCCTTAAGGTTGATAAATATTCTAGAGATTTTACAGCTTAAACACAATTAAATCCACTGAAAAGTAACTGTGTAAAATGGAATCTTCTCAGTGAAGATATCTTCTCTTGTGAATATTGTTTCTCATTTTGCTATTTCCTTATGGCAGCATAATCTGGGCTGTTACAGGATCATGAAATGAACTAGAATGCTCTTTGTGTATCAGCAGAATGATTAGCCACGTTTCATCTGGATGATTGGAAATTACCTATTACACCTTTTCAGTTAGTACAAAAAGACTAAAACCAAACCATGAATAAAAATACCTCATCTGTCATCAGTGTTGCAATTGATCTTCCAATTTCATGGTACTGTTGCCCTTTACCCAATGGTCCAAGAAGAATAAACAAAAATCTGCAAATAAAAGTTAAATTTTAAAAATTCTAAAGGATAGATGGTTTGAAGTAACCATAAATACTACAGAAATACTTATCTAAAAAGTGGACTAGAAGAATCTCTAAGACAAACATGATATATAATCTCCCTCAAGATCCTCACACATGCATTTAAACATGAAGCTCTGCTTAGAAAAAAATGTGAAAATAACTTCCAAAAATATATCATAAGCTTAACAGTCAGTCTTGATTGAGACTATCAAAACCTCCTTACATAACAAACCTTATCTTACATAATAAACGCAACTATAATCTAAGTACAGAGCACATTAACATTAATTTATTTAATTCTGTTAATTCAACAGAATTAACTATTTTATGGTTGCATGAATTATTGCAATATTGGGGAAGTTAAATTACCCCAAATAAAATAATTTTTAAATTGTTTTTACTCCCATTAAGGTTCTAGACAGCCTATACATGAGGCTGTAGGCAAGTAAGGTTCTATAAAATGCAGAACATTGGTTCAAATGAAACAACTGAAATTCTCAGTTTTGCTAAAATGCACAAAGCTTCTATTGACTTACATTACTAAAATTTTTTTAAATACACAGTTTTGCAGAAATTCTTAATTGTCCTAATTTGTAATTATTTATTTTTCTTTTGGCCAAAAAAAAGAAATAACCAAGAAATCTGTTCTTTTCCTTTTGGTGCGTGTGGTTTTTTTTTCCTGTGGGAATTTGGGGGAGGTTACCAGGAAAGGCTTCAGAGGGTTTTTTCAAGGCCAGCTCAGTTCCTCAATGTTCCTTATACACAAGCAAAAATTAGAAAACATTTTAAAAGTCATATCCAAAGTAACTACAAAGTAACTACAACTTAAAGAAAATGTTATACTGTTTATCTGGCTAGGAGCAAGGATCTGAGTCTCAGCATTGCATTTCATAGCATTATCTCCTTCCTGAGTGTCAGAAGCAACTGGAATGCACTACTGCCTTCTGTCAGAAGTCTGCTTTCATAGAAACTAAAAGAGGGAAGGGGGAAAAGAGACAGAATATGTGTACAAACAAATACACAAATACAAAAAAAAAAGTGGGGGATTGCAATAATAATTAAGTCAATGAACTCAGAAATGTGAGAATCACTTCAGAGTTTCCATCTGAATTGAATTTTATTTTTAAATTTCTCATAATTTGTTTTCAGAATCAAAGTACTTCATCAGAAAAAGTATCAATTTAGAAAAAAATAATCTAATAAAAATTAATGGTTACAAGTCACATTCTCTACCATGCAACTATCTACAAAGTAACTTTTTGAAGAACATATTTACTGCCTGTTCTCCATCCATTCATTCACTCTCCCTAGTCAATCAAATCATACAGTTTGCTTTTTTGCCTTTTCTCCATTCCTTTTTTCATTTTTTAGTTCTGGACATAATTATGCAGTATCACACAAGTAGTTTCAGTTCCAGATGAAATATTCTAAGAAGATGAATATTTCACCTTAGTATTTCATCTGCAGTAATACCAGTTTGTGTAGGATAAACTGTGTGTTGTAATCTAACAAGCCATCATTTCTACTTCCACAAAGTACACACAAAACAGCATGTTTCTGAATATACCCATACATCATTTAGAGGATCTGAGGGGTGTCACTGTTAAAAAATGAACCAAACTCATAACTCAGTAAATGACAGAGCTGAAGGTTACATCACCCTGTCTCCACAAGGTACTCAGAAAAACATGAAGTGAAATAAATCCAACTGTACCTTGTTGGAATGGGAACTTCAGCTAGTCCTGTGAGCAGCACTGCAGGAGATAACCTAACAAAAGCAACAACTGCACGGTCCAGGAACTCCAGTTCACCAACTAAGATGTTTGATGCTTCAGCTCCAGGTGGTATCTTTTTCATGAAGTGTAGGTCAACCTGGGAAAAGTATATTAAATTAAAACCTGAAAGCTATTCACAGGGATTTTTTTTCCCTGATTTGTTGACAGAGACTTTGTGGTCACTGCAACATTAACCATAGTTATTTCAATTACACAGTGTCCCCTGTTCTTGTCATTTGAATAATATCTTTTTAAATAAAAATGTTTTTCAAAACCAAACGACTTTAATTATTAGATTAATTTTTCTTGAAAACAAGAGTACTGCAGAATTAATTTATAAAGAGAACAAATTGAATTAAAAACATTGTTAGGAATATAGGATTAAGTTCCTAGTAAAGCTTTTTATCAATAATCATACCAGCATCAATAACTGAATCAATAAGTCAAAACAGCAGAAGAAATTAAGATGCCTTATTTTTCCATAACTAACAATTCTGGAAATCATTAATTCCTAGTTCACAGGTGCTGTGTTAAAATCTCAGTGAGAAAAACAACATGTTCCACTACACATAATTTTCCTTTTTCTACTCCAAGATGTATTTTGGTTTCAGATTTAACAGAAGATAGTTGCCCTTCTGCTGAAAATAACAGAAAATAAGCTATGATGACCATGACTGTCTCAAGAGCAAATTAAAGAACAAAGCAGAAGAACAACTTTGGAGTTTTAGGCAGTGATATTGACTTTTGCAGGATGATAGGAAAACACAGAGATGCAGCTTCATCATGACACTGCTATATCAGCTCAAGGTATTTGCCTAGGAATGTAACAAAGTCTCTGTAACAAAGACTGACAAGGAGGAATAGAGTATAAAATGTATGTCTGATTTAATTATGCACCAGTATTGTCTACATTTCAAAATGCATGAATTTTGTCATTTGCTTTCCTTTTATTAATCTAAACACAACAACAGCAACCAAATCCAATATAAACTGTTAAAGTGGACCATTTTAATGTCTATCTTACAGCCATCTGTCAGTACTAGTTTGCATAGTTTTTGGTAATATTTAGAAAATTGTTTTCTTGCAAATGGCTCTGGCACTAAATCAGAATTCAGATATAACACAGTTGCCTGTGTAATGAAATCTTAGTTTGTTGAGATCACAAAGAGATATGCTTCCCTAAGATACAAAGATGACTGAACACCTCACAAAGTTAAACAAGCATGAAATCAACCTGTAAGGCTGGAAACCAAGTACTTTTTTGAGGTAAAGTATCAGTGAGGTAAATTCTGTTCTTCACTCAAATCACAAATTAACTCTTCAGGATTAAATACAATACTAAGGTTCACTATGCACCTAATTTTAGTGTCATAGGTCATTTATAGCTGAGAGAAAGAAAGCAATCTTTCAGGCACATAGCAATGTGCATTCTGTACTGATTTTAACATGTGAATGGACAGATTTAACATTTAAATACATCTAACATTTAATGTGTCACGCAAAACATGCCACAATTGTCACCTTGAGGTCACTCTAACATAGAAATTACAAGATTCAAAGTTGAAAAACATTCTATCTCCTGTGTACCAGAAAGTATTTTCAGACGTTTCTTGTACTATTTATCAGCTTGAGATTCTAATACCATTTAGATAGTGAAGAGAGCCCCAGTTGAAAGGAAAGTAGCTGGCAGAGGAGCAGCAAACCGAGCAAACACACGCAACCCCTGGGTGTTGCTTTCACTACAATAGCAGAGATGGCCCTGCAGGGAATTTAGGGCAAAGGCGGAAGCTACATATTTTGAATGCTTCATCTAACCTATCCTCTTATCCTAGGAGGTCTTTAGCTGGAGAGCCTGATGTGCATCATGATCTGCACCCTAACCTCAGTCACGTTCATGACCTGATACTAAATAATCCCAGCAAGCTCCAGTTAAAGACAAAATCAAGTAACTAATGGGGAGGCCACGCCCCTCCAGAGCAACTCAAGGACTGAAAAGAGCATTGGAGGCCTGTCCTGAAACCAAACATAAACTGACAGGAAGACAAACAGAAAATACCCAACATCCTTTCTTACTAAAACTGTGACACACATTAATGGAATTTATTTATAAGAAGGCTAAACTAGCATTCAAGACAAGTCAGTTGCTTCATGTGGTATTTAAAAGACCAAACTCTGTCAGTATGGGATGAAGGGTTGATTCAGAAATAGTGTTTCCATGTGGAGCACAGGAACGTTGCTATGAGAAGGGATGTGGGTGCAGTTTCTTTATGCATTTTGTATTTCAGGACTAGGGTTCCCTTCAGTCTCTGGCATAAAAAGTATAAACAAGCCAGATGCTGTTCTTATACCATCACCCTCATTCTGCTCAGACATGGGCTAAACTGGTGCTGTGACAGATCACCACCAAGAATACAAAGTCCTAGGGGTGGTAGCAAAGAGGAGTGACACATTTACAGGCTCATTACAAACTACATCTTCCTCTCCATGCTACTGAAGGAACATTCAAGACAGCTGTCAGTGCCTGCCTCACATTCTTCATAGATAGATACCAATACAATCAGCAGTCTCACTGCTGTATCCAGATTAAGTCAGCTTTTTGAATCAACTCCTGATTTGTAATATTAGAAGTAGCCCAAAGGAGATGGATTAGCAGGGAGAGAATACGTGAGGTAGTCAAAGGTCCTTTTTTTGTAGAAGATAAATGAAATTAATATGTGGAACAAAATTAGAGTAAGAAATCACAATACTCAAGAGAAAATTAGTGTACTGCTCTACTTTCCTCTCAATCTATGCATATAATTCCAATTAGAACCATTGGGAGTTATTGCAATAGCACATTTCAAGGGGAAACTGTACTTTACTTATGCATCTTCGAAAGAATAAATGGATCTATTTAAAGGCAGTCAAAAAAAGGTCTTAGATTACAATCCTTTACTGTTATTTCATTCCTGCTAACAAAAGTTGTTCCTTTAATATTCCTGACATCCTTGTTTGTATCTATCACTGTTGAGGCTAGTGAAAGATGAAATGTTGATCTCTTCTCAGGCTAGTTTAAATAGGAAGAGCACTTTTCATAAGCAACACTGCTGCACTACAAAAATAATGACTGAAGGATCAAATGATGCAGCTCTCATTCTTGTTTAATACAAACATCATGCAGAGTTAGATAACTGACTGGGATTTGGATCCTAAAACGCTCAAAGCAACTAGGGGAAATGTTCAAGAAAAACACTAATGAAACTAATGTCATTCCCTTCACCCCCACATAGCTTAATTTTGAATAGACAGCTTTATTTATATTCTATATCCTTTACAAAGATTTCCAACTTGATATTAGCACACTTCCCAAACAATAGTTTTACTTAACACTTTTAATACAAATATCAGGAAAGTAATGTCACATTTGACTTTTTAAAGCATTATAATCTTATTTTGAAATATTTTTAAAGGATTAACATTACATATTTAACAACCTGTCACTGTTTATAGATGTCCTTGCTACCTCTGTAGAAATGTCATCCATATTACATCCCCAGCCAGCCTCCTTTCTTCTCATTGTCATTGACAAAAAGATCTGTTTCCCATCTTTATTTCAGCCATATACCATTTCTAGTCTGGCATGTTCAGTCAAAAATTGAAATGGTGCAAATAGTTACTGCTGCTAGGAAATAAGCCTGGCACCAGATGGAGCAATCACATAACTCTGCTTTTAGCTCAGCTGCACTAACATTAAGATTTCACTGACTCAAAGTGCTGTTCTTCAGAACTTTGGTTTAAATCACCTTTCTTCACGTACTCAACTTTTGTTGTATTAATCCGTCAGATGAAGTCATCTATCCCTGTCAGGTCTATCATCTGCACTCAATGTGAATAGTTTAGGTACATACAGACTTCTTAGACAAATTATGATTCTCCTTTACATTAAAGCTGAGAAGCTGTTTGCTTTTCTTTGCTATCTAGCATTGAACTGTCATTGCAATCTCCCCTACCAAACAGTTAACATCTTTTGTAAAGTGCATTGAAATATCTTGGCTTGCCAGAAGAATTAAGTTATAGGTTTATAGAAACACATTCTGTTTGAGACATCTGGAATCCACAAGTTCAGGTTATAAAAAGCATGGTTTGCATTCATGCATTACTTCTACAAGGAGGAAAAATTGGAGATAAGCATGAATTATAGGCATTCTGAACTACTTTTATTACTTAGATAATTTTCTGATATTTTGTAAAAATTGCCTTTACAAATATACACCTATGATATTGTCATAATAAATTTAACTGTGTTCCCAAACTGTGATTTCCTGTTACCTATAATTTAGCAAGAAAATGTAATATTCTTTTTTATCATACACAAACTGTGTTGCAGTGCACACAAAACTTCAATGCTGAAGCAAAATCTGCACTTTACGGCTTTTTCTGACTCACATGGATTCATTTTATTTAATTGGAAAGATCTGTTGGGTAGTCAGGAAGCTCTCTTCACCATTAGTGAACAGTTACCTTGCTAAAGTCAACGGTGCTGTTTTCTCTGCTCACATCATTTTTGTTTTCAACACAGGCTGGAGGAGCTTGTGGGGAAACAATCTGACCTGCTAAAGAAAGTATCATTATTACAGAATACCAACAATTCTACAAATAAAGCAACATCTAATACAATTGTAAGAAATCTGCATACATTTCATATCATATGTATATAATACATCTAAACACAGCATTTTAATTAAAAACTTATTAAGAATAGCACATTCTCAAAAGACAGAACATTCATCATGTGCAGTTGGGAATGGGAGAATATAATTTAGAAAATGTAAAAAATACTCTTGGATATTAGAAGACAAACATTTTATACCAATTTTGATTCTTAAGGTATTATATCTGGGGAGAGTCCTGCCTTCACATAGTTTTTGTAAGTAATTTGAGGAGCTGCCAATTTGGGGCAATATCTGTCTACAAAAGTACTCCTCATTGAATAAAACAGGATTACTAATTTTCATAAAGTTACTCATGGATAAGAATGTCCTGATTACAACAACAACTACAAAAAACAACACAAAAAGGGGCTGGTATAAAAATAAACAAACTGGAAATTAGTAATTTGTAAACTCAGTATTGAACAACGTGATTATGGACACATGTAAACCAAATGTTTCAGCAATTACATTTTTAAAAAATTTCAGTGCAGATTTAGTAAAAAATTTCAGTGCAGATTTAGTAAAGTATTTTAATTTTTTATACTTTAATTTTTTTAAATTTTAAAGTTAATATATTAAAAGTTAAAATATCACACAATGAGAAGCGTTTAAATGCACCTCAGTCTTGTGTAAGCAAAGCATAAGCCTTGCAATCAGCAAAATTCTGCTAGCAAAAGCTCAAAAAGAAAAACAGGATTAAGTGACAAGTATACGACATAGAAAGCATATTTTTACTTAATGCCAACATTGTCCCTGTGCATGGCCAGAGGGTGTGGGAGCACACAAACCCCACAAGGTGACAGGTCATGCCCTGCTTGCCTTCACTTTCTCCCTCCCTGGCATGGCAGAAGCCACACACAGCTCTGAATACCACCGTGAAGAGAAAGTACCAAATACATGAGCCAACTATCTCTTACTGCCCTAACACATACCCAGGAATAACTACAGAGTCCAACTGGCCCAGAGTCAGCATCTCGTGCCCAGCATATATTTGTTTCCATAGCAAATAAAGTCTCTCATATGACTGAGATTATGATGTGAAAACATTGGTTCTGTGAAAATCAACCTAAACTTGCACAGTAACAAAGACCATATGTTCGCGATATTTGAAGACGAAGACAGTCAGGAAGTCCTAAGCTACGCACGTCGTCTGGGCAATTCAAAAAGCCACAGCGTGGCCCCTCACACCGCTGTTACACACATTTGCATGTCCTCAGCCACAGCCAGGAAACAGCGGTTTGCAGGATCCAGTCTGAACAGGACCACAGACTTGCAGGAGTACCTCAACGACTGCCAAAATGCTGAAGTATCCAGCTTCTGTCACAGCTGAGCACTACAGCATTCCTGACTAAGTCTGGTCAGGAATTCCCAGGTGAAACACTAGCTCAAGGAAAAGGTTGGTTTTCATACCAACATCTTATTTTCCACTAGACAAATCTCCCATGGCACAAAACAGTTTTTAGATGCTTGTGCTGCATCCTGGCAGCACAAACAGAGATACTTTACTTTGATTAGGAAGTACAGGAACAGAATGTTTTAAAATGAAGCACTAGAAATCTTATTATTAAATGTATCCACCTTTAAAATGGAAATATTTTCATCTTCTCTCTGATTCAGGGCAAGGACAGATCAAAGTAAGAATAGAAATCAAGGCTTTTGTTCAGCACTACAGTAAAATAAACAGAGAATGGCAAAAAAACCAGACGTGACAAGCATGTTAACTTAACCAAGTAGATAAAAATAAAGTCACAATTAGAATTTACATATGACAAGAATATCGGATTTATTTTAGAAAGCCACGTATCAATGTAACTTAAGGGAATTCACGTAAAAAGAGACTATTAATTCCTAAATGTCACAAGAGACAACTTTTGCAAAACAGAAGCCAGAAATTATTACATATGCAAGATATTTATAAACAGTCATTCAATTTGTCTGCTTTGATTAGAACTTAAAGAAAAACAGAGTTCTATCGTCGTTACACCATTATCTTTAAACTACGTATTCCAATGCACTACTTCGCATGGTAATTTTTTTGTTTATTTAGCAGTCTTCAAATTATTTTTACAGGAATCATTCTGTGGTGTTATAGCTATTAAAAATAAATAATATATAAATTATATAAATTTTGCTTCTGTACTATATTGGGGATCTTAATAATGTGACAAAAAAATCCTGTCATTTATTCAAATAGACAAGCCATAAAATGCTCTGGGAAAGTTCCTGTCTTAACTTACTCCCAGAAAACTTTAAATCTAATAATAGAAGACCTTTTAATTCTTAATTTTTTCCTTTCAGACATTCCTCTATATTCTGGGATCTATATAAAGGGAAATAGTTGTAATAATTTAATAATTTTTCATATAATATACATTCTACATTATAAAGATGTTACAGGAAAGCAACAGAAATAGTAGTTCGTTATCTTTCCATTGCTAATTAGGCACCTACACTTTTTTTTTTCTGGACCCAAAAAGTCAAGAAAATGAAAACAGGGATATCTGCCAGAGAAAGAAAAATATTGACCAACAAAGGAGTCAAAGCATGGATCACCGGTTATAAACACTGAAGTTTTAACATCATAATTGGAGGTGTCAAAAGCAATTAGTGCAAGAGTCCAAAGGACTTTTAAACATTGTGTCCACTTTTCTTTTAAGAGAAAAATATGTAAAAATATACATAGAAGGAAATAAAAGCCACAACCAGTAAGTATGTGAAGTTTATCAGAATAGCATATGTTCTTTTTCTGTGCCAACACAAGACCTCAAACTTTGATTTACCCATATGCTGGAGTAATCTGAAAGAACACAAGTTTTACCTTGAGGCAGTAAGATGTGTTTAAATAGCTCTACAACTTAAGACAGCTTTCTGGATCACAGAACAACAAGTTTGGGTTTTTTACTGTACTGAGTAACAAAGATACAAGGTAGAGAAAACAGGTAATCTCTTTTCAAAAAAAAAAAACACCAAACTAACCCCAAACTGTAGCCCAATTTTAAACAACTGCTCTGAGAAAAACATTTCTGATGGTTTATTACTTCTTTTCTTTGAATTGGAAATATGGGGTTTAGGCTGGTAAGAATGTTGAGGGCATAAATCATCGACTCCCTATAAGGGGGGTAAAAGCAGGAATGCCCTTGCCATTCAACTCTTTTATGCCCTGTCCTTGCCAGTTCCATTTCAGCACTCCCAAGCAAAATGGTAATTTACACATTGTACGGGATAAATACAGTGTTTTATTTTTCAAGAGTGCAATGTAGTACTTTGAGTCATTATAAATTTGAAGTTTAAAAGATTTGATTTATCCTGAAGTCCACCTACATAAAGCACATGAAGAGTTGGATTCTTTGAGAATTCATCAGAGAGCCATTCAGACATTTTCATGTATCAAATTCACAGTATGGTAAAACTGAAATATCCAGACTACATACAAAGGAACTTAATACATACCAGATAAAACCATGCTAAAATGGGTGTTAAGGCTTATCTATGCATTACAAAGCAAATAACAACATCGTTTTAAAAATTATATTTAAAAAAAATTCAGTGTATATTTAAAAAGTGTCTTTTTCAGATAACGTGAAATTGCCAGAGCTTTGAATAGAGCAAGAATTCACATAAAAAATATTCTGTCATGCAAAGTCAAGCCACTTGAAAATCAAAATCCATCAAAGTAAGGTCCACATTTGTGACAGTAATAGTAACAGTAATAGAAGTTTGCATTTGCAGATAGTTTGGCATTTTGAGACAGTTAGTCCTGCCAAATTAAAAAAAAAAATTAATCCCAGTAAATTAATGTCACATGTAACATACTCTTCCTCCCTAAAATGTAAAACTCAAGACATTTAACTATGTGCATTGTGTTTGGTAATCAGAAACCAAGATGTGTCTAGAACAATGTATTCAGATATAAATCACAGTTAATGGAAACAAACTGGATGCAACTGACACATGAAACTGAACCAGAAAAGAAGTGCCTTACTTTTCTAGACCATACAGATTTCTTCCCATTCAGAAAAAAATAAAAATCTGATATGCAAAGCAGCTATAGCAATCTTCAGACTTTTCACTGCAACTAGTCACCAATTTTCAAAATCTAAATTGACAACACTGTCCAGATAAAAAAATCAAGGACTGAAAAGCAGTAAGTTTTCTTAAGTATATGATGAAATTCTAATATAACAGAGGATTGACAGCATCTTTGCAGGTTGAACTGTGTATGTGCCTTTAGGCCTCTTGATGAATAACATTTTAAACCAGTGGAGAACCATGTCATTCCCATTGTACCCGTGTAACTGCAAGGAGATTTGGTGCTCACTAATGATACACAATTTAAGAGGATGAGGAAGAAGTCACTTTAGCTGTTTTTCTAATGCAAGGACTGAATCTCAAGCATAGTTCACATGCAGTTTAAACTAAAATGCTATGATTTGCAGTTTCACAAACTGAGGTAAGAAAATTAACTTATAAAGAAATAGCACTGTCTTCCCCCCCAAAACATCATTCCACACAAGCTTCTCTTAAGTGTGCCACAGCCGCTAACAAAGGCCTGAAGTATTTTTTTAATCACTATAGCAAGAAGTTGCATGCTGACAAGAAATTTAGATGAAGATATGGGTGTACATTTGAAATGATCTGAAGCCCAAGCAAGAATATGTATTTATACTACCTCTGAACCTTCAGGGAGTTTACAGAACCCAAAGGATAGGAGATGAGGAAGATACAGAGATGAGATGAGCCTGTTAGAGACAGACACAACAAAGACAGAGCAAAATAAAGAAATACGAAGATGAATGATACAGTTTATACATACAGATTACATATTTTATCATGGATACGAGGAAGTGTGGAGAAAGAATACACATCAGATGAAAATGTTCACAAATACAAATTATGTTTTAGGAGTATAAAAACCTGTGGATAATACAAGCTGAATTAAATATATACATTTGAGAAGAATCTAAAACAAGAAAGAGATGATTAGCTCATTTAAGCTAGAATTAACTACCTTTGAGTATGCCCTCTCCTTAAGGAAACCTGAAGCAATCCACCTGATCTGGATCCAATACTGCCAGAAAGCTTGGGTGTCTATATATGTCATTCATTGTGACTTATTCCCAAAATGAAGGAACATGGTCATGTTTTCAGGAATACCTCCCTACCCTTTTCATATGGCTCCAAGTAATGCCCATCTTTCTCCACATGCTACAATTGACATCGGAGTTTTCATGCTGTAAACTAGCACTGAGTTATGGCATAAATCCTTGAACTGATGTTTAGAAGAGATTGGGAAACTGAAGAAAGTAACTAACACCATCACATAACTGGTAATTCTGACTTTCTGTGATACCAAAAAATGCTGTCCTAAATTAGACACATAAGCATAGGCTCGAACACCTCCACTTGTGCTCGTACTGACACAAAACAAAGAAGTCCAAACCAGCCCATCATACTAATTGAAATAACTGGAAAAAGGCTTGAAAAAGAAACTGTCAAAACAAACTGCTCCAGCAACTCATGCTGTTAATTCTGAAGATCCCAAATTTAATATGTCACTTCTTTCTTTAAGCTCTTTGGCATATCAGTAAACCTCTCCTTGGAATTTCAGAATTTCTCAGAATCAGACATGATGTGTGGTGTAATGCAATTTTTACACTAATAATGTGTCTGCTCTGACATCAAGGGAGAAGAAGTTGTTATAAATGGCATACGTATGGAACATAAAACATACTCAAGATCATGTCATTGTGGGTAAAGAACACTTCAGCAAAGTGCATGGAAATACAAATAACTTATCCTGCCGTGCTCCTCTCTCCAAGTTGCTTCCTCTTGGACTTTAATCAGTATAAGGCCTATTAGATCTCATTTAATATATAAAATAAAAAACACACAGCCATCCCTAGATTAAAAGTGAAACAGCCAGTCGAAACCTCTAAATGTTCACATGATGAAAACTTCTTTTCCTAACTACATTTCCGTAGAATCAGCTACTTTTTCATGCCAAACAATGCTTAAATTCTGAATTTCAAAATGCCTCCTATAAAAGGGGAGAGGCTTGTGAGATTATTTTAGCATTCCTTTAACAATAGAAAGGTGTTATATATTCACAATTGTCTTTCGTTTTTTATATCATGTCACGGGAATTTATAAACTCAGCTCTGAGATATCTGAGTGACAAACCTACCGATCTCTATAAAAATACATTGAATTGCTTTATAAAACAAACTTTCTAAAGATGATTTACTAAGGGAAAATATTCTTATTTTTATCTATCTTTTACAGTATTTATGCTAAAATTACCTGCCACTCTCTATTTTGGGTATTTGGTGTCAAATTAGCCTATAACAAAAAAAAATAGTTTTTCCTGCTCTTATGCCAAATTTGACTGTCGTTTTTTATTGGAACATCAAAAGCAGGCTTTTAATTCTCACAGTTTTGATGCTTAATGAAAAGTGAAAGTTAAACACAGCATGGCAGCATTAAAAATGCATGGTAAATCCATAGCACCCTGACATCTTAGCCCTGCAGAGGATGTGAAGAAAAGCCATTGTAAACAAAAGATAATACTACTAAATACAAAGCAAATTAATTAGATGGTCTGACAGACTCTTAAACAAAGAAAAATGAGGGAGAACATATGTACAACTATCTTCCAACAAAGATATCACAATAGTCTGTCCAATGGTACTGCTGTATATTGAATTAAAGTTTATGTCTTCATTTTCAGACTTTGCTCTTGAATATCTGAAAAGTGACCCATTGTCAAGAACTTGGACAAAGAAGGGGGTTTACATCCTCAGATGTACCATGTTACCGAGATGTCAGGGACTTATGGCTCTGAATCACCTATTTTACAATCAACAGACTGCTAAGTATTGTTATCAGTTCAACTGTCTACACTGTCTACACTAACCCCAAATTTAACCAAACTGAGAATTTCCTTTTGTGCAGAAAATGTGTCTAAGTTCCCCTGTCTCATTTCAACAGGAACAAATAAGTGGCCCTTCTAAAGCTCCTGGCACCTGCTCTTTATGAAAATTCTCAGCTTTAATAGGGGTGAACTGAGCTGGAAGCTCACTAGTAGTACTAGAGATGATCTATTTCTCTCCCTGCAGTCTTCTAGGAATTAAGCTTATCAACCAGAAAGTAAAAGCAACAATATTTTGATTCCTGGTTTTTTATTAAAAGGAGAGAACAATACTGCTACTGATGGCAATATATGGATCATTTTACATTCATAAATTCCACACAATGTTTGTACACAAATGGGAATAAGCAGACTAAAATGATGCCTTGAATGTATTTTTACCAGTTTGACCTCACAAAACAAGATGTGTCTTACAGCACATTCTTGACGATAATATATGTTGTTTATACGTCTTAATTTTGCTTTCTTTTACACATACTTAGTTGTTTGCTTTTGCTTTCACACAATTCAAAGACATATTTTAAAAAATCATTTTTGTATTATTATGAGGAGCTTGTACAGACACTCCATAGCAATCTAAAAAGATGAACTCCAGCACTTGGATCATGAGGCAATGGCAGAAGAAAATGATCAGAAACCTCGCTGCTAGTCAAGCTTCTAAGAAGAGTAGAGTTCCTGAAAGCTGAGCATTTTAGT
Source organism: Neopelma chrysocephalum (assembly GCF_003984885.1). Taxonomy (NCBI): domain Eukaryota; kingdom Metazoa; phylum Chordata; class Aves; order Passeriformes; family Pipridae; genus Neopelma; species Neopelma chrysocephalum. Next base: position 17,637,638 of record NW_020897703.1, read on the forward strand.
GTAGATTCCTGTATAATTTACCACTGCTTTGCTGTTGTCTTGAAAAGGGAAAAAACTGTGGTTCCTTTTAAAACAAAAAACTTAAACTAAATTTTCCTTCTAAAGCTAATACTAATTTCAGTACAGTTCAGGCAATAAGATTCCAACTTTTTAATTTAACAGAATAAGGGATGATAAGAGAGAAATTTAAAATAAATAAATCCTCCTTGTTTTATCACGGGGCCATCATGGATTTTGAAGAGGTAAATGCAGGAGACTCCCAAATGTGCATTAGCACTTAAAGGACGCAAGTAGAAGAGCAATGCTTCAAATTGATTAAAAGACACCTGTGTCCAAAAATATCGCATTTGGAATTTTTCACTGTAATTCAGATAAAAAGCTGATTTACTTTCAAATAAATATTCCTAAAACTACTGAATTTCTATTGTTCGTGGTACGTTTAACTTAATTTAAATTAACACAGTCAAAATGACTAAGTTCTTTTTTTAACAAGAATCAGAATAGTTTGAGACATTTCTACATAAGCACATGAACTGGAATTCAGCGATTTTTTCATCTTGCAAAATAAGGTCAAACAAATAAAAACATATAAGAATACGTCTTCCTACTTAGAGAATCACTTAACCACTGAATGTATAAAATTAGGGTGTTTAATACAGACTTAGATGCTGTCCTGATGAGGAGTCTTTTTAAGGAAACCTAATGCTTATTTGTTATATAAGATCTAGTGCAAAAAGCTTATGGAATGCAAGCTGCCACCTTACATCCTGAGGAAACTGAGGAATAGGAATGTTATATTAGCTTTCTTTAGTGTCTCCTGAATATTTCTCTAAACTCATTAGCAAGACCTGTGCAAATCAACAAAAAAGTTGCCTTAAAAAGGATGGACAATCAGCCTACTTACTTTTACTCTTGTGCATCCATATGCACAATCACGCACATCTTAGTAAATATTATTTTTATTCCTTACTCTTAAAATGACATTTTGGTATAATTAATGTATCTATTTCATACCCTCATCAATGAAATTATATAGCCTTTTAAGTCTGAGAATCTTCCCCAGGGAAGCAAACAGAATTAATAAAACTTTATATGGTAATGATTGAAACAAAGGTTCTTCTTTGAAACCACAGTTAATCTTTATGCCAACAGCCCCATCTTTCCAGATCAGCCACACTACTCCTCTGTGCCCTTCTGTCCTATGCCTCACAGCACACAGTTTCCTCTTGCAACCTGCACCTTCCCTGTGCTACAGTTGTTTCCTCATTCCCTGCTTCCCAGGGTAATAGGGGATCTCAGTACGACACTGAAACAGAGTGACAGCAGAGGGGACTGAGATTTAACTCAAGTTAAGGTGATTTCTGGAATAAAAGTCACTATGGTCCAATGGTATTCAGACTACAATGTTGCAGGTAATGTGATGACACTGGATACAGAGGCTCAGTAATTCTGCAATGTATAAATCTAGTGAATTAATTGTAAATATTGGCAACATTTGGCTGCAAGTTTCGTAACACAGACCTGTGTTTATGTAAATAAGCAAGGGGCAATAAGAAATGATCTTTCATTATGATAACCTGTAACAACAGTACAGCTCATAAAGTTTTCTGTAAAAGCAAGAAGAACAAAAAAAGTTATGCCAATAATACTGTAGAACCACTCTGCAAACATTTCTCATTTGCATTAACCTGATTTTCCCAAAAGAGATTTTCTGAAAGAACAAGGTACAGTTCATGTGATATCTCTCTGATAGTGTCATCTTGAAAATGTTTTCCTCATTTTTCAACTCTTCAAACTCACCTATGAAATCTGAAGCAGCAGTTCAACTCTAATACACATACTGTTGTAGACTTAAAAACTATTTCAACAAACATTTTAAATAAATAGGTCCTGGAAACAACAGAAGTCAAAAATAGTCCTATCACATTGCTGGCACTAATGGAGCATGTCCACAGTTCAGAGCAACACTGTGCAAAGATGCTCAAGCTTAGTCTGAAGGATTGCACAGAGTACCTAAAGCAGCACAAGTGTCCTTAAACTGAGCTGCACTGGAAATCATGTGCCATGCCAGTTCCTCAGGACACAATGGCTCACTAACACAGTTAGCTTCCAACACGTGAGCTAGTTCTCTTGAATATCTCTGCCCAGCCCTGAACTGTGCAGGATACCCGAATTTCAAATTTAAGCAAGTATATTACTGAATGAAAAAGAGGAGCCACTCTCATGTAAAAAGTACCGCTTTTAGAGGGTAGCTATTCAGAGCAGAATCACGCTGTGGGTACAAAGCACAATGCAATACTGAACACGTAGATGTCATTGAAAGCTCAAAATGCAAAATAAACCAATGCATTACCATTTTTATCCATGGAATGGGGCTCAGACTGCTTCTTTCCAATATCAGCAAAGGATCTTACAATTGGGATCCTGTTGCTCAGCTTCTTCTGGTTCTGATGGTGATGCTGTTTCAGTAATGCCTCATGCACCCTGTGACGAACATCCTCACTGAGCTGCCCAGAACTCACCTGCTGGTCCAGAATCATATCTGAAAATATATACATAAATATAATAAAAGAGGGGAAAGAGGAAATATTTTATCTTTTAAATTGCAATAATAAGTACCCTACAGGATTACAAATAAAAAGTATCTGTTGCTTTAATGCAACACAATGAAATGGTAAGTTTTATCTAGAAGTCTTTCACTCGGGGAAAAAAAATATGATGTTATTAATTAATACAAAAAATTCAAACCCTCCAAAAATGATGCCGTTGACAAATTAAGGTCATCTATGTAACTTTGAAGTTGGTCCTTAAGTACACCCATACATAACACATTTAAACCCAGGATTACAATGTGTATAAGGTGGATTTTTTTCCCAAATAACCCCTATCCTATTTCCTACAAAGGACTGGCGTGCTGCGAGAATATAACTTTTTTATTCCCTTTGTACTTACAGGAGATCACAGTCTAACTTTTTATTTCTTATAACTATAATTACAACACTTTCAGTGCAATATAAAGGAATTTCAGGTAAGACAACACAGAAAAATTCACTGCATTATTTGACATTACCTAATAGGATCTGTTTCTGCTTCCAGATGTATGTGTTGCTGCTAGAGAATCACTTTGAGGAGGTGTCAGTGAAACTGATCCCCATGCTAAGAAATCACAACTGTTTTGGCAGTCCACTAGCAGAAAGTACTTTTAAATATTCATATTCAATGCTATTTGTATATACACTCCTCTAGGAAGGTGACATGGCCAACAGCCCATCTGACATGCCTTTACACCAATGCACACAGCATGGGCAACAAACAGGAGAAGCTGGAAATTACCGTGATGCTAGCAAGTTATGACCTTGTTGACATTATTGAAACTCAGTGGGACGAGTCCCAAGATTGGACTTTGGCTATCGATGGTTATGGGCTGTTCATAATGATAGGGCGGGAAGGAGACGAGGAAGGGTTGCCCTCTACATCAAGATGGGGACAAAATGTGAAGACCTGCCTCTGTAGAACAGCCATGAGCAGGTAGAAAGCAAGAAATAAGGCAAGGAAAGCAAAAGATTAGCACAGCTGAGTAGGGAACTGCTGGTCAAACTAAAAGGCAAGCAGCAAATGCACAGGCAGTGGAAACTAGGACAAGGAACCTGGGAAGATTGGACATGAGTTTGCAATGCACACTTGCAGCCCAGAAAGCCAGCTGTATCCTGGGCTGTATCCAAAGCAGCATGGCCAGCAGGTCAAGGGAGGTGATTCTGCCCCTCTGCTCCGCTCTGTTGAGACCCCATCTGGAGCACTGCATCCAGCTCTCGGGTCCCCAGCACAGGAAGGACATCCACCTGTTGGAGCAAGTCCATAGGACATCAAATTGATCAGAGGGATGGAGCACCTCTTCTGTGGAGAAAGGCTGAGAGGATTGAGATTGTTCAGCCTGGAAAAGAGAAAGCTTCGGGGTGACCTAATTGCAGCCCTCCATTACTTGAAAGGAACTTACAGGAAAGATGGGGCAACACTATTTACATGGGCATGCAGTGACAGGACAAGGGAGAATGGGTTTAAATTGAAACAGGGTAGGTTTAGCTTAGATACTAGGAAAAAATCCTTTACTGTAAGGGTGGTGAGGCACTGGAACAGGTTGTCCGGGGAAATTGTGGATGCCCCATTCCTGGAGATATTCAAGGCCAGGTTAGATGGCACTCTAAGCAACCTTATCTAGTTGAAGGAGTCCCTGTCCACAGACGGGGAGTTGGAACTAGATGATCTTCAAGATCCCTTTCCAACACAAACAATTCTAAGAACCTATGATTTTATGACATGCATTATGTGATTCAAACGGGAAAGAATTGTTGAGAATTTTGTGGGATTTTTTTTTAATTATTATTTGGGGAAATACTTCTACCAACAGTAATGATGATTAACAGAAAAATAAAGGAAAAAGTTCTGTATCAAAGCACATATAATAGCATTTAAGTACACGCTGCCCTTGTATATCAATTGGAAGAAACTGTACTGCACAAAAATAGTGATATAATAAGCTGAGTCAAAAACTCCTTGTACTAAAAATCCAGACAGCTCATGATTCTGTGCTGGAGTCAGATTCATATCTACCAGTAAAGTCAGTGGAAAAGCAAGCAAAGCAAAAAAAATAAAAAGTAGATGCATCATCACAGAGACAAAATTTGTCATGCCTTTGATAACTGCCAAGAGCGAGAGATAATAAAAGGCATTACATAACTACACTGGTTAAAAGTAGAGTTTAATTGCTAGCAGTCACCTGTGCACTGTACATACATTAAAAAAATACAAGTCTTTCTGAAGTTCTCAATATTGACATAACAAGCCAATGTATCACATACCTGCTTTGAGAGCTGAACAACAAATAACCTGCATGTTTCACTTACTATGAAGAGGCTGCCAACAAATTTACATCTCTATGACGACACACATACAAAAAGACTAGGACAGGTCCACAGATAAATGCAGCTGCCAACAGGTGTGAGCATGAGTGATGTATCCGCAGCTTGCAATGAAGAATCAAGCTGCAGTTTTCAACGTTGTGTTAGACCCCCTCCAGCAATTACATTCTGTGCAGTACTAACAACAGTTTTGACCAAATGCTCATACTAAAGAGTAATGTTGCCCAGTGGAGTGCCCAAACTAATAAAACCTGAGTCTGAAGGGAACTTTTACCTCCAGGGTTAACTGAAACACTATCAGGTCAGTTATCTCTGCACTCTCAGTGTAGACAGAGGTTTTTTATCACTCTAGACTATAATGGAAGTGAGAGACTGGCATAGCAGCAAGATAATTGACAGAAAGGCAAAGGAGAAGGTAACACAAGTTTGAGAGAAAGTCTTCAGCAGAATATTTTCAGAAGGAGACGAGAATTTGTAATACATGAGAAAATACATGAGAAAGCTCCAGCTCCAAGAAAAATATGCATTTTTCCCCTCAACTCTATTGCCTTTTGAGGAACTGCCTCTGCCCTAAGGAGAAGACTATCTTCCCTTTAGACACCCTTAGTACATGAATTTGCATGTTACAGTTCCCAAAACAGGCCAGTACTTTATGTAACATGACAGGGGATCTTTAAAGTTAAAAAACAAATAATAAATTTATAACTCAGGACATCTGTGCTAAAGCACAATTGGAATTATCCTCTCCTCTCTCCTTTTTAATTCTGCTGATCAAAATACAAACTGCAGAAGATGCAAAACCAAAGACTGTCTTCTTCGCTTTGGTATAAAACAGAAATCAAAAGGAAGAGCTGAAAAAAAGGACTCCTCTAGAACAGGCAAATTTATGGTTGTGGTCATCACCTTGCTTAGATACATACTCTACTTGTAAAGTGTCATTCCTGGAATTACAGTATTTTACACATTAAATATTAAAATATATAAACTGCTGAGGACAATGTCTATATTTAAGATTATCCATTTGAGGAGAGAAAATGACAGTAAAAAGACAATCACATCCCTATCCTCTTCCTTGCCTAGATGCTCTGCTAGACTCATTAACAGCCATACAAGCCACAGAGTTGGTGCCAGTGTGGTGACTAACAATTTTTATTTCTTTCCAGAAATAAGAAAATGGCTTGAGTTTTCTGGTTTTTTACAACTTCCCCTTTACTGTAGCCCCTTTATCACATGTAGAAAGGAAAGAATGCATTCAGCTTTGGAAAGAGTGAAGATATGTTTTCTTGCCTTGGTATTTCCCTCCAGTTGTCACTCCTTTAACATAGACCCAGTTGCAGTAGCAGCTGCAGTAGCAGCAGTAGGAATTTAAATGCAGTCAAATTACTGCCAGATTGCTGTATTTTGACCCCTTTTTCGTGCCCTGAACAGGAGTAAGAAGGACTACGTCCATCAGATCCTATTGTTATAGGATTCCATTTCAGCTTCTTCCAAAGTTTTTCAACGTATCTTTAGAAGTCCAAGCAATATCAGTAAAAACACACTTGATTGCAGAGACTTGCACTTGAAAGCAAGAGGACCATGGCTAAAGTCCAAGAGTAAATGGTCAACAGAAGATTTTAAACATGTCATTTTCAAAACAGACTGTAATTCCTTAATCCTGTGAGAAGATCCTACACACTCACATCAGTTGAAGCTGTATGTACTTTTCAAAGCTCTGGTCTTCACTTTTGTATCTAGAACAGATGGCCATTTCTCCACACTCTCTATTACAAAATGGAGTTAAGAATAAAGACACAAAACCTCACAGCACTCTATCTCAGCTACAGTCCTGTGTAACAACAGAGACTCTCCAAGGTTTCTATGCTTAGCAACAAAGTTTGAGGGATTTCTTTGTTTGCTTTAAAGAATTTTCCTCTTGAATGACCTTTTAAATTCTGCACAGTCCCCTTCTAGCCAGAGACACAGCTTATCATTACATTTTTCAAGGACCTTCACAACTATATGAAGTTTTCAGAAGGATGTAACATGTGGAATACCCACCAGCAAGCATAGTGTTACACATTCTATTAATCGTTTACATCATGACATTTCTTCTGACATCAAGTACACTGAAGTAGGATGTTTCTTCAGTAAGGAATCTTGATTCATGCTGGAACCATGAAATCATTTTTTCAAGCTACTAAAGACAGACATTCTTCCTGCCTTGGTAATTTAAAAGAATTCAAAGAATACTTAGGGTTTCATATAATTTCAAGAATGCTTTCTCCATTCAGACTCAGTTACAATATATCATTCCCAGATCTCTGTTCGCAAAGCCCAGCCATGATGATGACAATGTATCATCTACATAAAATTAATTTTGTGAGTAAATGTGAGCAATGTGAGTACTTAAACAAGCTATTATAGTAACTCAAATACAAGTCATGACCACCTGTGAACAATTTATCCAGGCTATGAATTAGAGCATCCAGGTGCAGGCAATCCATATCAGTTCAAATGCAGCACAGCTCATGTGTGGCCCAGCAAAGAAAATTCCATCTGTCCCACCTCTAAGGTCAGTAAGGATGCAAAAGCAGGCTGGCTGCTTCCGCTTACTCTGGAGATGTCTGTTACACACTGCAGCTTTGTACAGAGACATGTGGCCAGATCCTTGTGGAGTCATCACAGGTCCAAGCAAATGAACAATAAGGAGGCACTCAAGCGTGGCCACCGCTCATTTGCCACTGCACCAGGTTCACAGTGTGCTCATCACCTCACATACAATACTACAGAGAACGCTCCAGTGAAACACAGAATAAATTTATAGAAGGTATACTGCATTTGCACAGAAATACTTTTGAAGTCCAAAAAGAAATTGCTGGGCTCATATTCTCCTGATAGAGGTTGGCACTGACAGTTTACAGCAAAAAAAACTGAATTCAGTACATACCAGCAAAGTTGCTGGTATTCACACCTCTCAATCCTCCAAATTTTATAACTGTGCAACTGTAGGACAAAACGAGAGATTAATGACAAAATTTAAAGACATAGGCTTTTGTGTGCATCACAATTGCAGTCATAGCTGACTATAATTTAAAAGCCAAGGTTTGTCTGGTTTGTGGTCATTTCCCTTAAAAACAGGGAAGAAGAAAACACAAGCAACCCTAAAGCATTGTTTTATGGAAGACAATCAGTTGAAATACTGTTCTATATCTTAACCTATCTCTAATAGGAACCCAAATATATCCTTCCCTAATGAGTCAGACACTAGGAGCAATAAAAACCCAACAATTAGGATTCCTGGGCTGCACTTGTGAACCAAGACCCATTTACAGCAATGTGCTGGTTTCAACTGGTACAGAGTTAATTTTCTTCACAGTGGCCAGTATGGGGCTATGTTTTGGATTCGTGCTGGTGGCCATCTCCAGGAAAGCAGGGCCCCATCACATGTAACAGTTACTTAGGAACACAAACACCATCACTTTAAACATCTCCCTCCTTCCTCCTTCTTCCCCCCAACTTTATATACTGAGCACGATGTCATATGGTATGGAATATCCCTGTGGTCAGTTTGGGTCACCTGTCTTGGCTGTGTCTCTTCCCAACCTTTCAAGCACCCCCAGCCCCCTCACCAGTGTGGCATCACGAAAAGCAGAAGAGTGTTCTGTGTGAGCCCTACTCAGCAATAACAAAAACATCTATATTATCAACCCTGCGTTCAGCACAAATTTAAAACATAGCCCCATAGTAGCCACCAGGAAGAAAATTAACTCTATCCCAGCTGACACCAGCAAAAGCATTTACAGTGGTGATTATAAACAAGCTATCTAAGCCAGCAGATTTAGCTGCTCACCCAAGAGGCCACAGCATTCCAGTGCACTGAGAGACAGATTGTATTTCCAGTTCTACCTGAAATTCTTTTGTTCAACTTCTCAGTTGAAACACTTGAAAAGCAAAGACAGAGAGTGAAAAATGTCTGCTTTCTAAGATAGTAGTATGTAATTTTACTGAGGAGGAAGAGCAAGTATTTCACAAAACTGTAAATAGTAGAGACGAGGCCAAAATTTCCAGCTTGCAGTTCAGAATTGCAGCCACAGTGGATGCTACCAAAACCATATATTTTGCAAGCTGAGGTTGACTTGTGCAATCTAAAAAAATTTCCAGATTTGTGGTTAACATGGGAAAACATAAAACAACCACAAAAAACCCCATTCTACTCAGAAGTTGGTATGAGATTTACAATTTACCCACAGACAAAGGAACAAAACCTGATGGAGGTTTCTCTATAGAGGTTATTACCACATGGTAAGCTGAAAACAAAGCAAATAAATACAAAAATAAGGGTAAATGAGAAGGTGAAAGCTGAACAAAAGACAGGTGTAGGGTCAAACAGAGAAGCAGACTGCTCCCAGACAATCCCATGCTTTATTACAGTGTTTGTAATAAAAGTTAAATTTACCATAAAAGCACTGACAGAAACATAACACAACATGTCGCAGATGAAACAAAAGGCTCCAGTGAAACAAAATCTTTACTTGAGCCAGTTAAAATATGTCATTATTATGGAGTAATATAGCTTAAAGCAAACAAAGGCAAAAGAAGACTTGTTCAGATTGAAAGCTTAACATGATATTAATGAAATCAATGAAATTGCACACTTGGGATGTAATGCCCTGAGTTGCTGAGCACAGAGTCCAGTGACCTCAATCACAAGATTAAGCTGTTACACAGATTGAAAATTCGATCGTGAGGAACATAGAAAAAACTAGGAAAAAACAGTCAGATCTTGGGATTGGAAAGCAAGAGAAGATTTAAAATTTAACTTAAAAAAGAAGCCATTATTAAAATTAAGCTATTTAAAATAAATGGGACTATTTGATATTTCAAATATGTGCAAGTCGCCAAAGCCCCACTGTGCAACACTGAGGCCACAGTTTGTATTTGACAAGGTTTGACGTTTGTTCACAGAATGCTCTGCACAACTAAAAGAAAATGCAAGATCTGTGGCTCGTGCTGTAAAGAAAGTATTGCCATTAAAGGCTGGACTGAATAGTTTTTGAACCAAACAACAGAAAATGGCATCATATGTTAAATAGAAGAACCTTTTGGGTTCATTCAGTGGTTATAATCAAAAAACCAGATGGTAATCTGAGAATCTACATGGTTTCAAAGGAACTAAATGAAAATATCAAAAGAGAACATTTTCATCTGCCAACTTGAACAACACAGTGAAGCTGCTCTCTAATGGTGCAGCCAGATTCTGGCAAATACCTCGTCAAGAGCTAAGTTCCAAAATAAATTGTTTTGATTACATAGATTTTTCAGACTTCCTCTTAGCATATGTTCTATACAGAAGTGATCGATAAAATATTACTACATCAAATGTTCAAAGGAATTCCTTGTGCATGGAGTGCTAACTTACTGATATAAGAGTCACTGCAAAGACATATGAAAAAATAACATCACATATTAAAAATAGTTATAAGCCCCCCTAAAATATGTGTCATAAAAATGCGGTTTTAAACAGGATAAAGTTCAGCAGAGGAACTGAGCTCTTTTCAAGAGAAAAGTAAAATCCATCTTACAAAATTTAAGAACTATTTGAGAAACTTCAGGAACAAACATGCTGTTCTAATGTATAACAGTGTTAGAAATTCATCTCGGAAGTCTCTGTTATAATAAGATACTGCCTGTGAATAGAGATCATAGGTATGAATAAGCTCTTTTGCAATAAAGAAAACTGGGTACCTGTCCTAAGAAATATACAGTCTTGTAAATCAAGTCATTTTTTAGTAAGACAGTTGGAATGAAAAAGAGCCTAATAGAGGACGGACATGCTGGAACACAGGATGATTTAAAAATTCTCACCACATCACTGGTACCAAAGTATTTTTATGCAGAACTATCAAAGTTTCCAGGGATAAAATACAAAGTGTTCTGAAAGGCTTGCAAACATTATAAATGGTGGTTTTCATCTGTAGATTTTACCAGAAGCCAATTAAGGTTTTAAAACACAGACTTTAATAATCAACATTTTCAAGGGCTAAGCGCTGAGAGTTTAGTGCCTTAGTGAATAATTGTTTATAGATTAAAAGCCTTGACTAAAACAAATAGAAATTCTTCGTCTCAATTTAGCAATGAAGATTAAATGTATCTCTTTCAAGGATACAAAGACTGGCACTGCATTAACAGAAATATAATTCAATATTGGAATATAGCCCAGATAGACATTACCAACAAATACACAGCACACATTTCTAACCAACAAAGCATTGAGGCAACTAAAAAGAAAGTACACATGCACAAATAATGTATTTGTTCTCAAAAGATGATGCATTGTAGCAATACAGTAAAATTATCATAAGATTGCATTAAAAAAAAAAAAACACAAACCCTAAACTATGAATCAGAAGGACACAAGAATCAAAGTTAATCAGGAGTACCACTTAAAGCCATAGGATATAATCTGTTTTCACAAATTCTCCTACAGGTGGTATACACAGCAACACTGAAACGAAACCAAAAGCAACCATCAGGATTGCTGGACAGGCCTAGCATGAGGCTGGCTCACAAGCAAAATAAGAAGAGTGTTAAATATTGAAAAAAATTGAAGCCAATAGGTGAGAGCAACCATTTCTTTAAATTCTAAAGTGTCAGGACTGTCAGATAAAATCAGTATACATACCAACTCCAGGGCGAAAACAGTGTTTGCATTGTATAGCACAAGATAAGTAGGATTATAACTACTGACAGTGAATAGCAACTGACTGGAACAGACAATAAAAGATTTCCTGAGAGATAACAGTCCTGTCTAATCTTCAGGTCCAGCAGTCACTTTTATGTAAAAAGAAATGCTGTCATATTATTTGGAATTACCACATTTCTAAGATACCTAGCACACATATCTTGGTAGCATGCCTGTTACCACTACTATTAGTCATTCTTCCTTGCAGTGCTGCCTAATGTGTGCCACTCTTTGTAACATTTTGTAAGCACTGGAGAGCAGGAATTACCTACATATATAGTATTAAAGTAACAAATTACAAAGGAACTTGATTGAAGAAAAGGCAAACAGCTACAGCATAAATAATATTAACAGAGAAAAGCAACTGGAATAGCAACTTTATTTCTAGGGGAAATAAAAAAAAAAATCAATATATCTCTTCAAAGCAATCTGACAGAACATGGGTAATTTACAGAATGATTCGCTTGCCAGAAGCACCTGCTTCAAAGCTGTTTTAAAAAAAAAAACCTACCTCATTGCTTATTGAATCAGCAGGAGGAAAAATAAAATCCTCTCTCAAAGACAAAGCATGACCCATGCAAATCTTATCATATGTCAGATCACCTTATCAGAAAGGGATGCCTACCAGCTCAAGCAAATAATATAACAAACAAAATGCACCCAAACCTGCCACAACAACATTTTCACTTTTAAAGTGAAAATGGTACAAACCAATTAATGAAAGTCATGCTAAAGCCTCTTCTCAGAAGAAAGAAGTTTCCCTAATCAACAAACCAACATAATCCACAAGTAGGACTGATTCAAAATAGTGTGACAGTAACTCACCAAATTCTCTGCTGAAGGACAGCTTACATCTGTGATGAGTTTCCACAAAACATTAGTATTATGAATGCTCTTATATAACTAAACAAACAAAAAACCTACAACTAACTAATAATTGAGAGATTATAAACATTAATTAATTGTGGCCTCACTGTATTGGAAGATATACAATATCTTCCAAAAACAGGAGAAGGATGTTCACTGAAGTTATTTTTATTGTTTTAATTCTTACTTTTTTACCTACTTAAGTAAAAACAATTCTGGAAGGAATCTCTTAGCTCACTACAGACAAAGTTGAGTGATTTCTGGATTAAGAACGAAAAGCTCAAGCTTGAAAATAATAGGGTACTATTTAAGCAAAAAAGTAATACAAGAACATCAAGCTGATCTAAGAAATTCTTATTTATAAATAAATAATAAAGCAGCATACTGACAGACATCTTTGTTCTTTCAAATCAGCTGCTTTTTATTCTTCATGTTTATCTTTTATCATTATCAAGACAAATTTTGAAGCTCTGATTCAGACCATGAGTCACAGGAGAATCAGATCTCGGCACAGAGTCGAAACCCACACAAGTTTCTGCAGATTGGTATTGCGTCAGTTTGACATAAACAATTTCGGAAAAATAAATACAAAAAGCAGCTACTATTATCTGAGCCAATTTTAATTCCACTGTTAAATATATCCCACCAAACAATATCTACCTTACCTGATAATTTAAATAAGTAAAGTAAATTTTATCTGGCCCTTACATAGATTTATGTATCATTCATAAAGCAGTTTTCCCAATAATCTTGAGTGTTAGAAAACTTCATTGCTTTGTCTTTTGTATCTCTACCGAAACTAGTTACAGTTTTTATGGGAAACACCAGGAATGCAGAAAATGGCATTCAGGGTCAATTTCACTTATACTTTTGGAAGAGAAGACTCATCCATTATGTTCTCTCGCTTTCTGCTTCTCCTGTTCTCAAAAGCCCTAGAATCACAACTGCCAAATACACCTTTATTGGAAAAAATGCACTCATCTTTCGCTTGAAAAGTTAATGTACCTACAAATTTATTTAAAAATTTACACTTAATACTATTACTTGATTCCCTTCTCAACTCAGAGAAGATATGTCTGTCTTCATGTAACTTAATTATGATAAATAATTCCCCATATTTTTGTGGCTTTTTAAGCTAGATTGCCTGCAATTAGCATAGCAGGAGATTAAGTTTGTGAAAGTTACCACACCCATCATTCATAACTTGAGGCAGCATGGCAGGAGCAGAGAACATTCCAGCTCTAATTAAATATAACCAAACTGTCCTCTCTCCTCCATTTTAACTTTTCTTCTTTATAAAAGAAATTGATTCTTAAAATAGCAAAGTCCATCTAAAAAACAGAAATAAAATATTTACCAAGTAAAATATTTCCCAAGAGTTTCTATACTGGACTGATTCTTACACAATAGCTTTCTTGTAAGCATTTAATTTTTGTGATTAATTTTCATAACCAATACATGAAACATCAATACATACCTGCAATTTCTTCTATGGAGTTAGCTCTCATGTCCAAAAGAACTGTGCCATTCAGGATACAACTTCTCAGCTCAAACAAGCTATGAAGTGACAGTGTGGCAACATATGGTTTGCTCCACCTCTCTCCACCATCCTCTACATCTTCTTCAAACTTCAACCACCTGTACAAACAACCAATTTTATAACTCCATTATGCATAAGAAATTAAAAATAAATTCCTTCTATTGATATTGACAGATCACTGTTAAACATGTCTTTGGATTTCACTTTATAGTCTGCTATGTCTGCAGCAGAGAAATGGAGTTTGTACTCACAACACACTCAACAGTCAATGGTATTAATGTAATCTTACAATCTGTATAAATTTCTACGAGTTTGTGCCTGCCTACAGTGATTCGAAAATGAACCAAAGTAAATAAGCATATCAGCAAAAAAGCACAAGTGAAAAACCAAAGTGTTTTGTGACTTAATTTCTTCAGAAGAAAGTTCTGATACAGGGAAAATGCATTTCATTTCAGAAGTTTCCATAGCACATATATTTTCTAGTCACTATTAACTATTTACTTTCTAAATTATGGACAGAGGTTTATTTTCCTAACTGTGCTGTTTTCATTAAAATTCAAGCCTAAACACTTTCCTCGTGGTCCCAAAGTGTCTTTTGATTTTTCTCCTTACTACAAATTTTTTTCTGTTCCATAAACAGAGTGATGTTCTCCAGATATTTTCAGTTGATAACAGCAGATAAACGAGTCCCAACAGTTTGGGTAGAACTTGTCACAAATCAGGCACTACTTTCCAACCATGACACATTAGCTGCTCTCCCAACAAAAAGCTGCAATTTTCAGCTATGCTACTGGGTGTATAAGACAACTCCAATTGTTATGCTTTGGTGTGTTTCTCCACAAACTTACTGGAAATTTTTTTTTCAGAATAGAAACTATACATTATGCATTCTCCACAGAGAATGCATGATGGTACAGCTGGGCCACATACAAAAACTTCTGTAAGACTGGCTGTTGATTTTAAAAGGTATCTGTTTTTTCTGGCTTGAAATTAATTAATGGGGGAAAAACCAATTAATTTTAACATTATATCAACAAAACCAAGCTATTCATTTCATTCGGCTAATTCTATGGATGGGACAGCCTAAATCAGATCCTGGAATGGAATAGGCCAGCACACTTTCTTGCTCCGACTAATGAATCTGCAGAAATGCTTTTACTTGTGAGAAATGTTATGGAAACTGAGAAATGGTAAGCTTTGGAGTCTCCTAACTGCCGAGCAAAAAAAAAAAAAGAAAAAGGCTAGAAAAGGACTTACTCTTCCAAACAAATGAAATAGAAATAGAAATAGAAATAGAAATAGAAATAGAAATAGAAATAGAAATAGAAATAGAAATAGAAATAGAAATAGAAATAGAAATAGAA